>NW_015165837.1:1464976-1502465 GCF_001447785.1 Gekko japonicus | reverse complement strand
TGACTGTGGGCTAATTAGCGTCCGGTTGCCTTTTAACCCCTTCCCTTCCGTTCAAGGCCCAGGCGGTGCGTGCGCCTCGCTGTCTCCAGATCAAAGAGTTAGCCAGGCTTTGCAAAATGACAGCGCTAAAATGGCAGTGGCGGAGACGCGGCAGCTGTTTGGCCAGAAGTCACGGGCACAAGGCTCCCTGCTTAGTTGTCCTCCCTCCTTTTCGTGCTCACTTAGGAAAGTGGCACTTGTTCGTGGGTGCCAAAAAAGAGCCAGCGACCTGCACACGAGCTACTTTACCTCCCTCTCTCAGAGGAATTCGCCTCCAGCTTCCTCTGAGTCTGGGGCGAGTGACTTTCCCAGAGACAGCTCGTGGCGAATTCCTCTCAGAAGAATACTGTATTCCTCTGCAGGAAATGAGGCCTGACTGTATATATAATTACACTGCCCCGGGCACTGGTGGCACAGGAACTGGGAAGGCGTTCTTTTCGAAAAAATGAGACGCGCGTGCAGACACATGAACGTTTCGGGGTTTCTCCTCGCTTACCCAGGGCATCTTCTGGCGAGGGGCGGAGGAGGCTCTGGCCACTGCCGGGGAGCCCGGCCGGGCAGTGGGGGAGGAGGAGGCAGCTGCTGCCTGGCAGGAGGAGGAAGACAAGGCGGGGGCGAGCAGCGGCGGCAGCAGGGGCCAGTTGTTGTTGCACAAACAAGTGGCGCAGGGGGAGGCGCAGGAGGCTGAAGCAAAGCTCGCGGCAGCACTCCGCTGGGTTGGCCAGTAGACGGGAAAGGCGGGGGCTGCTGGGAGCAGGGGGCGGGGCTTGCTGCATGAGCCCGCCGCCCCCTGGCCTCCTTACTGCAGGAGCGGTGCTCCTGCGTGCTCCTGCAGGAAATGAGGCCTGGTTGAAACCAAGAATTGAAAATGAATGGGGAGGACATGGAAAAATTAAGTGGAGGTAGAGAGAAATGAATGAAAGTGTGGAAAAGAGGGAGAGAAATTAAGGAAAAGAGAGGGAAAGGTTGTTTTCTCTTGCTGCAACACACTAACTGCCACTTTGCTTCAGTCTTGCAGAAAGCAAGTCTAGACAATAGGGGTGTGCATTCGGGTCTACCTGAACAGAACATATACCTGAAAAGTACTGTTATCAGTATTTTTCAAGTATGTTTCAGCATTCCAAATGTATCCAGGATTTTTCAGGAGAACCGGGCGGGGGGGAATCCTAAAAAAATCCTGGATAGATTCAGGAATTACCAGCAAACCCAAAACAACAGCTGAGGAGCTGGAGCAGATGGCTCCCGCTCTTGGCTGTTTTGAGACATTCTTCTGCAGTCCCTTTAAACCAGAGGTGTTTAAAGGGACTGCAGAAGACAGTCCACAAAACAGCCAAGGGGGAGCACTCTCCCGGCCAGCTCAGCTGAGGCTCTTTTGGGCTGTTCGACTGAACTGTTGAAAGAGAGCCCCAGTAGATCCTGTTTGGAGAGTTCTGCTTTGCAGACTCTGTTTAAACCGGAGTGCCCAGCAGAGCCCCAGCTGAGCCTGCGGATCAGCTGCTTTGTGGGCTCTTTTGGGCAGTCCAGTTTAAGGGGACCACCCAAAAGGCTGAGAGTGTGTGACCGGCCCAAGGTCACCTAGCAACCTTCTATGGCAGAGTGGGGATTCGAACCTGAGTCTCCTAGATTGTAGTCTGATACTCAAACCACTGTACCATGGAGAAAAGAAAACTGCACTCTTTTTAAAAGTGTGTGTTCCAGTGACGCATTCTAAATATATCAGAATAACCTTGTTCTTTCAACTTCTGTTTGCTCTTGAATATCAAATTGATCATCAGCTCTTATTTGAAGTCTGTGTTTTTCTGTGTATTGACTAAACACTGCCTTTGCACAGCTTACTGCTAGTATAGTAATAACTGTAGTAATGTCATCCACCTCTGCAGAAGAAATAGTGCTGATTCTGCTATAACGTACTGAGAACACCTTCAGAATCCATACATAACCTTAACTGATTCACTAGGATCCAGCAACGATGCAGGACATTGTCAGTCTATGTCTAAGTGTAGAAGCAGATAATTGAGGAGGGGAGTGTGAAAGTTTATATCCATTGATTAAATATAAATCAAGGAAATCAGGTAGCAGAAATGAACCCTCAGAAACTCAGCATTTCAGAAGTAATCTTATTCTTTAAACATTTTGTCACATTTTTAGCATGCACCTAAATTAGGTAATAAAGATTTATTTGTAAATATGGGTTTCGTTGCCCATAGCTTCCAAATAGAGCTGGCATCGGCATGCCCTGAGCTGGGGCAATTTCTGGGGTCCAGGACATCTGGTGGGACCCACTGTCAGTGACCCCCCCACCTCCCTGCCACCTTCCCTACCCATTCAGTTGCAAGTGCTCCACCCAAGTTCCCAGCTTCCCAGCACTGATGGGGAGGTACATGAAGGTGGTGCACAGTGGAGGCACTCCCGGTGGTCATAGCTGGAGTATCACCAGCTGCACACACCAGGCATTGCTGTCAATGAAGGAAAATGTGGTACAGGTGGCTGTAAGAACAGGCTGCAGGACAGCTTGTGAGAAGGGGAAGGATGCACAGTCTAGATGGTAGATGGAAAGGCATGGGGGGCTGGTGGTATGAACCAGGGCTATTTTGGGGCAGGAACGCACAGGAATGGAGTTCCAGCTGGCTTCAGAGTTGGCCACGCCCACTACAGCCAAAACCTCTGCATGCGTGGCTACAGAGGGAAGGCCTGGAGAGCAACCCCCCCCCCATGGGCAACTCCGAGGCGGGTGGACCGGGGGGGCCCTGGAAAGATCGAGGAGGAATTTAAATGCCTCCCCATGCCTGTCCATGGGCCAGCTTGCCCAGGCTCCCTGCACCTGCGGGGCGCCCAGGCAAGCCAAGGGAAGGCATGGGGGTGTGGCCTAACAAGATGCACTGTCAGGGATGTGGCCTAATATGCTAATTAGTTTCTGCTGTTGGGTGTGGCCCATTATGCTAATGGGATCCTGCTGAGCTTTTTCTACAAAAAAAGCCCTTGTATGAACTGTCTACCTAGGTCCTCTCAGAACCTGGAACCAGCACACCTTCTGTCAGTCTTAGATACTCTGAGAGAGGTGACTGACCCATGGTCGCTTGGTGAGCTTCATGGCTAAGTGGGGCTTCCTATCCAGGTCTCCCTGGTCCTAGCCTGCTAATCTAACCACTACAAGATTACTGGCTTTTTATGATTGTTGAGATAAGAGAATAGAAAATGGTGAAAAAGATTATTTGAAAAAGATGACAGAAATGCTTCCCAAATTAAAATCTGTTTCTTCAGAGGAAACAAAAATCTCAGTTGGCCAGAGAGAAGACTATACCATTTCAGAGAATGCGTTCTGAGAACAGGGATAGCTATAATAAACATTTCCTTCATAGTGTACTGTAGAATCTACTGCTGTGCATTTGCTGCAACATACTTTAGAATAATGAAGAAGGAACTGATGTACAATTCTCCAGAGGTGTAGCTGTGTTAGTTTATAAATCCAGATGTCCCTTAAAGACTAACAAAGTTTATTCCATCATAAGTGTTCTTGAGTCAGAGTTCACTGGAGTCTGATCTGTCCTATGAAAACATACTTTAGAATAAACATTGTTAGTTTATAAAGTGCCATAGGACTTCTGTTTTATTTTGATGTATCTCTCAATGTTTTTAAACGTATTTTAAATATATTCAAATATAATTAGCTAGTATGTTTAGTTCTAGACCTGCCTCATCCCAAAGATTTTGACTTGAAAATAGCAGTAATAATTTTAATCATGTCTTTTTCTTAAATCTTAGTGCATGAAGAAAATTAAGAAATATGGACAGCCATAAATAGTAAGTAAATTTGTATATGTAGATCTGTAGCAAATCCAGGTTCTAGCAGCCTACTTTTCACATCTTACATCTCCTCAATTACGTCGAGCTTTTATGCTCACACGATTCAATGTCCTTCCATCAGTGGTTCTCTCTGGGAGATTTGCAAATTTCCCCTATCACGAAATACTTTGCTTATGTAAAGGTAGAAAGCCGGAATCAGTAGCCCATGTTTTCCTCTATTGTGATTTCTGTGTTAAAGTGAGAGAGTTTTTAATTAGTACCCTCTTGCATAATTTCCATGGCTATTCTGATGAGAGGTTTGTTTTCCTTCTTTTGTCAGACCAGTGTCCCTATATTACCTATTCAGTAGCAAGGTATCTTTTAATTATTATGAGGATTAGGGAGCATAAGATTAAATCTTTTGACGGATGATTCCTTTTTCTGTATGTTAAAAACTGCTTTTTCTGTTGTTTATGCTTATGACCTATGCCAATAAAGGGACTGACTGACTATAGCATGTTCTTTCCCCAAACTGGCATGTGTTTCAAATACAACATATTGGCTATATAATATTACATTCAGAGCCATAAATGTGGGCAGCCTGGAAAGTTTGTGATGGTGATTTTAACAGCAAAGAGAGTGGGAAATGCTAGTCATTGTAAAACAATGTAAACTTAATTTCAAGGATTGTAAATGTGGGCATAAATATTGCATTAAATTTATCTGAATATATAATGCATACATTATTTAGATGTCCTAATATTTATCTAGTAATTTTGGTTTGTTTAAATCTTCTCCTTAATGCACAGCAGCTATTCAAGGGAACTTTATGACCGATATGCCCAAGGCCAAGAAAAGTCTGTAGTCAATAAAATGCAGCAAAAATACTGGAAAACAAAACAAACTCTTATCAAAGTCACAGGAAAGAAGGAAGATGAGCATGTGGTGGCCTCTGATGCAGATCTTGATGCAAAGCTGGAGGTATGTGTACAAACCAGGACCTTTCCTCCCCAGGTGGAAAAAGCCCTTTTGAAAGACTATCATGATACTTAACTTCAGCCGTGATCCAAAGGCTAATGGATGCACAGTATGGGTGAAACCCCATATTGTGTTTTGTAGCTTCCTGCAACCTCTGAAAAGCCACGAACCAGAGTAGGGGTACCTCTCAGAGTGGCATTTTATGGAGGTGATGGAACTGCAATAGATGGGGAAATGTGTTAACACCCCTACCCACCCACTCAGCACCATCACAGACTTTGTATCTCTGATAACTTACCTGCCAGGGTGATGAAAATAAACTGCTCTCCACAGCTTGAAGGAATATCAGGATGCATCTGTAATAACTCAGTGGGATGCACAGAATTCTGCCAGCTGTCAAGATTGTGGTCATGGATGTGTATGATCTTGGCCATTATTTTAATTAGCATGCCTGGCTGATATTTTCCCACAGTGAAAATACACTTAAAGTTTTAATGCATATTCTTCATGGATTAATGCATATTCTTCATGGTTGAGGAAAAGAGGAATTAAAAATAGCATGGCTGTGTTGTGGAATTAGCAGCCATAGCAGAAGACACATACCACAATTCCTTTGGAATGAACTGTTACTGTGTTTTGTAACCACTTGACTGCTGAGAAGTTTTTAATGTAAATCTCCTCTTTGAAGGCCTGGATAGCTTGAGCATTTGCTTCTTGACCTCAAACCAACTTTGGCATGACATTTTACCTATTTACATTCAGCCTGTGGTCTGAGTTACACCTTTTGAAAGCTGTAGCGTCACATTCCTGGCAATGAATGTCTACCAAGTTTATTGTAAACGTGGCTGAGTTTCAGTGCCAGAGGATGACTCTTGGGTTTGTTAGTCTTTGATTTGCAAAACCATAAAGTATGAGCAGTGGTACAGATTTCCTTCTGAACATAGATACTCCATCCTGGCATAGTTCTATTAGGGCTACTTCACATGCGTAGCCTTCACAATTTCTCATCCCCAGATGACTTTCAGCTAAATGAACAAACTTAACTTGGTTGAAAAAAGCAACCTTTGTGAGGATGATAAAATCAGCTTGGGTTGTTTGACCTATAGGGTTGCCAGGTCTGTCCTGGCAATCAGCAGGGAAGGGGGGGGGGACTTACCAGGAACAGGAGGGAAGCCCAAGCATCATCACTGCCAATGTGATTCTGACACGTACTGGAAGTGACATCATCATGTTGGGGTGACACTCTGGTATTTGGTCAAAAACTTTATGCTAAGCTCTACTCCCAAAAAGCCAGAGCATTGCCCAGATGTCACCAGTGCACACAAGAAGCGACGCTGTCACATTGCCAGTGATGAAGCCTGGGCCTCCCTGTTTCTCCGGGTAAATCCCCCGGCCGACCAACAGATCGGCAGTGGAGGCATGCAGCCTGCTGGCTGGTGATACCCTCCTCCACTGGGGGTTCTGGCAAACTTATTGACCTTCAATACTTAATTTTACACATATTAGGTCACCATGTTGTCCCAAATTATCATCCACTAGACATGCGTATGTGACTTGAGCTAGCCATTAGTAAAAGCTCCTGTTCTCACATTTACAATAATTAACAATTTTTCTTGAATTCTTAAAAAAACAATTCTGGAATTGTCCTAAAACCTTCAGCCACTTGTATCACTGCATTTTACATAACAGAAATCAAAACCGTAAACGAAATATCAAGCACAACTACCCACTTACAATTTTAACCAAACATTAGAGAAACCCAACCTGCTTAGCTACTAATTAAACCATGCCAGAGCAGAGGCAGATTCTAAGTATTTCAATCCAGAAACTCACTTTGATTTATTCAATGGCTCAAAGTTATCCTAAGGCTTCCAGGCAGTCAGACCCTGCCAGCTTTAGTCAGTCTGAATCTCTCCAGTTAATATCTCCAAAGTTATATTCTCGAATATTCCTTAAAGCAGACACACAAAAGAATTTTGCACTTGATCACAAAAAGGCGGTGTACTGCATCCACCCTCACAAGCCATATGTAGTTTCTTATCTCAAAAAACCAACCTTGACTTAATCTTCCACACAGCAGCTGAGCAAACAGGCCTCTCCTCAGACACATTTTGACTTTATTTTTGTTGTTTTAAAGGTGCATTCTCCCCAAATGAAGGAAAGACTCAAATGGGAAAACATCCTAATCCCCGTATAAAGTAAACTGGTACACATTAGTCCAAAAATACTCCTGAGACTGAAACACTGATCAGACTCAAATTATACATAGCTAAGATCTCAGTTGAAATTAGGATAATGAACAGAAAAGTTGAAATAAGATCATTTGTTATGCTCTGACAAAAACAAATTATCACTATTCTCACCTCCTGTTATGCTGATACTCAAGAAAATCAGAGAATGTGTCTATGACCTTGATCCGGGAAATGTGCCCCTGGGTCTGGTACACTTTAGTTTTTTGCAGAAAGGGAAGAAATAAATAAAGTGTATACACACACAATTCATGCAATTCAGCATTTGGGCATTGCAAAATGAAACAAAAAATCTGTAGCTTAAGAGAAGATTCTGGGTACTTACCATTTAGCTCATACTACCTCCCCTCCCCCAACTACAGTATTGTAAGTTTATGGCTACCACCTTAATTTCCATACTGTATGTATGTGGAGCGGTGTCTCTTCTATGACTGAACAACTCTCATACAGTAGTTAGTTTGTATTTTATATTTCATTTCAGCTTTTCCATTCAATTCAGAGGACATGTATGGATTTACTTAAAGCAATTGAACTATATCAAAAAAGGATCTGTTGTAAGTATTTTTAATTGTGGCTCTGTTTTCAGTCAGACTTAATCAGCAGTAATTGTGGAACTCCCTCACCTAGATAGCCTAGGCTAGTCCAATCTGGCCAGATCTCAGAACCTAAGCAGGGTCAGCCCTGGCTATTTTTTGGATGGGAGACCACTGAAGGATACCAGGGTTGCTACACAGAGGCAGGCAATGGCAAACCACCTCTGAATGTCTTTTGCCTTGAAAACTCTATGGGATTGTCATAAGTTGGCTGCGACTTGACAGCAAATTTTTAAAAAAGGAGAACTGCAGCTGTAATCAAAATTCCAAGTTTTTACAAAAATTATTTAGTCAGTAGGGTTGCCAAAACCCCCCCCCCCAGTGGAGGTGGGGCTTTCCCCGCTTTTGGGATCCCCAATCTGTCACTGCCCAGCTGGCCGGCAGGGGAACCTCACCGCCAAGAAGCCCCGACTGTGTCCAATGTGCCCAGTGCCCAGGGAACTCTCTAGCATTTGGGGAAAACTCTATGGTAATCATAGACTCAAGGAAGAAGACTGAAGCCCCCCCGCCGGAATGCAATAAGGACCTGGCAACCCTCTATGTCACATTTGTACTGAAATTATTTATGTCAACCCATGTTTCAAAGTTACCCTTTTTTATCTGGCCAAACACGTCTCAGAGCTAATGAAAATGTCCCAAGTGTGATATCATGTTGAAAAGAGTAGGGAAGCATAGCCAAAGTGAAGGCCACACAGGAGCAGTGTTCCCTCTAAGCTAAGTTAGTGTGAGCTAGCTCACAGTTTTTTAGCCTCCAGCTCACACATGTTTGTCTTGGCTCAGGAAGGATGGCTCCAGAGCAAACTAATTTATGCAGTAGCCAAATCGCTCACTCACAGCTTTAATGCCAGTAGCTCACAAAGTAGAATTTTTGCTCACAAGACTCCACGGCTTAGAGGGAGCATTGCACAGGAGGTGTGTGAATAGTCAGCTAACAATTTGTAGTTTTTAAAACTGAAAAACAGCCAAAAAGACTGCAATTTGGAGTAAAAGAGCAGGGAGATAAATCTTTACCTTTCTGTTCACTTAAAATTGTTCCCCTCTAAATTGCTTTCCCACCTGCAATATGGAAAGAATATTTGGGGGGGGGGTGTTGTAATTTTTTTCCTGTGAGGATAAAAATAGTGTAGTGAAGACAGTTCTAAGCTGATAAACAGAGGAAGGAGAAAGTGTTAAGCAACTTGTCTGTCCTTTACTATTCCTCCACTTAAAGCATGAGCTCCCATAGTTGTTTTAATTTGTTTTTAAAAAGTAACAAGCTTGTGGAAAACTTTTCACATGCTTCCTGTGTAATGTCTGATTTGGCCCTTACATTCCCTCCTCTGTGGCCCCTGCCACACGGCAGGGGAAAAGCCCTTTAAAGCGCGGCTTTTAAAAGCCGCGCCAACGTTGATCCGGCTCGGCGGGATCCCACGGATCCCCCGGCCGAGCCGCCTTTTCTCCCCGGCGCGATCAAACGCCGGAGAGAAAAGACGGCTCTAACCGGGAGCCGGCCGATCTGCGCATGTCGGAGCATGCGCAGTTCGGCTCCGGCCCGGGGTTGAGCCGGCGCAAGGGAGCGCCGGCGATCAGACGCCCGGGAAGAGGCGCCTCATCCGTTTGAACCACCGAGGTAGGTGGTTCAGTTTGAGGCGGTTCTTCCCGGGTTTGGGCCAGTTTGGAGGCGGAAGCAGAACGCTTCCCAGATGTTGTGGTGTGATCGCGCTGCTTTGATCCGCCTCCAAACTGTCCCGTTCCCTGGCCAAATCGCCTCGTGTGAACGGGGCCTCTGTGGCCTGGGGGCCAAAGGAAATGCTCTGCCCTTGTGTTTTTGGAAACACCCAATCAGTGCTTTCCTCTTAATTTAAAAATATCCTGTAGAATCAGATCTTCATAATAAGAGATTTCATGTGCCAATATTTATACAGAGGGAAGAGGATTAGAAAGCAAAGTGGCTGAGCTGTTTAAATCAGCATTCAGTTCAGTTTAGAGGGACTTTGAAGCAATTCCAAGGAAATGCTAGGTATTGTAGTCAGGTCACATCTACTTCTTCTGATCCCACCAAGCTAATACCTCTGTTCATGCAAGAAATAGCACATTCTCCTGTTGCCTTTTCAGCATAGAGGTCATTTTGCCGCTCTTGTTACATTACACTGGGCCCACGAAGAGATGTGTTGAAGTGAATCTGATCTTCTGTTTCCTAAGTGCAGGAGATGCATGAAGATTAACTGGAAATTGCAAGGGTGAGGGGTGGAGCGTTATTCTGTGTTTCTTGGAGGCAAGAGAATATGTTGCTCCACTTACAAAATGTGGAGTGTTGTTCTTACATATATTTGGTCATTTTTTGTGTGTATGTTTAGTTCTGTCTCAAGAAGAAAATGAATTGGGAAAATTTCTCCGAGCACAAGGTTCTCAGGATAAAACGAGAGCAGGCAAAATGATGCAAGCTACAGGAAAGGCCCTCTGCTTTTCTTCTCAACAAAGGTATGTTTGATCTGTTACTGAGATGTTGCATAAGGATTAGCCTCCTTTACCTTATCCTGCCTTGGGAAACAAACCCATATGAGGCCACAATAGTCTCTGCTTCCTTGGCTTCATCTCCCAGAAACCCATGTGAAAGGAAAAACCTCCACATTCAGAGTAGGGTTTGCCAGGTCCACCCTGACCACTGGTGGGGGATATAGGGGTAGGGTTGCCAGGTCCAGACTGGAAAACTCCTGGAGATTTGGGGATAGAGCCTGGGGAGGACAGAGACGTCAGTGGGGCACAACGGAATAGAGTCCACCCTCCAAAGTGTCCCATTTTCTCCAGGGGGACTGAGCCTGCTTGTGGGAAGGGTGGGATATAAATTGAGATAATAAAATAATAAAAATAAATCTCTGTAGTCTGGAGATGAGCTGTAGTTCTGGGGGAATCCCCAGGTCCCACCTGGAGGCTGGCATCCCTCGTTTCAGAGGCACTAATCCTCTGAATCCCAGAGCCAGGAGGCAACATCAAGGGAAGGCCTCAACCTCTGTGCCTGTTGTTGGCCATCCATAGGAACTGGTTGGCCACCGTGTGAAACCGTATGCTGGACTAGATGGACTTCTGGTCTGATCCAGCGGGGCTCTTGTTATGTTCTTATGAAGCAGCTGCTGGGAAGCTGGTCAAGATTTCTCACCCCTCCAAGACCCTCTTCGCTTTGTTCAGCTCTGATCCTCCCTGAAATCTGTCTGTTCTGTCTTTCCCCCCCTGCCTGTTTGTCCTTGGCTTCTTGTTCATTTGTAGAACAGACAGGAAAAGAAATGGTTAACTCTTCTTCCCATTCATAAGTTATCACTTTTGAGAAAGGAGCTCCTTCCCAGTTTTTAGGGCTCTTCTGACAAAGAGGAGCCAGTTTCTGGACTCTAGGGCATCAAGGAGCCCTCACCAACCAACAATTAAAAACAATGTTTTCATCTCAGCAGAGAATTCATCTGTTTCTGATCCTAGATGTCCTGTTAATCAGATCCACATCTAGAGGCTGGGATGCCAGGATGCTAACTGCACATTCTGGAGGATCAAAGCTTCATTGTTAGCATGATGAATAGCTGGGTATCATTTAGGCAAAGTTCAGGAAGGATCCTTTTCTGCTCTAGAGAAGTGGGATAGAATTAAGAGAATGACATGGAACATCTGTTCAGATTTCTCAAAGCACTACTTTAGACTAGTGCACTTCCTGGATATAGTGATTGCTGATAATGTTCATGAATGGTATCTCCAGAGTGAAGGAGCTAGTAGGTCCAGTGCCGCAATCTTTTAATGAAATGCCTAACTTTCTTGACTCTTATGTGAGCATTTTCATTTATGAAGGCTGCATTGCCAGGAACTAATAGCCTAGTATAAGAGATCTCTGCATGAAATGAGAGCAATTTACTTAGCTGTACAAAAATATTTGTGGGGGGAATAAGGGAGTTGCTTGCTTACATGCACAACTGATTTCACCTCTGAAATTCATATAAGGCCATAAGGTAGCAGCAGGCCATATTTTCTGCAAGCAGTGTTGTCCAAATCAATCCCCATGTCAGGACAGGCACATTTACACATGTAAATCCAGGGCAGTGTCCACGTTTGAGGCCTTTGTATAAGAAGTTTCCAGCCTGATGCAATAAGTCTCACAGGGAAAGATGGAAGAGGAGGAGACAAATACTTTTAACCTTATTGACCGATGCAGAATAGAAAAGGGGAAGCAAAATGGCAGCCATATAAGAAAACAGAATTGAATTATTCAGCTATAGCAATTTACTTGTGGCAATCCAATAAAAAACATTCACTGTTGCCCAGTCCTAGTGTTCTATTTCTTTAACCCAATTAAAGTAATTTTTGGCCCCAGTGGTGTTCCTCCTTCATGCCTAGTTCACAGAAAACAGCCCAGAGAGAAAAGGGAGTTGTGGGGGTTGCCCAAAAAGGGATTGCAAGATGCAGAGGGTGAATGGGGTTGGGTTTTCGGGATACAAAGAGGAGGAGTCCTTAATCATGTGAGGATGCTGTGGGGAAAGGCCAGTTGGGTATAAGGCTGGTCAGTCAAGATGTGGGGAAGGGAGACTAAGAGATGGGGAGGGTAGATAGAAAGACATGGAAGAAAGACATGGATAATCCATTCAGGAAGTGAAACAACAGGAAAGAGAAGAAGCACACTCTGTGCCTGTCTTGACAAGGGACACCACTGATTTCAGTGTCAGTAGTGATGGAAGAAGGCTTGAGAGCAGAATCAACTACAAAAATGGGGACCACAGCATGCCTTTCATATACACCTGGATTTGCGGCATGAATAGGCAAAGTAGTGCTGTAAGCCAAAACTGGTGAACTAGGGTCCATAATGGCATTTGGCCAAGACTTCAGGGTCTTGCTGCCCATTGGTGACATTTGGGTTGCACATTATTGGTGAAACTTTAGGATATGAGACACCATTACTGAAAGGGTCAGAATGCAAGTGGTCATTGGCTAATTTAAACCTGTTACAAGGGAGTACTTGTAGGTAATGGAGAAGGGAGGTGTGTCTGGTTGCAGGTTGGACAGTTGTGGCAGTTGTGCCTCTCGACTAGTTGACAGTGGCTAGCAGATTGGCTGATAGCCCTTCCTGGGCTCCCGATTGAATTTCTAGAAGAAAGCTACATACACAGTGAAGGAGATTCCGAGAGACTCAGTTATTGTCCTGCAAATCCGGGGTATTTGTCATGGCCAGGGTGTGGAGTTGTTAGAGGATCACACAAAAGAGCCTTGATTAATGTGTCTCTGGAGTTCTCAGGCAGCCAGGCTACTTCCTCTTGAAAGTGCCTGGGGAAATACATTCCTGAATTGAGAGTCCCTGCCTTGATATCAAAATATGGCTTCATCCAAGCCTCCAACTTTGCAAGGCCAAATGATCCTGGGGTACACAAAGACACGGGTCTCTGCGGGTGGGTCCAGGGGGCGACTGTAGAAACCCTTCTGCTCCTCCTTATGCAGGCACAAAACTACCTGTTCACCACCACAGTAGGATTCTTGTGAGGAAATCTGCACGTCCAGATGCTTTTGAGAAAATTTACTCACCTCCCTGTTAGGGGAAGGCTGGCTGTGCCTAGCTGCTGTTTGAAAGGCAGTGGTCAGGTGGATAAGGAAGGAAAGATTATAAGAGATGGCGGTGATGCAGTTTGAAAAACAGATTCTATGGGAGGAGTTGCTGTACCAACTTTGGATGAGATACCCTTGAAGTTGATGGATTATGGTTAGAGAAGGAGGAGCCTTAAAGAAGCCTTCTTTCAGTTAAATCTTCCTCTGAAGCTGTACCTTCCCATGATCCAGCTGATCCAGCCACACTTATCCATGCTTTTATAACCCTAAGGCTACTGCAACCCATCCTACATAGGGCTGCCTTGAAGAAAAATTGGAGGCCTCAGTCAGTACAAAGTGCAGCAGCATGCTTGTTGACTGGAGCAAGTAGATCCAATCATCTTACAGTTTTAGAACATCAGCGGTGCTTGCTGCTTTGTTTCCAGGCAGTGTTCCCTCTGAGCTGTGCATGTGAGTGGCCACTCATTAACACAGGAAGCCCCGCTCAGCAGCAATCTGGAGCTGTGCAGGGTCTTGCACTGCCCATTGTCCATTTAAAGATTACAGCAGTTATATTCTGCTCAGGATGGGAACTGCTCCACTCAGTAGGAGAGCCTTTGGCTAAGTTTCTGAGGTTTTACTCTTATTTACAATGTTGTATTTACCCTCTGGTTTATTGTTCTTGGTTGAAAACTGTTTTGAACAACAGGTAAGCTTAAATATTTAGGTGTGGGGCACAACAGTTCCAGTCTTGTTTACCTCCAGGGCAAATATCAAGATGGAGAAATTATTTCCAGGGAGTTGAGCTTGGATACATGATGGTAGCGCTGCACCATTACCACTCCCAGGTTAAAAAAAAAGTGTGATAGATATGCCCTTCAAAAGCATAGTGAAATGGGGAATTTAAAAATACTACTGCTGGAGAAATAATTTATTTTTAAAAACTGCTGCTTAGATTATAATGGGGAAGTGGCATGCTTTATCACAACCTGTTCACACAAAGCTGTCTTATACTGGATTAGAGCATTAGTCTGTTAAGGTCAGTATTTTCTGCTCTGACTGACAGCAGCTCTCCAGGGTCTCAGGTCTTCCACATCACCTGATCCTTTTTTTAACTGGAACTGCCAGGGAATGAACCTGGGACCATCTGCATGCAAAGCAAATGGTAAGGACTGGGAGTTCTATAGTAATTTCTCCAAAAATGGTTAGCTATCAAATTAAGGCACTTATTAATATAAATGATACGTGAATCAGCAAATCAGAATGGAAAGTCACCTTTATGCCACCTTATATTTGCCCTTAAGCTGGCAGTTGTTGAATTCAGCAGTTTCTGGCCAAGTTATCCATGCATTTGGAAGTCTATGTTGATGTAATTCTGTCATTTCTGGTTAAATCTGCCTTGCTCTACTTGAGTCCATTTATTTCAAGTGATGGCAGAAAGGAAGTTAGAGATTTCCAGTAACCAATGCTGTCTTTGACCACTGGGGGGAGTAAAAACACATTGGAGCAATTGCAAGCCAGAACTGCTGTTTAAATGCATTTAAATTTAAGCTTGTGAGCCAGAATTATCATTAGAAGTTTTGCTTATTTGTGATAAAGTATATAGCACATTGTCTTCCTGTTCAATATAACTGTATTTTCTTCTTATACTTGGCACTTTCTCTAGAAATGTTTACAGTGGGGACGGCACTAAAAATACGACTACCAGAAAAAAGTTTGGCATCAGCTGAATAAGTGATGGCAGTTGTGATTCTTTCATTCAGTACTGAAGAAAATAGTCCTAAATGTTTCCTTCTGAAATCTGCATAGAATCATAGAATGTTAGAGTTGGAAGGGACCTTGCAGGTCATCTAGTTCAACCCCCTGCACTCTGCTGGAGCATAGCCGAAAGATAGCCCTACAACATACCCGAAAGATGGTTGTCCAGCCTCCGCTTGAAAACGTCCAGCAAAGGAGCATCCACCACCTCCCGAGGCAGTCTGTTCCACTGCTCAACCACTCTTATAGAAAACAGATTCTTGTACAAAACAGCATTGATGGTACCATCTTATAGAAAACAGCATTGAAGGTTTCTGTCTATTCTGGTTTGTTTGGTGCCATTCCTTATATTAGCTTCCATTCCTGTGACTCTGTCTCTCTCTTTGGGTTGCTACTCACAATAAGACTTTAAATCCTTTTTGTTTGCTTTCAAAGTTATCTACACTTTCAATTTCTCTCTTTTTTCTTTGCCACAGGTTGGCATTGCGCACACCTTTGTGTAGGCTATACCAAGAAGTGGAGACATTTAGGTACCGAGCTATTTCTGATACCTGGCTGACTGTCAATCGAATGGAGCAGTGCCGGACTGAATATCGAGGAGCATTGCTGTGGATGAAAGATGTGTCTCAGGAGCTGGATCCTGATCTTTACAAACAGATGGAGAAGTTTAGGAAGGTATGAAGTTTCAGCAATTTCCTAGATGGCAATGCTTGATGACGATAATAGAGCGTGGTCTGGATTCCTCTGAGAAAAATATAATTCAGCAGGCAGCATTGAGGTAATATTAATCACAAATTGCTCTTTTCCATGTGGCAAGGTATCTGTACTTCTGGCAGAGAACATATTACCCATCCATGAAAGGTAATAGTGAGAAATTGTTTCCTAAGTAGCTGACTCAAACTAGATATGGCTTTTAAAAACCTGCATAATATTTGTTTCCCTACAAAATGCCATTTTCAGTTACAAATTAAAAGTATCAGAACAAAGTTTGAGTCCAGTGGGGCCTTAAATAAAACTTTGTTAATCTTAAAGGTGCCACTGGACCGACACAGCTACCCTACCTGATTAGAAGTATGAATTTAGAAGTATGAATTAGAAGTATCATTAGCATTTTAAAACTATTTGCATAGTGTTTATCCAGTGTGTTTGAAGTATTTTTCTTCTTCTGGACTATAGAAAATTCATGAACAATAAAGCATTTGGTTCCAAGACTAGATCTTACATCATATTTTATTAGTAGAGTAGCATTGAAAAAGTATAACTTATGCCTGTGTTTTCAATAAACAAATAAATAGAAAACAAATGAGAGAAGATAAATGTGAAACTTTGATAGACTGCTAGGTCTGGGGGAAAGAAGAATATTTTTAAAGCCTTGTGAGCCCCAAAGTACAACTAGTTGGCTGTGTGTACAATGGGGGAAGGTCAGAGGATTTGCAGCTAGAGCAATAAGGAAGCCGTCTCATGTAACTTGATGCGGCTGCTCTGTGGCTGTGCGGGCCATTGTTGAAAATGTTAAGAGGAGGCCACATGTTTCATTACAGGGGGCTCTTTTTAACTGTTGACCTTAGTAACTAGAATGACCAGCACAAAAAAAGTTTTGTAGCATTACACTGTTGGGCTGTAGAGTGTGTAGGGTTTGGTGTTTAGCTTACCTCTAGAACTGGCTACACAGCAAATGACCGGTCCAAATTTCCTGTAATTTTGAATTGGCTAACTCCAGTACAGAGACCAAATTTTGCTGGTGAATCCTTTAGCATTGGAGGGTGTCTGCATTACTTCATGGCTGAAATGTGAAAAACACAAGAACTCTTGTATGTGGTACTTGATGAGAATTAGAAGATCTATGTTCAGATTTCTGTAGTTTTGAAAAGACAAGAGGCACTACTTTTGTTCTTGTTAAGTGCAACTCTGATCTGTACCATTGTGTGGCAGTATTTTACTGAATGTTTGAATTATTGGGATTTTTTATAGGATAAGGGAGACTGCAGTCTGACTCTTTGTTCAGGAGATAATTGTACATGTAATAGGAGAACAATATCTGTAATAGCCATGCCTGCTATTAATCTTGCTGAACCTAGTTTCATAGGATTCCAGTTCTTAATGTAAGCAGAGTAACACATTACAAGAATATTATTTATAACACGAGTATTTATAACTGTTCTGTCTCCCTAATGCAACTCTTGGTTTTATTCAAAACACTTGGCTAGAAGGGAAAAAATAGCTGGCATTCTTTGTCTCTTAAGAGTAATACAGACTCTATTGTAAATGTAGACAACTGCCTGGCATGAGGTAAGATGCATCAAAGCCCATTTATTTGAGTGGATGTAAGCATGGCTAACTCTTTGGTAGAAATAGAATCAGGTGGGTAGCCACTCTCAGCATTCCACAGTTAAGGAAACATCTGCTCATCAATCTCCAATTTTGACATCTTTGTTTCCTTCACTCTGTTTTCCCTGGAATTAAACCCAACCAAATGTTAAACTAAACTTGTTATTTCAGTTTGGTCCTTGCATCTGTTAAATATCTTCATTATGCTGTATCCTAATTTGCTGCCTACCCTCTACCTATATGTATGGACTGGTAACTTCCATTTCATTGTATCTGAAGAAGTGTGCGTATGAAAGCTTATACCTTGAATAAAACTTAGTTGGTCTTAAAGGTGCCAGCGGACTCAAACTGTGTACTTTGGAAGAGAGTCCCCCCCCCCCCCCGCAGTAATTATTACAAAACCCAAAGCTAGTTCTGAACATATTGGTACAGATGAGTGTTTCATATATTTTAGGTGTATAGAAGAGAGGACGAGTTTCATAAACTGAAAAGGTAATTTGAAAGCCCACTGAGTATGCTCCATTTGAAGTTAGGAAGTCAGCACTAATGTGTTTGCAGCACCTCTGCAGTGACTTGTAAGGTGCTTTTAACATTGCTGTGTACAACTACTTTATTGCCCAGCAAGCAGTATCTCTGTTCACATGGCACTAGTATCATGGTGTTAGTTCCCATCTTGATAACCAAAACCAGCTTACAGTGCTATTGCATAAATCAAGAATCATCTCTAACATACTGTGCCACAGAATGTTGCCACACTTCAGACTTCTGTTAAATGTTGGCTGCGGTCACACGCAGCATTAGCCACGCAAGAGATACGGAAGACAGGCAGAGTTTCCAGGCGCGATCTCACCAGCACATCTGGGGAGCGTAGCGCTTCCGTGGCACAACGGAGGCTTCCTCCGAAAATGCGCAGCAAAAAACTAGTACCTCGGAGGTACTAGTTTCCGGAAACTGTGGGGCAAGGGCGGGCGTCTGATCACGTTTCCGGTGGCATCCGGCGCCCGCCCATGTCCCCTTGCGAAGAAGGGTTTTTTTCCCCCCAAGTCTCCGTGGTTGCGCACACGCACCCAACCGAGCATGCGCATTTGTAGTGTACACAAAAAAAGAAAACCAGTTCGCCGCGCCGCACGCTTCTTCGTTGCGCGCAGGCGTGTGTTGTGATCGACGCCTCTCCGTAACCACGGAAGCTCCACGGTACCTCCACAGAACCTCCACAGGAGGTTTGATCGCTTTACTGCGTGTTAGTTTGCCCCGGGGCAAATAGCCACGCTTCCCCCCCCCCTCCTGCTCCTGCCCGTGTGACCGGGGTCGTTATATGTCAACTGCAGGCTACATGATTAAGATGTTTAACTGGAGTGAGTTATCAGGAACAAACGTCTCATTTTCAGAAGTAGAGAGTGAATCTGATCGGCTACTTCTCATCAGTGTATCTAATTGTTTGGACTGTATAAAGATTATGACAGTACTGCACACAGGTATTCCAGAGGTGCTTTTTTTGGATTACAGCTAAACTGTCTTCTTGTTCTAATACATTGGATTTACTAAGCCTGCCTTGCCTTTGCTGTGCCAAACCAGAAGAAATGCTAGCCTGTCATTCCTCTTCCTCTCTCCTGACAAAAACATATAATTTCAAATATTCTGTTCTATAATTTCAAATATTTCTTGTTCTATCCACAAATCTATCAGTCTCATCTCCTCAGCTAACCTATATTTTGTTTTAGATATGAAGGGGGGGGGGGAAACTATCCTTACAACTAAAACTTTCCTGAACGATGGCTTTTATTAGAGCAGTTATTCCATGCTTATTGTCTTATTAGGCTGATGAGAACTTGGGAGCTGCCTTTCTGTATGCATATTGTACATTCTTTTTTTTTAGTGCAGGCGGCGTGGAGGGGAATCACTCGCTCTCTGTGCTTTTGTTTTCACTGATCCCTTCTAATATTTGGACTTTAATCAAGACAGATATGGTAGGCTTCCTGTTGATTGAGATTAGCTAGCAGATGGAGGTTTGTTGATCCAGCAGAGCTCCCATCAGTCAGGTATGCAGGATAGAAAGGGAAGTTTTGGTTTATTTTCTTACTGGTAAATTCACACCTCTCCCATTTCTTCTATCAGGCAAGCCATTTTGTTAGCAGAGTAATGAAATTCTTAGAGCCTGTACCACCAGAAGACGACATTTTAATTGTACATATTCCTGACTAGGGATGTGCATTCAGTTCGGACGAACCGGGAAAACACTGAATAATGCCTATTTGGCATTATTCAGGCATGCTGAAAGCCAAATCAGATTCTCTAATCTGATTTGGTTGGCTGAACAGCGATTCCCCGAATGGATACCATATATTCAGCATTCATTCGGGGAATCTTTTTGCTGGGTAGATGTTAACTTTCCCTCTGCTGCATGACTCCCCAGCCAAGGGAAGGTATTCCCTTGGCTGGGGAGTCACGCCATGGAGGTGGCAGGAGCCCCAGAAGAGCCAGTTTGGTGTAGTGGTTAAGTGCGCGGACTCTAATCTGGGAGAATCGGGTTTAATTCCCCACTCCTCCACTTCCACCTGGCTGGATGACCTTGGGCATGCCATAGTTCTGGCACAGCTGTTCGTGAAAAAGAGCAGTTTCTGTCAGAGCTCTCTCAGCCCCACCTACCACAGGGTGTCTGTTGTGGGGAGGGGAAGGGAAGGAGCTTGTAAGCTGTTCTGAGACTCCTTTGGGTAGTGAAGGGCGGGGTATAAATCCAACCTCTTCTCTTCTTCAGAAGAAGAAGAAAGGGAAAGTGTTAAGTTTAAACACCTTCCCTTGTGTTTCTTTGGCGGGTGGGCTGGGGAAGGCTCAGGGAGGCATTTAACATGCCTCCCCGCTCAGTCGAGGGTTTGGGGAATGGGCTGGGGAAGGTGCGGGGAGGCATTTAGAGATGCCTCCCCCATCTTGTCTCCTTTCTCTATGTGGCCCACTTCCGCAGGCCAGCTAGAGAAGGGAGAAAAGATGGGGAGACATTAACCCTCCCCCTGTAGTCCCATGAGGGGTGGCAGGCTCCCATCATTGAAGGCAAGGCAACTTGCCTTCCCTTTAATGAAGGTAGCGTTCCGCCTCTGCAGCGCAACTTCAGCAGGGGGGGATTTAAACTATAAGCCCCCTCAGTCTCTGGAGTCATGCCACAGAGGCAGCACGCTTCTTTCATTGAATGGAAGGCAAGTTGCCTTGCCTTCAATGATGGGAGCCTGCTGCCCCAGCAGGAAGGGGGGGGTTATTATACCCTATGGGGACTGTCCCCATAGGGTATAACTGAGACAAATAAATTCAGCAGTACCAATAATTCCCGCACCCCAGTATCTTAGAGGTACTGGAATTCAGGAATATCAGCAAATACTGATATTTTTCAGGTTTGGTATATCCAAACCCAAAAATACCAATTTTTTTTGTGTGTGTGCATACCCCTATTCCTGACAGTCCACAACACCCAGAGTTCTGTGTTTGTGTGCCACTGTCCTTCTGGTGCAGGTGAATAATTTAGTTTCAGAAACACAATTCAGCATCCCGAGGATCTTGGCTTTTGTAAATCCTGAAGACTGAAAATAGGTTTAAAAAAACGCCTTGCAAAATCTCAGAAGTCGGGAAGGTTGGAGAAGGTAGAGGCATAACTTTCCCACATGGCACTGTGGTCATGTCCTGTGAAGAAGAAGAATAAATGGGAAAAGTAAACAAATACATGCAGATATTTATAATTTATGTAAGTTGTAATTTTTTTTCTTCATGCAGAATTTAAGGCTTTAGCACACAGTATATACAGCAATGAAAATCTTTCATACAGGAATGACCTGTATGTGCACATAATACATTTTACTTGTGTTAAAACTGGGATAGAGGTATCATGACTTTCAAGTAGGCTTACACTGTGACACATCTTCTTTAATACATTAAACCCTGGGCCAGGGTCCCTGGGAAGAGGAGGGAGAATGTGTGCATCATTTAAAAGGCTGTCTCTTGGTACCCATTTCAACCGCCGTTTTTTCCTTTGCTTCTGTGACACATTTGCATTCGTACATGCAGTTGCATGCAAAATTGTGGGTGGATTCTAAGACTCTTTCTGTTAGTGCAAGCAGCATTTCTACTTGGCCTAAATTTGTCAGTTTCCCCCTCCCCTTGCAGGAGAAAAAATTCAAGCAGCCTTGAGTCCTGCAAGGGGGGGGGGGGTCGGGTTGCTTAGGGTATACCCAGTGGCTTCACCTTCAAGTATTATGGACAAGGGATTTTTAAAACGTGTTGCTTTGTTTCCCTGCTCGTTCTTTGTTTCAAATTGATATTCCCCTTGGAAAGCTAATTTTTCACTGCTGTTGCTTGGCTGCAGCAGTGCTGGTTTTCTTACATGGTTTAACTTGAACCGGAGCACATCTCTGCACGCAGTGTTCCCTCTAAGCTGAGTTAGTGTGAGCTAGCTCACAGTTTTTTAGCCTCCGGCTCACATATTTTTGTCTCAGCTCAGGAAGGATTGCTCTAGAGCAAACTAATTTATGCAATAGCCAAATCACTCACTCAGAATTTTAATGCCAGTAGCTCACAAAGTAGAATTTTTGCTCACAAGACTCCACAGCTTAGGGGGAGCATTGCTCTGCAGTTTGTTTTCCATGCCAAAGCTCTGTCTTTGAACATTTTAATGTATTACAAATGAACACCTCTGAACATGTAAAAAGTACATTTCATGCTTCCTCTACATTCCCAGTAGAATTAAAGCATAAAGGCTTCAAGTTAATAAAACTTGTTATTAGGCTGGTTCAAGTCCCAATAGTGCTCAATCATCAGCAAAAAAGGAAGACTGCAACCAAGAAATCAGAAGGAGATTTGAGACTGGGAAGGGCATCCATGAAGGAACTAAACAAGATTCTTAAGTGTAAGGAAGTGTTGCTGGAGATCAAGATAATTCATACTGTAGTATTCTGCATTATTTATTTATTTATTTTTTATATTTATACCCCACCTTCCCCGCAAGCGGGCTCAGGGTAGCTTACAAGGGAGCACTAGTGCTCACACATAAAAACACAGTAAAACAGAATAAAACAGTAAAACCATTTAAATCAACAAAGAATAAAGTGCTCAATAAGAACAGGATGGTCTCCATAGTTTGCAGGGGAATATCAGGCTGCTATTAAAGGTGGTATTGCCTACAGTTGGTACATAGTCCAACTATAGTTGGTACATAGTCCGGTGGTACCAGTGCCGTGTAGTATTTTGGCAGATCTTCCGTGGCCTTCCTTCCGTCCCATTATTAACCACATGATGATGGTAGTGGTGGTAGTGGCGGTAGAGGCGGTACTATGTATGGGTGTGAAAGTTGGATAATGAAAAAAACTGTCAGGAAGAAAATTGATTTATTTGAAACATGGTGTTGGAGGAGAGTTTTAAAGATGCCATAGACCGTCAAAAGGACAAATCAGTGGACTCTAGATCAAATCAAGCCCTAGAAGCCAAAATGACTGAGGCTAGTGTACTTTGGGCACACCATGAGAAGGCAAGACATACTGGAAAAGACAATACTAGAAGGAAAAGTTGACGGCAGCAGGGAGAGAGGAAGATCCATTATGAGATGGATTAACTTAATAAAGGAACCCACAGCTTCCAGTGAGCAATGATAAGACATTTTGGATTTGATTAATTTATAGCATTGCCATACATTGGAACCATCTGGATGGCATGTAACATGTAGAGTGCTGTTTAGAAATGAAGCTTGTGCTCTATAATGTCTGTGGCAGAATGTGCCTGCTCAGGCCTGCTGCCCTCCTAGGTTTTTCTCAACACCTGGAGGGACTTTTCTTTCTTTCCAGTAGCCCACTGACACCACATGACCTTTGTAAGGAATTACCCACTGGGAGGGTCAGGGCTTACCTTCCCAGCTTCCCTTCCAAGTTCTGAGACTTTGCCTCTCTGTCTCCCACTGCCCAGCCCGTGGTCACCACAGGGACAGTTTACTGCCTTGTGCGCCCATGGAGGCCAGTTGCCCACCTTCTCCTGGCACTCCTTTTAAAGTAGCATGTCCAAGACGGTGGAGGTCTATGTGGTACAGAAAACCACTGCCAGCCTCAGAAGTTTTGAAGTATTTATTAAAGAGAAAATGTTTACAAGCATACTTGTAGCACAACACCAGATTGAGCCATGGTTACAAAAGAGATGGACAAAAACACAAATCCTCTGTCCCTCTCTCTCTATATGCCCTATCAGATGTTAAAATATGACAGGCCCCTTTTACTTAGGATGTTACAGATCCCTATAGAGGGTCCAATACCTTGAAGCTGTCTCCGGCTCTTCGGGTGAACATATGGTCAAAATGGCTGCCTTCCCAGAGAAGAAGTCTATGTGTGCTCATGGACGCAGCATCCAAGGAAATGAGACCAACTTCCTGCTGCAAGGAGTTTTTATCATATCTGTTTCTCCACCCACTGACCCAGTCACACCAGGTGAAAGATGTGGCTCCTGGAGATCTCCAGGATTCTCCTTCCTGAAGACTCTGTAGCATTTAACTCCTCCAAATCTCTGTTTCCTGCTTGGGGAAGGGGGAGAGCTTGACCCACCCAATACCTCTCCTCCTAGATCTATTTAGCATTGGTATGAGGGTAAGCTGGAAAGCAATTGCACTGACTCCCCCACTCCAGCCCATTCTCTGCACAGAGGGGAAAAAAACTTTTAAAATGCACAGTGGAGGTTTTTTGGTTTGGGGTGTGGTTTTTTCGCTCATTTCAAACCTCCCAGGAAAAATACATTTCTTCACAGTAGCACTTAGCAAATTCCTTCCATGATGAAATATACTTAACCACAAGTATCTGGGTAAAAGTTTACAACTTTGCAAGGTGAATGTTGAAGCTGCACTCTGGGAATACTCGGAGGCCAAACCAAACTTAACATCACAGGTAGATGAAAAGCTGCAGAACAAGTTTCACAAAGGCAGCAGGCCATTGGTTCATATTTTGATGAAATAACCTAGCAGAACAAAAGGCCCTTTCCTGAAATACCCAGGAGCTGCACTTAGGCAATGAAGACAGTAGAGAATTTTTGAGAAGATGGCTAGTAATTTTACATTTGGTAGACTGGGCAAGGTCTAGTGGGCTATTTAGAAGAAGGAGAGAGGAAGGGGGGGATAGGATGATGATATTGGGAATTATTCTGGGGGAGAGAGTTGAATCAAGTGTGACATTGGGAAGGAAGGTAGCTAACAAAATGGCAGAGAAAGATAGACATGCACAGAGCCTGAACACAAATCTGGAAACCATAAGATTATTCTGCCTATCCCCTAATTTACCATAAAAAGGAGGTGAGTTTTAGATCTCAGGTGAGAGGGTGTATATATTATTCATTTATTTTCCTTTGGATTCTGCCTAGAATTTCTGCAGGCTCAAGGAGGGTCCACTTCTGCTGATTCCTTCCTCCCACAGAAGCCCAAAATGGGCTCCGTTGAAATGTTGCTGCTGGAGACTCATGTCACCTGTGGGAGAGGGGCACTGGCAAACCCCACCATACCCCGTGCACCCATGGAAATTCTAGGCAGGATTGAAGCCTTTGGAGTTTTCTTTTTGTAACCAATTACTGACTGTACAAGAAAACTTTTCTTTTTTTCTTTTTCCCGAAGCTCGTATGGTCAGTAAGTACCCATTAAGACTCTTCCTTTGTTCATGCTTACCAAATTAAAATGTGAAGATGTGGAGTCTGTTGCTTGGATCTGAATTACTCTAATAAGGGACAATTACACCGTTTCCCATATAATGGTGGTTTGGAGTTAGGAACGTGATTCTTTCCTTGAACCGGAAGTATATTAAGAGACAGTGTCTGGGTTGCAGGTTATTAGACAAGTTTACATCTAACTCCCTTAACTTGCTGGTGGCAATGGGAGGGAGGGGAATCCTATATGTGTTGTGGGGTGGTGGTGGTATAAAGCTGGAGAGGTGATCTCCACATTGAGGTCTAGCACCTTGAGGCTTGGACCAGCTGAGTAAATTCCACATCCTCTGTGGGACCTGTTTTCCCTCTCTCTGCGCTATGCTGCAGGAGATTATGACTCTGTTCCTAACTTGACTGTGCCAGACCAGTTTAGGATGTTTCATACCGTTATTACTTTCCAGGGGGAAATGGAAAAAGGGCACTCTCTTTAGAATCACGTTTTAAGAAATGTCTTAACTATGCAAATGTATATCCTCTATGAATTTTAATTGCCATAGCTGGGCTATTGGTCAAAGCTTTGTAGACTGTATGATCAATAACCATCTACCTGTTGTCTCTCAGCATATATTATATACAGCCAAGAGGACTACATCATTGCTGTTCATAGGTTAAAAGCAACATTACAACGTCTAATAGAGATGCCCTTCAAAAGCATAATGAAAAGGGTGCTCTTTAAAAATAGAAGCAAGCTTCTGGGAACATATTACATCATCTTAAGATGTATTGTTTGTAGAATGTTAACTGTAAGGTGACTAAAAGGCTCTTGAGTGGTTTTCTTAAACTGCTCCATTTTCTTTTTAAGAAATTACTTTTTACGATTTTTATCTAGGACAAGTGCTTTGAAATCAATGGGTAGAATTAAAAGTGATATTGTAGACATGAAGCATTTTTTACAGTTATCTCAAACTAGTCTGTAATACATGTAGGCTAGGCTAAATTGCATTCTTTAAAGCTTAGGATCTACACAAGAATCCTGAATATCAAATTCTATGACTGAAATGTACAAACAATACCAGAAATGTCTTGCAAGTGCTCCTTGAATTAAAGAGACCTAACTGGTGACTGTCAGACGTTATTGCTATATCTCAACAAACAAGAAATATTTGTCCATTTTGAGACAGTCATAATCAACATATGCATTTGAATATCAGTGGTCACAATGCTTTGGATGTGTAAATTCAGTGATTAAAGTTACAAATATTTAAATTATTAATTACTGCTGTATTGCAGCTTGTATGGTCCAGTTGAGTTTGGGGATATTTATAACCTTTTTTGAGTTAGCCACAGGAAGAAAAGTGAGATAAAAAGTTTTTTATAAATAAGAAAGTTGACTTTGAAATCATGGCAAAAAGCAATTGCCATTATCTTAGGTACCGTCTTAACTTCAGTGCAATAGTTTATTAGGTGCATGTCTTTTTTTCTTTTTTGTACAATTTTCTCATAAGGATTGTATCACATCATGATGAAGAGCCAGTGAGTAGTATGGTAAAAATATCAGACTAGGATCTGGACACTCTGCCATAGAAGCTTACTCGGTGACCTTTGGTCAGTCACTCTCTCAGCCTAATCTACAGCACAGGGTTGTTGTGAAGATAAAAACAGAGGAGATGAGAACAATATTGTAAGTTGCTTTGGGTTCCCATTGAGAGAAAAGCAGGTTATAAATATCTGAATAAATAAACAGCCACCTCCCTCTGTTATCTCCAGTGTTCCAGTTTTCTTCAACCTATGCCTTCTTTCCCTTTTAAGACTGCATATAACCTTTCCCCCATTTGTACCCTGGAGATCAAGTATGCCTTTGTTGCCCGTTAGGGTTGCCAGGTCCCCTTGGCTTGCCAGCAGGGGGATTTGGGGGACATTCCAGGGTGGGCAGGGACATCATGTGATCTCTCCAACATGATGACATCATGCCGAAGTGACGTCATCATGTTGGGGATGTCATGTAGTGACGCTCTGCATTTTGGGCAAAATGCTTTGTTTTTGTGGCCTAAAACCATTGAGTTTTGCCCTAAAAGCAAAGAATCTCCGTACGACGTCCCAACATCATGATGTCATCACATAGCGATGTCCCTGTTTGGGGGTGGTGCTTCCCCACCGGCCAGCTGGCTGGCAGTGGGCAGAAGCCCAAAAAATCAAGGGAACTCCCACTGAGGGTCTGGCAACACTATTGCCCATGCATTTAAGTTTTCTTTTTTATATATATCATACACTTTATTAAATTTTTGGGGTATACAGGGGTAGGGGAAGAAAGGAAAACAAAAGTAATATGTCTTCTGCATATAAATCTTCTCTACATATCATTTCACCTTACAAAAAGATAGACTGTGAAATTTTGAAAGGTCATAAAGGCTTCTTCCTATTATATTATCAAAAAGTTCATATCTTTATGTTTCTTTCTTACCCAGTCATAAAAAGGAGTCCATAGTCCGACAAAATCTTCTTCCATTTGCCCTTTTAAGATCAAAGTCAGTTTATCAATTTCTGCACTTTCCAGTCTTCACTATTAGGACTTGTTCAGAAGGTATTGTTGGAAGTTTCCA
This sequence comes from Gekko japonicus, assembly GCF_001447785.1. Classification (NCBI taxonomy): domain Eukaryota; kingdom Metazoa; phylum Chordata; class Lepidosauria; order Squamata; family Gekkonidae; genus Gekko; species Gekko japonicus. The sequence goes on along the minus strand of NW_015165837.1, from coordinate 1,474,970 downwards.
AAAAGTTGCAAATAAAATTCTAGCTGTTGTTACTATATGAATTATAAAATATCTTTGATTTTTATCAAAATTATCTGGTATGCAATTCAGTAAAAACAATTCTGATCAAAAAGGTAATGAAGTCTGCAAGACTGTCTGTATGAATGTATGTACCATAACCCAGAACTTAACGTACAATTTCACATGTCCACCACATATGGTAAAACGTACCTACATGTTTTTTATACTTCCAGCAACTGTTAGACATATTTTTGTGCATTTCAGCTAATCTATCTGGTGTTAAATACCATCAATAAAACAACTTATACAGATTCTCTTTAATTTTCTCATTCACTTTCCACAGTTTACTCCACTGTGCAAGATCAATATTATAATCTAAAGTTTGCATCCATTTAATCATGCAGTCTTTAACCACTTCATCTTAATTTGCATTAAAAATACATACATTTTCTTAATCAACTTATCTTTAGATGTACATAAAAATTTTTCAAATGCACATTGTTCTAAATAAAAACCAGATTTTCTATCTTTAACATATCTAGATTCAATTTGAGCCCTTTTCCACCAATCTAGATTACCTTGCCTTGTTAGTTCTTCCTTTGTTTTTAGGGATCCTTTATCATCTAAAAGATCTTCATATCTAAGAATTTTATCTAGTGAAATTAAGCTTGGTTGTGCAAAGGCTTCAAGAGGTGAGACCCATCTTGGAATTTTAGAATATACCAATGGTAAAATCTTTTCCCAAGTTGATAATAAGGATTTTCATATTAAATGATTTTTAAAGTATTTATGCCCAGCTGCTTTTCCATACCAAACAAAAGCATGCCAACCTATCTTTAAATCATGCCCTTCTAGAGCTAAAAGTCTTTGGTTTTCAAGCAATATCCAATCTCATCCAGACCAAGCAGGACCCTCTATAGTATGTCGTGCAATCCGGTAGAGCAAAGCCAGCATTTTCTTTGAAATCTTGCAGTACTTTCAGTTTAATTCTTGTCTTTTTTCCTTTCCAAATAAAATTAGATGTTAGCTAATTCATATCTTCAAAGAAAGAACGATTGATGCAAACAGGAACAGTCTGATATAGAAAGATGATATGTGGCAGTATGCTCATTTTAACAGCTGCAATCCTTCCCATCAAGGATAGATTGAGACCTTTCCATCTTTCTAAATCTTTTTTAATTTTTTGAGCCATGTCAGGTAATTATCCTTCATCAAAGAACTGCACTTCAAAGTTAAATATATTCCCAAATACTTAACTCTTTTCTCCAACTGGAATCCTGTTAAATTAATTAACTCCATTTTTTGAGTAAAAGTCATATTCTTTGTCATAACCTTTGTCTTCTGATAATTTCTTTTTATCCCAGCCATTTTCCCATATTCATTTTATGTTCTATAGTGTCTGCTGGGTCCTCCAAGATAAATACTAAATTGTCAGTGAAAGCTTGTAGCTTATACTTATGACCCTTAATTGAAGCTCCTTTGATTGTAGGATCTTTTCTGATAGCTCTTGTGAAAACTTCCAAAGTTAAAATAAATAAAAGTAACAATATAAGACAGCCTTGTTTGTCCCTTTTTCAATTGAAATAGTATCTGTCAAATCACCATTTACAACTATCCTCGCTTTCTGTTTAGTATAAATAGCTTCAATTACTCTTATAAAATCAGCCCCAAATTTCATTTCTTTCATCTGTTCAATGAGAAATTGCCAACTAACATTATCAAAGGCTTTTCCAGCATCTAAGAACACCAGAGCCGGAGACTTCCAGTTTTGGTGTGTTGATGGTGAGCATGCTCCACTGAAGTTCCAGAGAGAGCGGCCTGAGACGCAGCAGCAAGGAGGGAGTCTGGCTGGCTCTGGACTCGCCCCAGAGCCCTAGAAGGGGTCTCTCAGCCTGGGGCCCTGGGGGTGCCTCTCCCAAGGTCGAGGCCAAAGGATTTAGGCTCCCCCCTGTCCTGATAGGTCCCCGCCACCGCAATACCATTCTGGGCATGAGACGAGCACACTGGACCAGCAAGCAACTGACTGGGCGAAAACAAACAGATTTTCTCTTTCCTGACGAAGTGGAGCGTGAGTAAGATGCCTGCCCGGGTGCCCCCAAGAAAAAGCAGGGGGAGAAGCTACCCACCCCTTGAAAACGGCAAATAAGATTTAAAAGCATTAGGGGGTAGAAAGTAGTGGCGCGTGAGCGGATGACTGATTGCAACCAGTACAATGCCAGACTGTAAAGGCGTTAGAGTGAATTAACTTCTAAAGACTTAAGTGAACTTTTATAAAAACTGTCTTTTCGGGCTGAAAAGATGGCGGCAAAAGCAAAGATTCAACAAGGAACTGCCAGCTCAACACGTCCGGTTTCTAAACTGGAAGTGAACTTTGACTTTGCAGGCATGCTGGATACTGCATTGCGACCTCTGGTGGCACAGATGACTAGCATCAGCAAGACCTTGGAGTTTTTACAAAAACAGCTAAAAGAATCCAATAAAAGAACAGAAGTTGTGGAAAACAAGACCAAAGCAATTGATCAAAGATAGGAAATTGTGGAAAAAGAAAGCTCTTCAGATAAAACTCAACTTTTGCAGCTACAAATGGAAAAATCTTCATACGTGTTGAGATTTCAAGGTGTACTAGAAGATAAATCTGAGAATCTGAAAGAAATGCTTAGTGAAGTGCTTGCTCCAGTGACAGGCATTAAGGCGGAAGTACTACAAAGCGAAATGGATATTATCTATCAGACATATTTAGAATTTATTAAGAAAAACCCTGCCTGGTGAAATATACGTCAGATTCTCTAAGAGATCTATAAGAGATGCAATACTGAAGGCAACATCTGGGACTACACTGAAAATTAAAGAAGAAGACATCAGAATCCTAAAAGATATTCCATTTGAGATAAGGAAGAAGAGAAAACAGTACAAGAATTTAACCACTTATTTACAGAAAAGCTCTACTACCTACCGATGGATACTACCCGAAGGCTTGATGTTCAACTACAAAGGCAAAAAAGAAAAGATTGACTCTCTTATTAAAGCGAAGCAGTTTTTGGAAAGGCATCAAGACCCCAAAGAAGACACAAAGAACACAGAGGAGGAAAAAGTGAAACAGTTTTTGGAAAGACATCAGACCCCAAAGAAGACACAAAGAACACAGAGGAGGAAGAAGAAGGAGAACTGGACAGTACACATGGCTTGGAAAGCCATGAAACATCTACAGATGGCAGCTCAGAAGGAATCAGAATTGGGAGAGGCAGCACCCAAATCTCCCCAAGAGGACAAAAGCAAGAAGAAAGGAAAGGCAAAAGATAGCTTAAGAAGGTTTATGTTTCATTATATAATCTTGCATTGTTAACAATTTTAATTTTATGCATATTAAAACATTAGAATAGAATTTTTATTCTTAACCAGTATAAGAGAAAACTTTGACTAAAGATAACAATTATCATTATTTATGGTCGTTATATAGCTGTAATTTTAGTGTGTAGTTTTGTAGGTTTTATGTAGAAAATAATATTAAAAAAATTATAAGAACACCAGAGCCATCTGTTTCTCAGGATGGGCTTTATAATATTATAGTATATTTTAAACCATTGTAACATTTTTCCTTAATTGCCTTTTAGGTAAAAATTCTGTTTGATCTTGATGTATAAATTTTGATAGAACTTTTTTCAATCTCATAGCGAAAATGAATGCAAAAATTTTATAATCACAATTGAGGGGAGAGAGATGTCGATAATTCTTAATTTCTTTTGGGTCCATTTCTTCTTTGTGAATCAGCGAGATAGTATGAAAAATCCAGTGTGCATGAGCAGGGATTACACAGTTAATATCGAAACTTTATCTAGGATATTGATGTGCTGTTCAGATTTGCATATCTGTATAGTCATCATGTCCTATTGAAACGCTGTTCCATATGTGATTCATTTGAATATCCAGTGGACTTGGGGAGAAGAATAGATGCTTTGGGTGAGCATCTTATGCCTTTTTCCCATGCACAAGAAGAACATTTCTGAAACTGGCCTTTGATAAGTTGTGCTTTGGGGTTATTTATCTTTCTACTTGTAGAAGATGTGGTCTAAGGTCTGTGAAAAATAATATTTGGGTTAACATTCAGAACTCTTTACTGTGTTGTGGGGGGGAAGGTCATTATATTCCTGGCCTGACCCATAAATTGCATTCTGACCAAATAGCCAGTATCCACAGAGAGAGCCTGACTTAGCCATGGCTTTAAGGATGCTGTCCTGGAATTAACCCTTAACCTGCACATTGAATCCTTGACTTATGCATCAAGATGACAATCACGTTCCAAGAGAATATGCATTTCCTTTAAAAGCTGTAGTTCTGTGTGGGGGATAAGGACTCAAAGAATTAAGAGTGTTGACTGAAAACTGCGGTTTCCAGGATGCTGTGATCTGAACCCCATCCCTTACCTAAAGCTGTAGTTAATTAAAGATGGGAGGTTTCCCTTTTGTGCTGTTGGATTAATACAATTTGGAAACTTCTATACAAACTGAAAGTTTGTCTATATTTGGTGCACAGTCCTACAATTTAATATTCTATTGACAGAGTTGAAGGTGTGTGGTATCCATTTTTTTTGCCTCATAGAAAAGATCTGCCTTAAGCTTACTTATCCTTTTAAAAAATTGAATTAAAATACTTTTTGTACTGTTAGTTGAGAATAAAGAAGACTAAAGGACTACAAGCAAAACACTGTCTTCCTGTTTTTTCTCGTGTCAGGATACCATATCTTTCTACTTGCCTCTATACAGGTGACTCAAAATTTGCTACAAAAGAAGTTTCATTATTAGTCAGATCTTCCTTCCTACTATTATGAGCATCTGAAAAATCCTTGATGGTGGGTGGACAGATTTTTATATCAAGGCAATTTAAATCAAGAAAAAAAGATCTGATTTAAATAAAGATTTGCATTTTGAAATTTGTATGCAAAGTATATACATACAAGCATACACAGGGAACCTGCAAGGAGATTATGATCCAGTTTTACCAAAATTATAAAAGTTGGCTCCAGTGTAAGAGTCTATTTTAACTTTGTCTGTACTATGTTGATAGAGGCCTCATTTGGAACTAAGTTTTGAAAGAAGCAGTGTCATTTTTAAAATAAAAGATCCCATTTTTAAAAAATATTAATTTTTATGCTCTCTGCACTGATGCAACTGCATACAATCTAAAGCACCATCATAAATATTTCACTTTTTAAAAGATGATGTGCCTGAGCAGGATTTGTTTGTAGGGTTGCCGAACCCCCCAGTTTGGCAGGGGTCCACCGCCTTTTTGGGACTTTTACTCGCCGCTGGCCAGCTGGCCACCAGGGGAAGCCCTGCCCCCAAGCCCCAGCACCCGCAGCCACCCCTCTCCCTTCTTTCTTGAGAGAGAGGGGTGTGCAGGTGGGGGGGATGCCAGCTCCTTTAAGTGCAGGAAGCCGGCGTTTCCCATGCACCCGATCTTCATCAGGTGCAGGGGGGGGGAAACGCCAATTCTCTGCACTTAAAGGGGCCCCTTTAAATGCAGGGAGCCAGCATTTCCTGTACACCTGATCTCTGTGGCGATCGGGTGCGCAAGGGGGGGGGGAAATGCCAGCGCTCTGCACTTAAAGAGGCCCCTCCCCCTCCAGGAACGCCCCCCAAAGTTCCCCGCTGGGGGTGAAGATAGGACTTGGCAACCCTATTTGTTTGTTGCAAGCAGGACAGCCCCAGCACCTGGAAACAAAACCCTTTTAGCAGAGTGGTTGCTGTTCTCAACCAAAAAACACAGTTTTTTTTCTTGTCTTTTACAGAGGTCTTTGATTAAAAAAATCAGTGGAATCTTCTGTTTACATTTTTGTTTTGATTTCCCCCCCTACAGCTATAGATCAAAGTAAACAACTCCCATGTTTTTAACCACTTTAAAGACCATTTTGTTATTTTAAAGGTGGGACACTTTTAAGAAATGAATCTGTGGAGTTGACCACAAAAGTCACCTGGGCCATCCCTGCAGCTAAATGCTCTATTCACCCATCTTGGGGATGTTTTTAAAATCTATTTAGTGTTTGAGAAATAAGTATCTACTTTCTAACTTTATAAATTCCTGTCACTGTACAAGACTTCCTGTTCCCTTCTGTGAGAGAGCAATGTCCCATGCTTGTTATTTTCAGTCAGTGAATAGATAATTTGTTGAGTAAGAAAGGAGAAACTTGTAAAATACATGCTCTAAAGCCGACTTTCTACAGGCCCGTAGCCAGGATTTTATGGCTTGTGGGAAAAAATTTTCTGGTAGGGCTGCAATTATTTGCAATTATAGCTTTGGAAAAAGTGCAGAAAAGGGCAACTCGAATGATAAAAGGGTTGGAACACTTTCCCTATGAGGAACGGTTAAGGCGCTTAGGGCTCTTTAGCTTGGAGAAATGACGACTGAGGGGTGACATGATTGAGGTTTATAAGATTATGCATGGGAAAGAGCAGGTAGAGAAAGAGGTACTTTTCTCCCTTTCTCACAATACAAGAACCCGTGGGCACTCCATGAAATTGCTGAGCGGTCGGGTTAGAACGGATAAAAGGAAGTACTTCTTCACCCAAAGAGTGATTAACACATGGAATTCACTGCCACAGGAAGTGGTGGTGGCTACAAGCATGGACGGCTTCAAAAGGGAATTAGATAAGCATATGGAGCAGAGGTCCATCGGTGGCTATTAGCCACAAGGTATAGATAGGGACTCTGGGGCAAGTGATGCTCTGTCTTCTTGGTGCTTGGGGGGGGGTCAACAGTGGGAGGGCTTCTAGTGTCCTGGCCCTACTGGTGGACCTCCTGATGGCACCTGGTATTTTTGGCCATTGTGTGACAGAGTGTTGGACAGGATGGGCTTTTGGCCTGATCCAACATTGGTGTCTCTTATGTTCTTATTTGAAGGATCCATTTAAATGCTTTTGGGAAGAAGCAGGAGGCCCTTTAAAGAAGGGGGCTGGCCCTTTGAGGAAGGGGGTGGAGCCCCCAATAGCCCTGCGGTAGCTACGGGCCTGCTTTTCTGTGTCAAATTAAAAGCCAATTTCTTTCTTTAGAGACAAGAAAGCTAGTGTTAGAGGGTGGGGAGCTAGATTTGAACCTAGTGAGTCTCACTCATCCACTGAGGATAAAACTACACCAGACACCAGAATCCAGTGATTAGACCTCTAGATGTTTAGACCTCTAGATGTTTAATGACTTTAAAAAGCATCTGGGAGGGAGGCAATCTGGGACAGAGTTATGACACTGGGTAAACGGGGGTGTTTGATCGCCTCTCCTTGGGAAACCATATCCCTGATTGAAAATGGCCCTCTCAGGCTGCTTTAAATAGATGGATACTGCTATAGTTCTAGTCTCTTCCCCCCCCCCCCATTAATGCTTGAAGGAGCCTAGGTGAGGCAGTTTTCAGTCAGGGAAATGTCATAGAGGACAGCTAATCTCCTCCTTCCTCCGCACCATCCAATCCAAAATCAGGCCTCCCCCACCTGCTTTTTAGACCCAGGTTATGTGTCACTGCATGGGTTTTTGCAACACAGACCACATTAGTGACTGAAGATGATAATAAAGATAATATCTATAACTTAAAATTCAGCCTTGCCCAGATTTCTGGTTGCTTTTTTGAGTTTCATAACTCTCCAAAACTTCCCTTGTGTGTTCCCCCTAGTCCCCTGATGTGAAACCGTAGAACTCCTTGCTCCAGGTGAGATATTTTCATTGGACCCATTTACTGACATGCCTTCAATGTATTTAGCCTTTGCCACTCTTTCTTCTAAGCCACATGCTCCCCTTGTGTCAAGGAGCATGGGACTTGCATGCACACTCAAATTTCTTGTGTGCTTAAATAAGTAAATAAAAACAAGAGCCACAGAGCACCGTTTGTCTTGAGCAGTCTTCAGTTTTGCTATGATTTACCAGAGATAAACCCTTGATTCTACCAGGGTTGAATCTTGAAATATATGAGGAGAGGTGTGAACTCAGATGAAGATAACATTAAATCTTCCTCTAGCTAGGTTTCTTTCAGGAAGACAGATGTGCTTTCAGGAAGACAAATGTTCATGTGAACAGCTTGGCAGTCCATGCACTTAAAATTTACAGGGAATTTGTGTTCTTTCTTCACCTATCTCTTTAATTTCTTTTTCAGTGAGAATAGGAGTTAAAGCCCTCTAGCATTTTGGTGCACTGAAATAGCTGTGTAAACAGGACTTTTATGTTGTGGTATAATATCAAATAAGGGTTTTTTTAAAAGGGATTTCTATGGATTCTCCAAACTTTACAAAAATATGGCATTTTTAACATAGAATGGCACTGCAGTAATGGTTACTGCAGTTCCCATTTCTGTTATGGAGTCTTCTAACTTCTTTGATGTTCTGTGACTTCTTTTTATTCCTTGTTTGAGTCAAATGGGAAGAAGTAACAACCAGTAAAGACATCATTTTTGCCCCTTCAGTATTATGAGATCACACCCTAAGTCAGGTTATGTTCACAAAGATCAATGAGTATGAATTACACATTAAAAATGGAAACGCTGAGACACCAGTGGGAGCTTATTTCAGACTCTCTTGGAACATTCTGTAACAAACCTTAAAACCACTCTGCTTGGACAGCAAAGTTTCAAAGGAGACTTCAATGTGAAGCTGCTGAATTCGTCAGCAAACTTAATAATGTCGTTTGGTCTCAGCAAATCCTACGAATTCTTACCTCACTACAGAAAAGTCGTTGTCACCCATTAGGTCTTTGCTCGTGCTATTGATCTTGCTAAGCCTGTTTGTACTGGTGGATGGAAGTCAGGAGTGAGCTATAATATAACCACAGTAGTTGAATCTGATTCCTTTGACTGGATTTTACATTCATTTGTAGTCATCATAATATTACGACACACATACAGCTATCTCTTGCATTTCTTGCCCTGTTGGCCTAACTTGACAAAAGCAACCTTTCTTCCTCCTCTCTTTATTAAGGGCAGAGATACTGACAGTGGAATCCTTAGCGCAGCAACACTCATCCAAGCACATTGAAGTCAACGGGCTTAGAAGAGTGCAGGTCTCCTGAGGACTGCATATTAGCTACTTACGTTTACACTTTGTGTACCTGCAAAGTGGAGTTCTGGCCCAAAAAGCTTATGCAGGAATAAATTTGTTAATCTTAAAGTACCACCAGACTCTAGTATTTTTGGCTGCAATTGACTAATAGTGCCACCCCTCTGGGACACATAGGGTTAGGAATTTATGGATTATAATGTGTTTTGAGGGCAGTTCAAAAGTCTGGCTAATGGCAAACTTGAGCTCTAAAACATGTCTCCATACTTTTTTTTATAAATGATCCACTAATATTTGCTAACGTTAATAATGTAGTCCATGTTTTCACTCATAATTTGCAGCAAGATGATACAGTTTTGCAACTGCTAATCATAACTGCTAGCATAGATTGCTTGCTCTGTATGGACTTGTGTGGCCAAGTCAGCCTTATCCCAACTCTGCTAGAAGATAAATGCATTTTAAATAAGCAATTCTGTTGAGGCTGAAATTCTTTTCCAATATAACACATGATGCGTTTTCAACTTCATTCTGAATGGAAAGAATAGTTTCCTTGGAATAACTTGATCTTGAGCAGTTTGCCAAGCACGTATACAGCTTTAGTAGCTCTTTTCTAACCATGCTATTTAGACTGTCTTTTCTGTCATTCTGCTCAGTTTTCACTTTTTTCAGCATGGAAATATATGGATTTATCTAAGGGGAGAGAAGTTAGAAGTGGCCTACTAGCCTCAGTAACTGTGTGCTTGTCTTTTTAATTCAGTCAATATTTGTGTTTGAATTTTCAGCAGAAAAAAGGAGGTGAAATGTCATTTATGTTTTATGCTTGCAATTAATTTATATAGCAAAAGTGAAGCAGGCGGCACACATTATGTATGATCCCAACACCCTGCAAAGCAAGACTAGCTAGCAATCCTGGCAAATCTCTTCTGTAAATGACATCCACCCAACAGCTGTCTTGCCTTCCTGTTTACTCT
>NW_015165837.1:1412503-1464951 GCF_001447785.1 Gekko japonicus | reverse complement strand
ATTGCTGCTGCAATTCATTTTTAGCCCATAGCTTTGCAGCTGACCCACTAACTGGATATGAAAACAAAGAAGATCCCTCTCATCGTCTTACTTTATATTCCACTCTGTCTCTCTCCCCCCCCCCACTTGCTTTAGAGCATAAGTGTTTTCTAGAAGGTGCCTTGTCTGGGTTGGCTTTAAATGGCCACATTTAACGTGCTCATTTCAATTGCTGATTTCTGAAGTCTGAAGTTAGAGGAGAAATTGAAATAAGTAATTACATAATGGCAGAGCATTGTGATCTTGCTAGTGCCTGTGGTGGTTAGTCCCAGAATTTTGGACTTGAATGCAACTACATTTAGTTTTTTTCCTGTAGTGTCAACACTGGAAAGTTTCTATTGGGAGTTCAGTCAGAAAATAAAGTGCCCAAATCTCGTCCATCGACACCCCCACCCAACTTAGAAACCAGAAAGGCAATTAACTGAGAATCATACTGCCCAATTAGGCCTCTGGAATGGAATAGGATTAAGCACTGTGAGCACCATGGGAGAAATTTAACATCCAAGGCTGTTTGAACATCTGTGTACATCCCTGTACAGTTCAACACTACAACTATAAGACTTCCTTTAAAAAATTGGCATGGCCAGCTGTAATTTACAATGACAAATGAAATGCCCCCCCTCTCTCAGAAAAATACCCTTTACAATGCTCTGATACCCAGTCCTTGCCATTCTGGTGGGGCTGTCTTTATTTTTCCCTGCCACTCAGATGGCAAAATTAGGATATGCTGAGTTAGCACAGAGTGTAGTAGTTTGCAGCTGTCTTGTGTATTGCGCATATTTGCAGTTTTACTTGTAAGAAACGTAGGCATTTATACTTTTGAATTCCATAAATATGCAAAGTTATACTAAGTTATAAATGATGCATTTTATATCATTAAAACAGCAAAGTCAGTTTACATTTGATAGGAAAGTAAGTATTGCATATATTTCACTGTTCCTGAATTTTTCATTTTTTTTCCTTAGGGGGAAAGGGCTTTCAAATGTATGGAATAATAATAAATTATCATATGGCTGTGTGTGTACTATAGCCGGGAGAACCTAAGATTGTCTGGCAGTCAGAAGTTCTAGCTCTTTTGGCATTATGCACCACAAGGTGACGAACTAGACTTTTTTAAAGGCAAAAGACGTTTTAGAGGTGGTTTGCCATTGCCTGTCTCTGCGTCAGGACCCTGGTATTCCTTGGAGGTTGCCCACACTAATCAAGGCCAACCCTGCTTCGTTTCCAAGATCTGATGAGATCAGGCTAGCCTGGGCTATCCAGGTCAGGGCCAAAATGTATGGAAATTTTACATCTCTATATAGGTCTTTGGAAAGGGGTCTCAAACATTTGAAATTCTAGCAAGTATTCAAATGAAGTTAAATGCAGTTAATATTATTGCAGGACATTTCAGTGCAGCATCACCTTCTGATGGTAAACTCCTAACATTCATGGTTGGGGGGGGGAGGGAAGCAACAATCTGATCTCGTTAACAACAATAGAATCTGTCTAGCAATTTATATGCTCCAGCAGAAATCCTCTTCCTCTGGATCCGTTAATCATTCTCCTTCCATCCTTTGCTCTCAGGATGACATCATCAGCTATGAATTACTAAATAGCTCTGTTGCCATTTAGGACTCAGATCACATAAGTAATGTTTGAGCAGTAATGCTTGAGCATTAGTACAGCTGAGAGGCCCAGACTAGGGATGCTGCAAAGTTCAACATAAGCTTGATGGCAAGATGAACTTACCTTGCTCAAGTCTCTTGAACAAATGCAGGGCAAGCTGCAGATTGGGTCATCTCAGGAGTCTTTGCTGATGTTCATGTTAAACAACTTTGAGCCTGTGAAGTGGCTGCCTGTTCTACATGGCTAACTTCTGTTCCTATTGTTCTGGTGTAGCTGTCTTTTTTTTTTAATTGAAATTGTTGGTGTGACACCATTATGCTGTTTCTAACATTAGGCTGTGTTTCTGATGGCATTGTATAATACTGCTAGTTTTCACAAACTTAAAAAACTTATGGCAGTATACTAGCACTGGCACAGAGTAATGATCACAGCTAGCAGACACAAGAAGTACATGGAGAGACACCTAAATGGTAAGTCTCAATTCAACTGGAATGTTTTGGTGCTTTTTTAAAATTGGAGGCAGCGGCATATGAGCGAGGGGCAGCGCTGTGAAAAAGTGCTGTAAATGGTGACCCAAGAGCACTTCTTCACCTGTCAGTAGAAGTATGCCCCCATAATGCTTTTTTCCAGTTTTAGTTAATGGTAGACATGGGGTAATACCAGCAATATCAATTTTTTCAGAGTCCAGTCACTATGGCAAGCAGTTTAGGCAGAGGCTGGCATCATGTGTTATCCAATACATATACAAGAAAGTCGTGTTGTGCAAAACAAACATATCCAAACATCTTGCACAGCTCAGGAAGGAAAGAGCCCTTTGAAGGGCTAAAGGGGAGAAACAGCAAGCAGCTACAAGCCGCCCTGCGCCACTTTGAAAGCAGCACTTAGCTCTGCCCTATCCCCATAGTGATGACAGAGGGGATGTCCACACAGACTCCCCCACTGCCACGATGAAGATTTCTTTTTTAAACTTTCCCCCTCCAAATTAAAGAGGAAATCACAGGAGTGCCATCTCAAGCTCAGAGTTAAAACAATATAATGTGGACGTTTCCCTTTAACCCAGGGCCTTCCAGCTTTGCACACGGGGGCGAGAATCTTTTTATAGAACCAGCCCTCATCAGTGTTGTTGGCTCTGGTGTAGGCTAGGAGATCAGATCGATTATGTGTGTATTCGGCTATTAAGCGAGTTGGGATTCAAAATGTACGCTTTGATCATTTTCTGAACTTGCAAAGATTCTCAAAAATAGGTGCAGCCTCATGCTGGTATAACTTCTGAATTCTGTGCTTCATGTCCTGTACAGCTGTGTCGTGGGCATAGCAAGTTATACCACTAAGGGGACCTCCTGTGGCTCTAAAGTACAAAAACAGAAGCCAAACATTTTAATAATGCTTAATACTGGAGCCTTTCCTTTGCTTGGCAGAGGAAAATGTGTAGCATTTGGGAACACAGCAGTGCATTGAGTATTATAATAACCAGTATTGACACAAAAAGCATATGGTCTTATATTACATATTGGGTCAAGTAGATCTAATGTTACTCATCATTTCCTGTTTATAAACCATCCTTTCTTGAAAGCAGGAAAAAAATGGGTTTTGCATAGGCTGAAGTCTCTTAAAACAACAACAACAATAAGCTATGCTAGGCTATCTCATATATGCTTTTGAGTGGATTTTACAGTACATTGTGAGACATGACTCTAGATTATGGAACATTTAATTAATCATATATGCCTCCAGTAGATTGATAGTGCTCCTCCAGTTAATGCTCATTTGACATGCAGTGGGCTGCTACAGACCAGGCTGTTTCAGCAACAAAGTCCACTACCTTGTTTAGGGCTGTAGTCGAAAACTATTTGCAAGTTACATTTAAATAAATGGAGGCAAGAGCCAATGCATACTTAACATTTTAGTAGGATATAAAAAGGGATGAAATACACATACATGTAAGTAGGTTGGTTCACCCACAATAAACATGTAAGTGAGGGCTTAAGTCTTCTCTGACCATGGTTGCTAAATTTAAAAGCATAGAGGGGAAACACAGCCATTTAGATGTGTCTATGCCATTGATTTGATGGGTTGCCCATATATGTGCTGTTTAAACATGGGTCTGAATTTGAAGTGCCACCAGCATATGGAAGCCCATGAAGCAGGATTTTCCTCTCTTTCCCCCTCCCAGTGTGGCCACCGACACCTCCTACCCAGGTTCTGCAGGAACAGTATAGGGAAGCAAACTGGCTGTCTAAAGTTGGAGAAGGGATCATTAGAAATCACTCTTCCTTCCCCTGCCAACGGAAGTGTGGTTCTGCTAGCATAAGTGCTTTATGCTGGTAGAAAGCAGTTTAATATCCCAACCAGGAACCTTTTGTGCCTAAATTCAAAAATAAACGTAGTGCTTGTTTCCAAGTGGTCATAGTTCAGATTGGTGTATAAAAAGGGAGCGCAGAGAGGGAAGGAGAACATACGTAAGAGGAGTAATTAGAAAATCCTTTAAAAACACTGAATATAAAGTGTTTCAGATTTTTTTCAAGCAGAGAAGAGAGGAACTGCAATTGAGATTAAATTCCACACTGAAGAACATGTCATGGCAAAGATGTGACCACTGTCAAGCTACAACATCAGAACAGATAGGGTTTGAGTACAGAGAACAACAATGGTACTATTCCTGGGCAAGGTTTCAGATTATTCAATTGATTTGAAGACAGTCTTAATAGAAAATCTGTAGCCTGGGAAACAGAAGGCCTTTAACATCTTGGTTAAAGAAGAACCACAGGCAAGACAAGTTACTTCGTTCTTTCTCTTGAAATGGATAGGAAAACAAAGCACCTTGGTAACCTTGCTTGTGTGGTTGTTTCTCCACGTTGAACAGAGTGGGACCAAGCTACAGCATGTAATTCCCACACTGCTGCAATAACATTTGATTTAGACTTTTATCTCTCCTGGGTAAAAGAAAGGAAGAGTTCATAGAGTAATTGGAATACTCTGTTGTACTGCCATAGCAGAATATTGTGTATTCTGCAGGGTTGTCAGCCAAGGGCTCTCAACCTCCCAGAAGACTTGGGGCGGGGCAGGAACTTAACAAAATGGGGTCTATTGATGCCACATTATCACTTCCAACTGCTTAACCGGAAGTGGTGACACTGTGTTGTGGGACACTCTAGGATTCACACAGAACTCTGTAGTAAAACCGCAAAGCACGGGGGAAATCCTAGAGCATTCATTGAGGCACTTATGTCACTTCTGGTTATGCAGACTTAAGTGATATCACAATATCAATGCATGTAATTTCATTCCTCCCATTTTCTCCCCAGCACCCCATTGAATGCTGCTGACTGTTCATTTGCTACTTGGGTCATTAGTTACTTCTGGTTAGTACTGTTTGCTCACAGGCAAAAATGTAAAATCTGCAGAAATTTTGAAGCCAGGGACAAAACCAAAATTACCTTTCTTTCCTTAAAAAAAACCCTGTAGAATGAGAGAACAGTGTGAACAGCACACAAATTTTAATTTTTGCCAAGAAATAGAAGTTGGCCATTAGAAAAGAAAACCCTGCAGTAAACAAAAGAAAGTATATGGACAGAAAACTCTAAATACAGTCACAATAGGTAGGACTGCCAATATATTTGGATGTCAAGTGTATAACATTTGAAATACTGAACTTTTTAATAATCTATTAACATAAACACATTATAACATATTGTTTCCAAAACAGTATTTCCAGGTATTACATTGTTTACAGAACGTAATATAAGGAATAATTAAACAAGTAATTGGACACACTATGATTAGACATTTTCTTTGATTTGCTGTTGTTTGAAGGAACTGTTCTTTCCAACAGGTATCTTTTTGGTGACATCGTGGTAAATTTTCTTTATATTAACAGGTACAAGCACAAGTCCGTCATACAAAGCTGAACTTCGACAAGCTGAAAACTGATGTTTGCCAGAAAGTGGATCTTCTTGGAGCCAGCAGATGCAATCTTCTGTCTCATGTGCTGACAACATACCAGGTAACTAGCAAGACAGTATCCATAAAACCCAGGACTTACACCTTGATAGAACATGTGCATTTTAAATAGATGTTTAATAAAATCATCTTAGTCATAAGACTAAAGCTGGGTAAATGTCGTGGGACAGTGCAGGGAATATTAACCATTAGTGAACATATGAATATTGAACCAAAAGTTTCTCTTCCTCACAGACAACCCTTCTTCATTTTTGGGAAAAAACATCACACACCATGGCTGCTATCCACGAAAGTTTCAGGGGCTATCAGCCATACGTATTCACTATGCTGAAGGTAAGGTGTATATAGTGTTTTAAATATTTACTTTGTAGTCTCTAGAGAGTGATTCAGATAAAGAAGGGATTGTGGACTTCATTGTAGAACGTTTTGGAGTGGACTTCATAAGCTATATATTTGATATGCTTCTTGACATATTAATTCTGATCATAAGTTTCTCATTAGCCAACATTTGGTTTCTAGTTTCAAGTCCCATAGTGTACTGGTCCCGGTGGGTCTGGTGCGGGAGCAGGTAGAAGTTCCACAGAACAGCCAGGCAGAAAGTACCAGGTAGTCATTCACAGCAAGGGTTCAGGCAGGAGAGTGGTCAAGAGACAGTCCAAGGTTCAGGTATCCAGAAAGGGGAGTCGTCAGATAGTTCAAGTTTCGGGAGTCCAGAAGTCGGGTGGTCCAAGGTCCAGTCCAAGTTCAGAGCAACAGAGGTTCCAGTCAGAGATTCAGGAGACAAGGTGGGTGGTTATGCAGCCATGGTACACGTTATTTATTTATTTATTTATTACTTTCCATTTATATCCCACCTTGTCAGCGCATCCACAATGAGCAGCTTCCCCCTGCCTGGATTTATAGCTGGCTTTCCATGGGCTGTTTAGCTGCTGCTAATTGTGGCATGCATCCCTGCAAGTATTCATCTGGCAACAGGTGTCTGTGATCCATTAGACGCTCACTGCAATGGGCTCTCAGGTCTGATCTCCATTTACAGTGCTGGCGCTCAAGGGGTGTTGGAGAAACACTGGGCCCAGCCTTCTCCCTCTCCTCCACATCCGGACTGGATGCCGGTAAATTGTTTGCAGCTGGAGGAGAGACTGGATTGGCTACATCCGGTGTGTTGTCAAGAGCTTGCATCTCCTGTCCTTGCAGATTGATGGGCTCTGTCTCAGCTGAGTGTTCCTCCTCTTCAGAGAAGGTGTCGTTATCAGAGGAGGTTTTGTTATTAGGCTGGTCATTCGTCTGGTCAGGTTGGCTACCAGGGAGAGGTATGACACATAGCACCTTAGAGACCAATAAGGTTTTGGAGGCATAAGTTTTTGAGAGTCAAAGCTCCCTTCATCAGATCCAAATTTGTATCTAACAAAGGGAGCTTGACTCTGGAAAGCTTATACCCTGAAAATCTTATTGGTCTTTAAGTAGGGTTGCCAACTCCAGGTTAGAAAATACCTGGAAATTGGGGGGGGGGGGCCTGAGAAGGACAGGGTTTGGGGAGGGGAGGGGAGGGACTTCAATGATGACATAGAGTCCACCTTCCACAATGGCCATTAGCTCCAGGTGAACTGCTCCCTGTTGCTTGGAGATCAGTTGTAATAGCGGGAGATCTCCAGCCACAACCTGGAGGTTGGCAAGCCTAGGATGCTACTAGACTCCAGTGTAGCTTTGCTACTGTATACCTTCCTGCAACTTGGTTCCTAATGAGGCTGAAGCACATGTTTTAACCTATGTGATTCATGAGGTGGTTTACAGAGCAATGAATATCCATTAAATCAATCCACTGAATCAATAAAATATAATAAAAATACAGGACAGAGAGCAGCCATGAAAGGGAGCCTAATAAAATTAGCCAGCTCTGAAACTTGATTAAAATAAATAAAAAATATCTATGAAAAACTTTAAGA
This sequence comes from Gekko japonicus, assembly GCF_001447785.1. Classification (NCBI taxonomy): domain Eukaryota; kingdom Metazoa; phylum Chordata; class Lepidosauria; order Squamata; family Gekkonidae; genus Gekko; species Gekko japonicus. The sequence continues at coordinate 1,457,401 of NW_015165837.1, read as the reverse complement.
TTATTCACCCACCATTTTTTCTAAAGCTGTGCCACTGTACCAATATAAAATAATTTTACTCCTTTTTGCAAATGGAAGTACTCTCTATTAGTTTCAGAAGAGGGCTTTGAATCAGGCATATAAGGACACCTACATCCCTTTGTAAAATCAGCAACAAGTACTCCTGTAGACCACACTGGAGCGACCTAAATTAAGGATGCGTGTAACTATAGCATCTGAGCTCAACTTGATGAATTTCAGGCCTTTGAAGAGACAGCTTACTTTCAGAGTTCTGTTTTAATTAGTTATACATACTGATAATTTATTCGGTCTGAAGTGTTGCCTACAGAAGGACTCTTAAATGCCCTTGGGATTATTTCTGTAGAGAATACATTGTTTTAGGAAAGGTCCCCCCCCTTTTTTTGGCTAGCCTTGGATAATGAGAGAGCCATTTGTTTTCTTTCCTTCAGGGTGTATTCTTGGAGTAATGCAATTGCAGCTGTATTTCCTGATTTTCAAGTTTGTGTTTGATAGAATATTTTAATTCAAGCATCCAGTTGAGGAGATAGGATTTTGCTGTACAGTTACAGGAGGAGGGGAGTTTGTTCAGGCTTCAGAATTCATTCCCTTGAATACCTTATGTTCTCTCACTGTGAGAATATTAATTGCTCTTTGTTTTCATGTGTCCTTTAATGACTAACAATTTGACCTTTGAACTATATCAAGGAAGGAAAAAAATAAGTACACCATTTAGAAATACATTAATTTGTATTTGATAAAGGGGGCTTTGACTCTCAAAAGCTTGTACTCTGAAAATCTTGTTGGCCTCTGAGGTCCTACTGAACTTGAATGTAGCTCTTATTAAACTTATAAAAATCCGTAGCTAATGAAGATTCCAAATGCGTAGCCATGTTATTGTGCCGTAGCGGAATAAGACAGGAGTCCAGTGGCACTTTAAAGATTACTTTTATCCTATAACTAATGAAGTATTCAGGGGTAGAAGGAGAAGAAAATGAATGATATGAATAAATAAGGAAAGGAGTGTCTAAGCAAGGAAATAAGGATAAGGGTAAATTGCAATGACTCGATTCAATAACTTTGTGGAAGAGCTTCCAAAATGCTATTTTTTTTCTTGCTGGTCTTTTTTTAAACACTACTCTTGACCCAGGAGAGGAGAGATTCTCATCTCTACTCTACCATAATGCTCTCTTAGTGACCTTGGGCCAGTCCTCCTCTCTCAGCCTAACATACCTCACAGAGTAGTGGCCACTTCCGCACTGTCATTTTGTCACTCGTTTGTCCCTATTGCTTTAGGGTCCCCCCCCAAAAAAATGTGTTTTGCTCTCTCTAGTAGTCCCAAAGGGAGCAAAACACATGTGGAAAAGAGAGCCCCCCCCAAAAGCAATAGGGGACAAACAAGTGACAAAAATGACAATGTGGAAGTGGCCGATGTTTGTAAGGGTAAAATGGGTGAGGGAAAACTGCTGTATATGGCCCCAAGGTACTTGGAGGAAGAATGGGATAAAAGCGTAATAAATAAATGCCTTGTTTTCTTAAAGATGGTCTTTTGTTAACAAAGATTTTTTTTACCCCTCCGTTTGAAAATGTCCAAACCCATTATCTTTGCTGCTTTTTCATATGGCTTTTCCATGCTCACTGTAAACTACTGCGGTTATTACTCCTATCAAATAATCCAACAGTACTGCGGCAGTGAAAGAAGGTGTTGTTCAAAGATGGAAATGAGGTTGAATGTTTCAGAGAGGAAATGTCATTAAAGTTGTCAGGTTCCCTGAAGATCAGAAGTCAGAGTCTGAGAGCTCAAGGTAGTGGTTGATAGCAGGAGGATAGATCCGAATGGCGTTTGGATGGTCAGGGGGTGTTAGGTCCTGGCATCACAAGATGGATGAGTGAGCTGAGTTGGGTGGGAACTGGTGAGTCAGGGTGCAAACATCAATAGCTGCATCTCATAGTTTGCTTGTGGTGTTTCTTAGACATTCTTGACTAGGGCTGGGGCTGATCTGTAAAGAAGATAGTTCGCTTCCTTGCTCCTGACTCCATGCACTTGAGATTTAACTCCTGGAGGCCCAGAAAAAGAGACTCCTCTGAAACTTTGGGGCAAGCCCTGAGACCTGGCACCCCTCACTGCAGTAAACTGCCTCATCCAAAGGCATATGGGACTTTTAGGAACCATGTCTGGCATCTGTTATGTTCAAAATTATATTATGTGGTCGCCTTGTATCTTTTCAAGAGAGGAAAAAAGGGATATTACTGATATTTGCCTAGTTTGATTGGACACAGAGGCTGTTCCAAAGCCTGTGATATAAATTACTGTCTTTGCAATTGCATCACTGCTGGTAATCTAATTTTCTTAATTGTTTTTATGTATTCTGTGTTATGTAATAATTGTCACCAGAAGACACATCATTGACTTTATTAAGTATAATTGAATTTTAACATAAACATTGTTATTTACAAGCAGGTAGATTTTTTCCCCTTTTTACCAGGAAAAAAAATGTTACTTCAATAGGTGAAGAAGAAAAGATGTCTTTTGCTTTAATTTGTTAGCTGGAATAAATTCAATTTAATCCAGGTTTTAGATCATGTACTAGTTTTATTTTCTTAATGCAGGAAGCAGGGGCTCTCATTGTGGTCTTGCCATACTCTTTCCTTTGAGAGCTCTCTTTATTTAGATGTTTAGTTAGTCATGCTAGTGTTTGGTTACATTAGTCTTTCAAGTGTACCTTCAGTAGTACCAGAACAGACAAGCTAATTTTTTGTATAGCCCAAGCTTTCACAGGCTGCAACCTAGCAAAAGCATAATCCACCTTGAGTCCTAGTGAGAAAGATAGACTATAAATAGCATAATTTTTTTGTTGTCAAACCACAGCTGATTTATGGTGATCTCATGGGGTTTTCAAGACAAGGGATATTGTGAGGTGGCTTGCCATTGCCTGCCTCCATGTCATTACCCTGGTATTCCTTGGTGGCCTGTCATCCAAATACGAACCAGGGCCAACTATGCTTAGCTTCTGAGATCTGATGAGATCGGGCTAGCCTGGGCTACGCAGATCAGGGCATAAATTGTGTAAATAAAAATAGATAATCAATAGATAGGTAGATAAGTAGATAGATGATAGATAGAAGTAAATAGTAGCAGAAGGCCGCTCAGAGAGTTAATGCAGCTTTACATTCAATAGGCCCTGTTTTTAATGTGTCAGGAACAGAATTCCTTTTCTGACACTGTAAGTGCACAACAGAATTGATTCTCTTGAATATGGCCACTCTGACATCTCTAGCGGACTTTCCAAAAAGGCTGAAATGTTCACTTAGGCTGCAATCAGACGGCAGGCCTGGCACAGTCTGCCCATGCCTCTAATTTCTCCGGAGGTATTTGTTCTGGAGAGGGAGTGACCAGACACACCACTCTTCATTAAAAAAAACAAACCCTCTACTTTGCACATGTGCAGATCCGCTTATTCGCCATGGGCAAATATGCGGTTATGCACATATTGCAAACGGGGGGGGGGGGAATGGCAGCCAGGGAGCGAAAGCCGCAGACATCCAGATGTCTTGAGTGCACAACGAGATGATTAGACAGTCAGAAATGCAAGGTGGACGATTTGAGCTGTAAATACTGGATTTTCTCTGGTGTCAAGGAAGTCCGGGGGGGGGTGACAACTGGGGAATAGAACGGAAGGCCAGACGCTGCCTGGACATGCACATTAAATCTGGTAGGGAGAAGAGACAACATCGGACCAAACAGCCCGTCTGATCACACCCTTACTGGTTTTACTGTAGAACAAAGTTTGAGTCCAGTGGAACCTTTAAGACCAAAAATGTTTTATTCAAGGTATGAGCTTTCATGTGCAGGCACACTGCCTCAGATACAATCACCCCCCTCCCCATGTTGTTAGTATTGTTTGGTCCTGAAACTCTATTGCTGATGTTAACTTGCACATTTGGATCTGTTGCAGGGACTCTGAGTATTGTGTTATGGTATGCTTATTGATAGACGATAGTTCTGTAAGGCGCTATTTCTTAGAGAGCTGGACTGTACTTAAGCCAGTGTAAGACCTTATTTTCAGGAGAAGCTTACATAATTCACTATAGAAACTGAATCTGTTGTAGAGGGTTCTTTTGTTTCTCTTGGTCATTTTGTGCTCTGGTACATGTGTTTGTGCTAGGATTCTTTCTTTTCTGCTCTTACTGTCAAGTGCCCTTGGATATTATCCAAGATGTAAGAATTAAGGCTGAGCTGAATGTTCTTGAAGATTTTCTGCCAAAAAGGGGATGGAGATTAAAGTGCTTTGGGGTTGAGATAACCTGTATGTTTCAGGAGATGCTTGTACTTTATAGCAATCCGTTCCCAATCCCTGTGAAAGAGAGCCCCAAAGAAAAACGTATTCTCGAGGTGTCCCTCACCCCGAGCCCTACTGAAGTTGCTGGTCTCAGATAGTCTAAGTATCCATCACAGAACTGGGGATCAAAACAAACACACTAGATGTTTTTAATTATAAAAATGTAGTACCCTATGCTGTACAGCCAGTTGTGTTTTGTTCTGACAGACACTGAGCCGCTGCCTCTGTTTCTCTGGTCAGCCAGTAAGTGATTAGACACCCTGACTTAGAGGATCTTTATGCCCACAGGTGTGCATTCCGCAAGCTTTGGGTCAAAACCAGAGTTACTGTGACTGCCGCTTGTTTCACATCAGCTGCAGTTCAAGAGAGCTAAATACACACAGGCCCCCAAGTGCTTTGGCTAGAAGTGGTTTGGTTGCCATCAAACTGCAGAAAAAACTCTGACTACCCAAACAACCTTCCTAACACGGTTGTACTTGTCCTCGGGTTGCCAGCCTCCAGCTGGGGCCGGGAGATCTGCTACAATTACAACTGATCGCCAGACAACGAGGATCAGTTCCCCTGAAGGAAATGCTGCTTTGGAAGGCACCTCTAAGGTCCCTGCTCAGGCTCTACCCCCAAATCTCCATGCACTTCCTAACCTACAACAAGACAAGTCTTAACTTGTCTGATTTTGATGATTGGATACATTATTTTTGTACTCATCCAGATATTACTATGAAAGGATTTTTGTGCATCTAAAAAACTTGCCATGGGTGGTTCCTTTAAAAGTATGATGCAAACTCCTTTTGGGGAACTAGAATGGGAGCCATGCCGGTTAACTATGTTCATATGGATGACTCTTGATTAAGTGGCTGATGCAAACTTGGAAATGTCCACAAAGATGGTTAGGCCACAAAAATGTTTACTAGACTGTCTGTCTACACATGCTGTGTTTATTAAAATTAGTTTTATATTTTTGACCAAAAAAGACAAGAAACATCAACTTTTGTAAAGTTTCTCTTCCCGGTCACCTGGAGGTGATTTCTTATTTCCACAGGCAATCAGAGGGCTGTTATTTACAAGTCTGGTCTGTTGATAAATACTCGTGCCATTAAAGCAAAGAAAAAGAAAAAAAATTCCTAACATAAATTACCCATCCTGGAAGCATAAATCTGGGTTTGGTTAGGAAGTAATGTTTCTTAATAAGAATGTTGGTATTGCCACTTCCCATGGTCTGTTCTTGGGATAAATGGGTCTCCTGGGCTTCTTATCCATGTAAATATTCATGGAAAACTATATTTTAATGGGAGGAAATGAAATTACATGTTAGTGCCTAAAAATACAAAGGTAACATAAGTACGAACAGCTGTTTTCAGCTAAAGAAAGATCAAAATTACATTGGCAGGACTTTGCAACGCCTCCACTAGTGAATCAGTCTGTTTAGCTGTGGAACAACATAAGAGCTAAACTAGATAAGAGGGAATATTTTCCACTTGGCACACTGTCTGGAATTACAGCCCTTGTGGTAGATAATGTGGTAATATTAGAAGACACTTTGATTGTGCCCCACTTTGTTGCGTGCCCTTGATCACCATGACTGATGACCTTCGTCAGGAAAGTGACAGGGGGAAGTGAGTTCCTACTGATTCTCCTGAACATCTTTGAAGCAGTCATCCATGGCATCTTTTCTTTTTTCTTTTTTTGGTATTTTTGCACTGTGTGTTCGTGTGTGTGTGCACATGCGCCCATGCCTGGAAGTCATGGTGACCTCTGGTGACTCCTACTGGGACACAGGACATTCAGAGAAGTGGCTTGATAGCCTGCCTCTGGCCTCCCTGGTATTCTCTGGAGGTCTCCCGTCGAAATACGTGTCATGGCATCTTTCAGAATAGGCTGGCTGGGATGGGAGTGCTTGGTGGTTTCACTCTTACTTGACTGGTCAAATCCAGAAGGTGGTGCTGGGGGACTGCTGCTTGTCCTATGGCGTTTACCAGGAACGTGACAGGGAGGTGAATCCCAACCAGTTCTCCTGAACATCTTGCTAGGTTTCAAACCAAGCATCCATGGCATCTTCCTGGATGGGCTAGTTGGGTTGGGAGTGCTTCAGTGTTTTCATTCTTACTTGATTGGTCAAATCCAGAAGGTGGTGCTGGGGGACTGCTGCTTGCCCCATGATATTTTTGCTGTGAGGTCCCACAGGGTTTCACCTTGTTTGCCATGCTGTTTAACATTTACATGAAAACATTGAGAGAGGCCATTTGGAGATTTAGATTGAGGTGTCACCAATATGTGAATGACTCCTGGCTCTAATTCTCCTTAACTGCTGAGTCATGTGAGTCTGTGGAAATCCTGAACAAATGCCTGGAAAAGGTGATGTGATGAATGAGGGCCAATAAACTAAAACTCAATCCAGACAAGACTGAGGTGCTGTTGGTCAATGGAGAAGCTGCTTGGGGGTTGTGGAGCCAGCCTGTCCTGGAGGGAGTTGCACTCTCCCTGAAGAAGCAGGTTCGTAGCTTCGGGGTGCGACTGGACCCTGGGCTACAGTTGGAGGCTGAGGTCTCCTCCATGGCATGTAGCACCTTTTAACAGCTCCGGATGATTTGCCAGCTGTGGCCATTCCTTGAAAAGCATGATCTGGCCACAGTGACCTATTCTCTGACTATATCCAAGTTAAATTACTGTAATGCACTGTACATGGAGCTGCCTGGAAACTTCAGTTGGTCCAAAATGTGGCAGTTAGGCTATTATTAGGGGCTGGTTACAGGATTCGTAAGGAGCTGTGGTGGCTCAAGTGGTTAAGACGCTGAACTGCAGGCTGTGGAAGGTCAGTAATTCAGCAGTTCGAGACCCGAGTTGCCGCATGATGGAGTGAGCTCCTGTCTCTAGTTCCAGCTCCTGCCAACCTAGCAGTTCGAAAGCAAGAAATTGCAAGTAGATAAATAGGTACCACTTTGGTGGGAAGGTAACAGCGTTCCATGCGCCTTGGTGTTTAGTCATGCCGGCCACATGACCACGGAAATGTCTTCGGACAGCACTGGCTCTTCGGCTTTGAAACGGAGATGAGCACCGCAACCCTAGAGTCGGACTCGACTGGCTTTCGAGCAAGGGAACCTTCACCTTTTACAGGATTCATATCATCCCTGTGCTGAAAGATCTGCACTGGATACTTGTCTGTTTCTGGGCACAAGTCAGATTGCTTGTTCTTACTGAAGGCCCTAAATGGCTTGGGGCCAGGCTACTTGAAGCACCATCTCCACCCACAGTGTCCAGCCCAGCAGTTTATAACTGTCTCCCAGCCCCTATTCTCCATGCCCATGCCTTCAAAAGTAATACTGGTGGCATAGAGACAGGACATTTTCTGTGGTGGCCCCATACCTTTGGAATGTCCTTCTTCTTGAGGCTTGACTGGTTGCCTACAGTATTGCCTTTCAGGCATCAGGCCAAAACATGTCTTTCTACACAGGCTTTTAATTAGGACTTTTGTCTTTCTGGCTGCTTTATGGTTTCCTTCTGGTTTGTTGTCCCTTTTCTTAGAATCATAGAATATTAGAGCTGGAAGGGATCTTGCAGGTCATCTAGTCCAATCCCCTGCACTCTATAGGAGCATTTTAGCCTACAAAATACCCGAAAGATGGTCGTCCTGCTTCCACTTGAAAACATCCAGCAAAGGAGCATCCACCACCTCTTGATGCTTTTAAGCTGTTGTTATGCCCCTGGGCTTGATTTAATGGTTCATTTATTTTATATTGATAATTTATTATTTAAATTATAAGCCATCTTGATCAGGACTTTGGAGAGGCGGCATAAAAATCTCCTAAATAAATAAAACTCACTCTTCACACATAGCAACATTACAGCACTAGAGCAAAATATGTTTGGGGGAATCAGAAACGGGGGAGGGGGGTCACAGGAGAGGTAAAATCCCCTTTTGTCTCTAATTCTGCTCTAACTTCATGCCTGCAGGCTCTGCTTTCCAAAACGACCCTCTGGCTGTGGCTTCCCCTTCCTCACCACCTTCTGCCAGCCACTTCCATTGTTTGCATGCCATGACAACCCAAAACGCCCTCTGAAATCTGGCTTGGGGGGTGTGTGACTTGCACATGCCAGGCAGAGTTAGTCCTGAATTAGGGATTTTTAAAGTTGGTTTTTTCCCCTGCAAACCTGGGAGATCGCCATATGTATTCTGACAGACAGGTCCATCAAAATGTGATAAACAAAGAGCAAAACTGAAATATGCAGGGAGCAAAGACAAGCAGCTGTTTATTGTTACTGGTATATGAATCCCAAAGACCGCACAGAGGCACAGTGAGTATTCTTTGTTTGTTTGTTCAGGAAAAAAAGGAACTATGCTGCCTCTCCAGGGAACCTGCCCAAGGTGGCTTACAGGATAAAACACAACAATATAAAGCAGTAAGAGTTATTAATTAAAATCCAGCATTAAAACCCCAGCCAGGGTATAACATACCGAGGAGCTTAAAATGAATGTAACAGTTTCCAGGCTAAACAGTCTACAGAAACAATACTAAAAATCAGGGCTATTTTTGGGCAGGAACGCACAGGAACAGAGTTCTGGCTGGCTCCCGAGTTGGCCACGCCCAGCAGGAACTCATTAGCATAATAGGCCACACCCAATCGCAGAAACTCATTAAAATTGGCTACATTAGGGGTGTGTGGCCTAACATGCAAACGAGTTCCTGCTACAAAAAAAGCCCTGGGTTTTGACAACAAACAAGGTAAACAGAATAACAAGCAAAAGGTGGGTGTGGCTGGATAACCACACTTCTGGTAATATGGGGGTGCAGCCTAATGTGCTAATGAGCTGTGCTGTCAGGGGTGTGGCCTAATATGCCAATGAGTTCCTGCTGTTGGGTGTGGCCTATTATGCTAATGAGTTCCTGCTGGGCTTTTTCTACAAAAAGAGCCCTGCTAAAAATAAACTTCTTCAAGAAAAGTGTGGGTGAATGGAACTATTTTGGCCTAACTCCTGGAAGGTAGCAGAGTAGATGTCAAGCCCTGTCTCTGGCTGCCACCTGCCTCACCTCTGAAGGTCGGGGGGGGGGGACAGAGAGCTGGGATCTTGAGGCAGATCATAACTGAAAGGCTGGACAATATGGGAGGAGGTGGTCCTTCAGTTACCTTTCCTCCAAGCAATTTAGGGATTTAAAGGTAAGAGCCGGTGCTTTGAAATGTGTCTGGGACCAAACAATCAGCCAGTGCAGTTCTTGGAGCACAAGGATTATATGATCCTGTATCCAGCCCCGACTCTAACCTGGCAACAGCATTTGGGACTAACTGAAGTTCCTGGATCATTTTCAAAGGCAGCCTCATGTAGAGCACAAGAGAGAAATCTAACCTGGAGGTAATTAAAGCATGGGTCACTGTGACCAGATGTGCTTTTCAAGGAAGGGCCATAGCTGGCATATTAGCCAAAGCTGATAAAAGGTGCCATGTGCCACAAAGGAGACCTGGGCCTGTAGCCTGAGGCCAGGATCCAGCAGCATCCTGAATTACAAATCTGCTCCTTTGGGAGCAGTGCAACCCCAGGACATGCTGACTGTTCATTCCTCGAGGATCTTTATCATAGACCAACAGCACCTCAGTCTTGCCTGGACTGAGTTCCAATGTATGGGCCCTCTCACCCATCCCATTACCTTCTCCGGGCACCTGTTCAGGACTCACCTAGCTCGGCTTTTAAGGGTGTCATACACAAATTGGTTACACCTTGCTCCAAATCCTCTGATGATCTCTCCTAGTGCTTTCGGGTAGATGTTAAACAGCACGGGGGACCCTATAGCATAAGTGCCTCAGAGCTGAGCACTTTTTTAAAAGGTGAAGCCATGTTAGTGTGTCACAGCGAGAAGACCTTAAGATGAACAAATTTATTGTAGCACAAGCTTTCATTGCCTAAGGTCCACTTAGATGCATAAAGGTTTCTTAGACTTCTTACACTAATGAGGAGCCTCAGTCCAGCTGTTTGTATAGTGAAAGTTCTAGTCTCCGGCTTCAATGATTTTATGTTTGGTGTAGCTGAACCAGCTGACCTAACTGCAGATCCCTCCTCCAGGGCATCTCTGTTTACCAGGTTTTGGTTTTGCCATGAGCATTTATTATTTAATTCATTTATTAATTTATACCCTGCCTTTCTCCCCAATGGGGTTTACATCACTCTCCTGTCCTCCAATTCATCCTTACAACCCTATGAATTAGGTTAGGCTTGAGTCTGTGTGACTGGCCCAAGGTCACCCAGCAAGCTTCCATGGCACAAGTGGGAATTTGAACTCGGGTCTTCCAGATAGTAGTCCGACACTCTTAACCACTATACCACACTGGCTCTGATGGTTGACTGAAGCAAACTTATAGGATTGGTCTTCCTTTTTTTCATTCTGTTTACACACTAGTTTGTCCACTGACCTTCTTATGCTACAAATGTCTCCCTTTTCCTGTTTAGATTAAAGTAGTTCCTATCCCTGTGAGACTTCTGTTTTCTGTAATTTTAATCAGCCACAACATATTTTTTTAAATCAGCATTCCTTATTATGGAATTCTTATGTTTTCTTTCATGTATGGATTGATGGGTGGCCTAGAGCTTACAAGAACCTGTAAATAAACTAACGGATAATGGAGAAAAGGAGGAGGAACTGCCGCTAGACAACACCAAATCAAAAGATGATCAGCAGAGTCAGTAAGTCTTGTCATATACATCCTGGAACATAATAACCTTTTACGTGATGATGCACTTCCAGATTTGTTTTAGCGCTGTCATTTTTTAAAAAATCTTATTTCTGATTGAAAGTATAGAAAGCTAGCAATTATCTGAGCAGATGAGGCTTGAAACAATACATCAGTGTGAAGGCCTCCGGTCAGTGCCTGCACTTTGACCTTTTCCCATAGTCTTTTTCTAGTAGTCATTTCTAACTGCCATGGTCACATGAACTGACAGCCTTTACCCACCCCCAAGAAAGTCATGCTACAGCTCAGATGAGGTACTGCAGAGGAAACTTCTGGGTGAAATCCTCTGTATAGACATGAGGACCTGCGCTTAAAGACTAATCTTCCTTATCTCAAAGTGTGGCAGACATCCCAGAGAAAACTGGAGTGCTTCATTGAGCATTATGTCTGTGATGGGAGGCAGAAAGTCTCCCTTTACTTTTGTTTTGCCGTGGCTGAATGTGTTGGAATAACCTCCTGGTTTTATGCACTGTTTGCTTCCCTAAACTGAATATTTAGCAGATTCTTCTCTTAAAGTTGAAGCCTTTATATTTTCCCCTTCCCTTCATGGAAGAACACATTTGAAATAGGCTGTGTCTGAATGCAAAATGCACATCATTTTTACCCTTTGTGCAGTGTTCCACGCACGTCATATAATTGGAATAATCTTTTTGTCTGCTAATCTGCTTGAAGACCAAATCCTGACAGCACAGCTTGCCCAGTTTTACTTGTCTTCATTTATGGTTTTGTGGGACAAAGACTATCATATGGGAGGCTTGTGCATGTTTCACTCTGTTCTTTAGTGTTTCTTTTGCACACGAGTTGGAGCTGATCTAATCCACACTCTGAGCACTGACTAGCTTTTATAGTTTATACCAAGTTTGATAAGTAATCCAGTATATATGCAAAAGTATATCCTGAGAACTAAGCCTGGTGAAACTTTAGTTAATGGTGTCAGGGGGAATATATAAATGGGCTGGTCAGGCTATGAGGAGAAAAGGAGGAAGGGAACTGAACTTTCTTCTCGAGGAAGCACTCAGAGTCACATCTGAGGATATTGGCATTGTTATGTTTCCACTGCCAGTTGTTAGTCTGAATCTCCAGGGTTAAGTTGCCAGCATGTATTGGAGAACAGCTCTAAGTACTGGCCATTTGGTATTTGGCTGCACATTTCACAGAAAGTCTTAACATTGTGTTTCCAAATAAACAATAAACAACATGCTGACTGGCATTGCACGTTTAGAGGTTGCAAACATATAAACCGTTTTCACATCCACATGTGCCCATGGAAGCAGCTCAAGATTACCTATGCTGAAAATGGCAGCCACTTAAAAGCCTGACTATGGCCCCGGTCACATGGAGCATTAGGCACGCTAGAGAGATGGAAGATAGGCGGATTTTCTGGGCGCGATCTCACCGCCACATCTGGGAAGCGTAGAGCTCCCGTGGCGCACTCGAGGCTTCCCGCCAAAGATGTGGGGTAAAAAACTAGTACCTCGGAGGTACTACTTTCCGGAAACCGCGGGGCAAGGGCGGGCGTCTGATCGCGTTTCCGGTGGTAGTTCCGGCGCCCGCCCATGTCCCCTCGCAAAAAGTTCCCCCCCCCAAGTCTCCACAGATGTGCACAAGCACCCAACGGAGCATGCGCATATTTCAGTTTTTTTAAAAAACACAACCCCGTTTGGCGCACTGCTCAGCTTCTTTGCCACATCATGTGATCGGCACCTCCCCCCTAACCACGGGAGCTCAACGGGACCTCAACCCGACGTCTGATCGCGCAGTCGCGCATTAGTTTGCTCCGGGGCAAACAGCCACGCCTCCCCCCCACATTTTCCTGCCCGTGTGGCCGAGGCCTTAGCTATGTTAATGAGTGGTTCTGAATGACTGCTACAAAGAATGTCCCTGCATGAAACCACATTCTGTATGTAGAATTATAAGTTGCCATAGGCACTTCTGGTAGTTAGTGTGTGCGTGCGTGCGTGCATGCATGCCAGGAGACATCAAGTGGCTTCTGACTTATGGTGACCCTATGAATTAATGACCTCCAAAATGTCCTGTCTTGTAGACTGAGGTCCATGGCTTCTGTTATGGAGTCAAGTCATCTCATCTTGGGTCTTCCTCTTTTCCTACTGCCTTCAACGTTTTCTAGCATTCTTGTCTTTTTCAGTGAGTCTTGTCTTCTCATAATGTGACCAAAGCATGATAGCCTCAGTTTGGTCAATTTGGCTTCTAGGGGCAGTTCAGGCTCGATTTGAACCCACTTATTTGTCTTTTTGGTGGTTCATAGGTATCCACAATACTCTCCTGTAACACCACGTTTCAAATGAATCAACTTTCTTCCTGTCAGCCTTCTCCATTGTCCAACTTTCACACCCATACATAGTAATGCGGAATACCACAGTACAAATTATATTGATCACCAGCAACACATCCTGACACTTGAGGATTTTTCTAGCCCCTTCCTGGCTGCCCTTCCCGGCCTCACTCTCCTTCTGATTTCTTGGTTGCCGTCTCCTTTTTTATTGATAATTGAGCCAAGGAATAGAAAATCAAGAATTTCAGTTTCTTCGTCATCAACCTTAAAGCTATGTAATTTCTCAGTAGTCATTTATTTTGTTTTAGCTGACACACACAGGCCCCCTCACCATGTTAAGGTATGCAGCCTTAGGTGGGGGTAATCACTTGGCGCTCCAAAAAGTGTACATGATTGATGCAGACTTCTTTTCCAGCCTGCCCTGATGTAAGTTGCTCAGAATGTTATGTGCACAAGTTCTTTTTTTCATTCCAAAGCAAAACTGGAAGGGTCTGTAAAAGCAGTATGCTGTCAGGTATCCCCCCCTCCCCCCACTTCCTCCCTCTTTCAATTCAGAGCTTCTTTCAAAGAACTTCTCTAACCTCCCCGTGTCTGCATTCTTCTTATAGATCTAAAGGAACAGCTGATCTGTCCTCAGTGCTTGGCTTGTGGTTCGGATAAGATCACAGTGTGACATTAGGCATAGTGTAGCAGTGATCCCTGCCGAGCCAGTGCATCAGTTGCCATGTAACCAGTCCAGTGGCTCTGCAGGCCGCTCTTCTCCAAGGTCAGAGAGAGGAGCTGCTGTCCTCCTCCCGCCAGAGTATCGAATAATATTCTTTAAATGTTTAGAAGAAAATCCAAAAATGCTCTGAGTCTAACGTTTCTCCATACAGGCGCTTATTAATGCTGTTTTGCATCCAGTGGAGAATGTTGTGGAATTGAACGATGATAAAAAGAACTCACCATGGCAATAAGGCCATTGTGGAGATGGAGACATTTTAACACAGATAAGGCCCTCAAGTTATTTTTGCTGCAGTCTGTTTTGGAAAGGTTCAGCTTTTGTTTGCATCTTCCCGTGTGAGCTGAGCAGCACATTCTGCCCTCCGGAAAAATTATATCCACAGGCATCCTTCTTGTCTTGGTTACTTTTACTATCTGGCAGGCTGTCATCCTGTTTGTTCACGGCACCAGCATGATGGCCTGTGATAAGCAACATCTTGTTATTGGTGAGCTACTGGTGGCGGAGGGGGCGGGGGGAGAACATGATCCAGCAATTTCACTGGAAGGCACCATGACATGGCAGCGGAGGCAGCGGGGCTTTCTGCTTCAGCATCTTGCAGGCATATGGATGCCAAGTGGGTAGTAGCGCAGACAGTGACGGAAGTAGCAGGCATGTCCTGCCTACTTGGCAGCTGTGCACCTGCACAAGATTGTAGTAGCAGTCCCTGCCTGTGACCTCATGACACCTTGTGATAAGAGCATCAGATCCATCATGCAGCAGCAGCAGCAGAAGATGCTTGTAGTACTAGCGGAAGTGAACTGCTGCTAGTATTTGCAACGATAAACTGTTGTAGAAGTTGGTGTATCCCACACTGAGTATTAATTTGCTGAAGCTGGAAACCTTTAAAATTATGCCTGGAAATTGCATAGCAGTTGATAAAATGCCAGTCCTTCACAGCTTTATTTCATAGACTGTATTGAAATACAAGCCCCCCAAAAAATTCAAGGTCTCTTGATTATTCCACAGAACAAAGAAGGGAGAAAGCATCCATAACTTGGTTATATTTTCCCCCAGTAAGCATGTGATATGCCAGAGACGAAAACTAAACTCTTGTATTCTCCCCCTCCCTTCAATTTAAGGTTGATTTATTTAGATGATGAAAGCCACTCAAGGGAACTGGCAAGCTCAGGTATTTTGTTCATTATGTCTTTCAGATGCCATGTGCTTCGTGTTTATTAGTTATCTTAATGGAAGCAAGTTGAATATTTTGGGGGTTTTTGCTGCCTGTCTGTATTGCATTGTCTGAGGGTGTTTTCCATTGAAGTTCTAGAAATGTAAATCACATGGGATCAATTATGAGCAGAGAGAGGGTGTTTTTCTTTAACAGCTGTCAAGGCACCTTGAAACATAAATGATGTACAGTAGGCACCAATCCTCTGCATCCTTTTTGCTTGCTACCACTGCTTGATGGAACCTCTCTGCCTCCTACAGCTGGAGAAACATAACATCATACCGTGACTGCTGCTAATCCGGGGGTACATTCTCTCCCCTGCCCTGTTCCAGGAGAGAGATTGTGTACAGCTAATGCAGCCGCTGTGGCATTCTGCTATGTTTCCTCAAATATGCAAGAGCCCTACTGGTTCTCTGTGTGGGTGCCTTCCTAACAAGTGAAGGCATGTGCACAGATATGATAGGCCTGGCTTCAGTTTTAACTTGCCCTGGGCGAGTATGTTGTCAAAGGGTATAAATTATCGATACTCTGATAAATCAGAAATAAATTGGAGAGGTAGACTCTCTCTTCCTAAATGAGGAATCTTATCTATTAAACAATAGGACCAGCCAAGGAAAAGATCTACCTTTTGAAATATTTCGTAATAAAGCCATTCCATATCATGTTTCCAAATTACTTTGCAGATGGAGATATTCCATCAAATAGACACTGAAGACTGAAATATTATTTATCTGACAGTAGTAGGGTTTTTACCAAAAACAGGAACACCTCCCTAAGTATCTTGTTTTCTTAACAGGCAGCTTTCCATCTTGTGGTGGTGATTTCTTTTGTCTGAGGAGAGTCAAAGCAGAGAAGGTTGTGTCAAAAGTAATCTTGAGTTTTATACTTTAAAAAGAAAATCTCGTTAAATGGCCCAACATATCTGGAAGTAACCCCCCGTGTCTTTGAAAGTGGTGGTCCATGACACAGAATGGGAATGGGTCCTAGCATTTTGATGGAAGTGATCATTGAATTCATTTGTAGGCATGAGTTGAATTGAGGGGGAAATTGATTTGCAGAAAAACCCTTGTAAACTAGAATGAAGGTTTCCCTCAATGCCTGCCTATGGTCTACAAAATGGGGGAGAGTCTAGACATGTTAATATTAAGATAATTTTAAGAAGAAAACTCCTTTGCTGAAGGCTTTTTTGAAACAATTATGTGACTGGATTATCCATTAAGATATGCAGATGAGGTTTGATTTTGATCAGAAGCAGCGGTCTTTCCAAAACTATGGCATGCCTTCCCTTTTGATACTCCCCTGTCCCCTTCAGTGATTTCATTTGGGGAAGTATGTGGATAAGGACTATTCAGGCCCATAGCCAGGACTTTCTAATTCGGGGGGCCTTTAAATAAGTCAGGGGGCACCCCAGCACCACCACCCCGCATCCCCCCAAGTGAGCACCATAAATAAAATTTAAAAATTGGAAATCGGAGGGCCTGGACTGGATGGGAAGTTGTGGGGCCTTGGTGGCAAGTCGGGGGGCCAGGCCCCAAGAGGCCCCACTGTAGCTATGGGCCTGGGACTATTCACTTCTGTCAGGGATTTGGGTGAGTTTGTATGTATGAATTGCAATTGGCACACTGACTTTACTACTATTGTACTTCTGCTTGCCTTTGTGTTTGTGTGTGTTGTTTGTGGCTTGATTTTTTTAAAAAGTGTTTTATATCGTTTTATCTATGGTTTGTGGACTGGTTTGGAAATGTTATTAAAGTTAAAGATCAGTGCATATATTTAGGAACGTGTACATAGATGAATCAACAGTCTGGGGTAGTTAAGTAAAAAATCCTGCCAGATGATCCTACTAGATAAGCTTTGAAGAGCATTCCATATCTGAAACTGTCTCTACTGGAATTGACTTTACTCAGTAAATATTTTGGTTGTTTAGCAGAAGATGCCAAGGACATCCTGAGTACTTTTGGGGAGAGCTTCAACCACAGAGAGAGTTCAGGTATGTTTCCTGGATTAATGAAAACAACAGCACTGTAACTATGAAACGCACAGATTAATGATTTCCGTTTTCCTTTGCCTTATTTTTAGGAGCTATAGATGACTTGTTAGACTTGAAACCTGAGGCAAATGGTATGTAATGTCTTTGACTAACTGGGTTCTTCAAACAGACACCAAATATAGTATAATTTAATATTTACATTTTGCTTTGGGTGGTTAGGGGATATAAAAGAAAATTTACCTCAGTCTCTGGGCTTTTGGTGTGATCCTGGTATGGAAAAGTATCTCTTCCTGTGCCACTGCTGACAGTAATGGTTTACTGTTTGTCAGTTTCCTTAATGTTAGGTATTATTGTAGGCCTTGGATGTTCTTCCAGTGGGTTTTTTCCAGGTACGCTTGAGGCCAACTGTTTTTCAATAGTCTGTTACAGATATATGAGCTTCTAAACACTTGTATTGCATAATGTACTCATCTTGGCAACTACCTTTGGGGGGGGGGGAAGAGGTTGAATCTTATCATGAAGTTTCTTATACTAGTCCTTACAGTGTTGCTGCCATCTAAGGGTGGATTTCCACAGTCTATTTTGACGTGTTGAAGTTATGGCATCATATATATATGATGAACATATTATAATACACACAGTGCAGGTGGCAATGGTAACTGTTATGCTAAATGATACCAGTTACTACCACATGAGTGGGTCATAAGAATCAGCCACCATGTGAAGTCTGTGAAGTCACTCCTTTTGGTGACTGTGAATTGAGCCTCACTTGACTGGCTCCTGAAGACACATTCCTTGTCTGTGGACCCCAGAAATGTGAGATTTTCTTCCTGAGAAATAAATGAACAATTAAAACCTGTTTTATTTTCAGAAGGGAATGTCACACTGTTTAAAGTTGCTTCCCAGTAGGAGATGTATGAAAGGGTACAAGAACACATTTTAAAGAAGGGAGTGATACTGCTTATTATAACAACAGAATCAAAAGTTCATGATAATTTTAGCAGGTAATGCTGTCGTGAGTTACTGAGCTTTCCTATCCATCAGTGGCTTCTGATGCTTTTGCCACCTTAGCAAACCTGTGTCCATGTTGAATTTCTGAAGTTGTTGTTCTTCTTACCTACTGTTGTCAGTAATTTCTGCTAATCGGGTAGTACAAATCCATCCATGTCACGGTGCGTGTATACATATGCACAAGGGTTTTTAAGGGAAATAATAATGAAACATACTGTGGTGCCATAGGAGGAACTCACATCAAGCTGCCAAAATTTGCTTTCAAATATGGAAGCAGCAGACTTCAGGAAGAGCTGGGGTGGCCAGGCATCTGGCAGTAGCGGCAGTTAAAGTGACTTTGACCCCCCACGGTCTATCAGCGGTGGCCATTCCACACCCACGTAAAAGAAAGACCAGCACTGATCATGGTGCACAGTTTTCATTTTCTTAGATTCTGCATGCAGAGTAATGTAGTTTTGCGTAATGTAGTTTTGCCTGCTAAGATTATCACATATGTTTGATTCTGTTATTCCCCTTTTTAAACTGTGTTCTCATACTCTTTTTCATATTTCTTTTACATATAGTGAATCGACATGGAAGAGGGTAGGAACAGGCTATGTTTTGGTGTGGTATCTTAAATATTGTGGGAGCAATTTAGGAAGATAAAGGCTAGGTTTACCATTGGGAAAAGGAGTAGAAGCAGTTGACATGAAGAACAGAAGGGAAAGGAATGGGAAAGCTACAGCAAAGCAGGTGAGCAAGCATGAAGCTAACTGAGAAGAGCCACAGGTGCTTGTGATTTATAAAGGGGGGGGGGGGGGGAGGCTCGTTGGTCCACAATGGAACAGCTAGATTTGAGCCTTGACTCTCACAAGCTCATGCCTTAAAAATCTTGTTGGTCTCTAAGGTGCTACAGGACTCGAAAACAGTGAATATACCGCTGCACTTTTAGGATAAGAAATAGCTTATATCGTATTTGTATCTGGGTGATTCTGCATCTACCATTCGCTCCACATTTTCTCAACTGGGAGGAAAAGGTGCAGCTCAAAACCACATTCAGATACCTCGGGGCAACACTGTACTGACTGCAAAGTCACCCAAAGTCACACAGCCATAAGTCTATGCAGAAGGTACCATAAAATCCGATGATCAAAGAAAGCGAAAGCAGCATTGCAATGCAGAGGGGAATTTCTGTTCCAACGTGGGTTTCGTAAAACAAAGGAGGGAGAAGCCAGTGCAGAATCGCCCTCTGTCTTCATGAAGTACAGGCAGTTAAAATTACTGAAAGGATAGCTTTCCTCTTGGTCATACTGATATTGATTTTTTTCCCTTTTCTATTGTGATAAATGTGAATTACGGCATACCAAGGGAATGGCAGGCATCTTATCACTGAAACACTGCTTTTAGTATCTGTTGTCGCTTCACCACTCCCTGATAGGCTTCTAAATTTCTGGAAGCAAAGCCTGCCTAATGCAGCAAAACACGACGAGATAGTGCAGGGGTCAGGCTGAGGCGTCTCACCAGAAGACAGAGTGGCAGCGGTTTATGCCACAGTTGTCAGAGGTGCTGTGTAGTTTCTAGGTCAATGAAATAGCATTCGAGTACAGTTGTTTTTAGTTTGAGCCTTCTAGGTCAGCTGCAGGTCATGAAGAGACATATCGGTGGTGCCACCAACTTGTAACATATGCTTTATTGTGCCTGAGCACTTGCTTGCATGTTCTGCAGTGTGATTTGCTGACTGTGATGAATTGCTCACTGCAAATCATGCTCCGAAGAGATAGGAGGTGCCACTAAGCACCCAGTTCTACCAAGGTTGATATGCTGAGCTGAAAGCTTTGGCCGCCATCTTGATACAGCAGGACACCCGGGAATAATACTCAATATTGTTTCCCTTTGGACCTTTCTTGACAAGTGTACCACGGCAGAGGAGACTGAAAGCATAAATGAGTAGTTCAAAGCTCAGATCGTCTGTAGCCTTCTTGCCGATATTTGATAAAAGTTCCAGTTCCTGCTTCCTTTTATCTGAGTTGGTTTTACCCATAATGTGTAGGTGTTCTGATTCTCCCATGTGGTGTTGACTCATAAGCTTATTTAAAAGTCAACTCTATCCCCTACCTCTCCTCCTTCACACCCCCAATCACTTTGCTCTAATGTTGTGCTATTTAAAAGAAAGATCCTCTCTAAGGAAAAAGACAGTTGCTTTAAAGTAAAACCTACTGTTGTGACTGTAGTGACCCTGGTGCTTCAAAAGGTTTTTTCATCTCGATGTTTCTGATATGCCCAGCTCATTACAAGAGTTTATGATCAGTGCTGGTTTTATGTCTGGAGAATTTAGTTTGCAGCAGAGTATCTAGCCAACGGAAGCGTTATT
Source organism: Gekko japonicus (assembly GCF_001447785.1). Lineage (NCBI taxonomy): Eukaryota > Metazoa > Chordata > Lepidosauria > Squamata > Gekkonidae > Gekko > Gekko japonicus. The sequence continues at coordinate 1,436,772 of NW_015165837.1, read as the reverse complement.
AAACAAATCTTATTGTGCATTTTAGCACTTCTCTAAGATAGGCTACGAAGGTCCACCATGATGCAACAGTGACAGAAAGCCTATTGGAGAAGCTTCCTCCAAAGAACTAGCCTCATCTTCGGCTGTGGGGCAAAACTGTCAGCACTTTGAAGCCTGGCTGTAGACAGTGCCAGGTTGCATCACATTTCTGCCTTTGATTACAGTATTAGTGGGGACTCTTCATAATACCTCCCTCCCACTGTCTTCCCATGCACACTTATGTCTAGTAAAATGTTGTTTTATGGAGCTCACAGGGAACAGGGGCAGTATGTAAACTGGGGCTCCAAGCATGCACACGGAAACTGGAAATCCAACACACAGTCTGCAAGATGGTATATCGGGGGGAGGGAAGAAAAGGTAAATGTTTATCTGGAATAAATGCATGCTCCCAGTTTGGGCTATGGTGGCATGTATAAAATCCTGTATGTAGTTTTGGAAGTATACTCTGGGAGAATTTCAAATAGGCAAAGCCCCTGGGTTTGTGATCCCTGACAAGTAGGTTGAAACACAGTTAGCTAGGGCAGATTTGCCAACTGCTGTGAGCCTGTAAACCGTGGCATGGCTGACAGATTTGCTTGAACGTGGAGAGTGGCACATTCCACAGTGTTACTCAGGCACTGTGTGTTTAGCACCATCTGAATTTGCTCTGTGTCTAACATACAATGCAAGTATCATGTCCTGAGGCATTTCCTTCTACCAAACCCGTTTATTCATTTTTGTTTTGGTATCTTTTAACCTGAATATTAGTTATGGAGACCTCAAAGTTTTTGCATGCTATTATGTGTCATTTGGCTGGTCCTAATAAAAGGTAGTAGATGGGTTGTTGTCTGGTTCAAGCCAGTCAACATTCCCACCTATGTTGGGCAGCTGAAGAGGGGACCTAGAAGATCAGGCACACCTAGAACCTAACACTTTGCTTCTCCTTTCCTTGATTGTGCTCTTCAAGCAACTGATCCTCTTCCTGTAAGGTATCCCTTTCACAGCCATGTTGCCCTTTCATGCCTTGTTTGCTTTTGCTTAACTAAAAATTAACCACTGGGCTCCACCAGGGCACTTGCTGGGGAGCTAGCAGTCATGGAAACATGAGCTGGTCTATAAACCTAGAAGAATGTCAAGAGCTCTTGCAGCCAGCATGATCTCTAGACCGGAGGAGGATAACATTTTCACATTTGAGGGGTAGAATCTTCTCGTGGGGTGGCTGCTTTATAACGTTTCATGGGATGACACTAGCCTGGTGGAGAGCTGGTTACTTGTGGCCCTCCAGATACAGAGCTATGCGTAACTGCACACTTTGTTGTTCTTATTTCCATGAACCTGGAGGGGCCTGATAGCCGGACATTCTGAAACATCCACCATTTAGGAAGTAGTCATGAGGATCCATTCTTGTTGAAGTTCCTTCCTGAACCAGAGTAGTAGTGGTGATGGTTATAAGTAAAGTGATAAACAAGTAGTAGTCTTTGGTGACTTATGGGATCTCTCCAATGATACTCTCCTATCATTAAAAGCTCCTTATAGATCCAGTGGTATTATTTGTGATTAAAACAGTCTCTTTCTGATATAGGTAGTTGTATTGGAATGTATCCCGCCCCCCGCATGCATTATTCATGCACCTCCAGGCATTTCCCTGGCTTTTCTCCAGTCTTTCCCAAACCTGCTTTGCTATGAAATTTTATGAAGGATTCCAGAAAAGCACAGATGGCTGCCATATGGGTGGGAAAGTTTGGATTTCCCCAGCCCCACCTACATGGCTTCCGTTTTACTTTCCCCTATTCCTGCAGTGGACATTTCCTTCCCTTCCACCAGTAGGCTGTTTTGGTTTGTTTTTAATCAGCACTTGGTTATTGTTATAACAATCTTTGTACTGAGTTCTCTGAATTCCCAGTTTTGTTTTTATTTTCAGTCTCTAGCCACTTTCAGTGAGGAGATATAACGGGAAAGGCATATCTCCACCATGAAAGGAGCTATGGATTTACTTTTTAAATGAAAAGTGGGCATTCAGAGAAGCTGTTTCACAGATTGTTATATAATTATAATGATATTTTATTGTCAGTTTGTTTAAAACATGAAAAAAGAACTGGTGGTACATAGAGGGACTGCCAGGGGACTGGGGCAGGTAGAAGTTCTGTAGTTGCTGCAGTATACAGCAGTTACAGAAGCAGTGGGGAAGCTATACACACATGTTGTGATATGGAAAACACCATAATCATTTAGCCCAGTGAAAATTCTTTCACTCTTTGCATAGGTGTGGAGAACCAATTTGGTGTAGTGGTTAGGAGAACGGACTCTAATATGGGAGAACCGGGTTTGATTCCCCACTCCTCCACATGCATCTGCTGGTGTGACCCTGGGTCAGTCACAAGTTCTCTCAGAGCTGTTCTCTTAAGAGCAGTCCTCAAAAGAGCTCCCTCAGCCCCACCTACCTCACAGGGTGTCTGTTGTGGGGAGGGGAAGGGAAAGGAGATGGTCAGCCACTCTGAGACTGTGTGTGAAGGGTGGGGTATAAATCCAACCTCCTCTTCTTCTTCTCTTCTTAACTGACTGTCTCTTTCCCCCCAGTGCATACAACAGATGCATTGAGATATCACAAGAGATCTGTTTGTGGCTTGTGCACTCCCTCCCTCCTTTTCTTACACATAGAATGCAGTTGAAGACTTCCTGGTTTCAGAAGTGCTGAATCAAATCCCAGTTTATCATGACATCCCTCCATGGGCATCTGAAGAATCTGCAGTATTTCTTCCCCACGAACCTGAAGCCCTAAACCACAAGGGGAGCGGGGGGGGGGGGGGGGGGGGGGGCTGAGCACAACAGAATGCCAGATGCTTGCCCTTAATGAACAAACTTCTGTCTCTTTATGATGTCTGAATAGAGGCAATCCCTTTGCAGAGGACTGCCACATCTCATTGTGTTCTACATTGGTCAGACACCCAGATCCTACTTTACTTTCTGTTTACTCAGTCATCTGGAAGAGAGGGCATCCCATGCTTCTCGGTGATGGACTTCCTTCATTTTTCATCTCCTAGACATCTGAACCAGCAGCATAAGCCCCTCCCTGTCCAACAAAACTCCTGGTTTGAAGGCCCTGCTTGCTAGGAATAATGTAACCGTAAAGCTACTGTCATGTTGCTTAGTAATCTATCTTCAGTATATCTCATTCCAAGTACGGCCCAGTTTATCCAGAGATCAGAGCTGTGGACCGACAAAGGTTTCTATAAACCTGAGAAAGTCCCAGTTTTGCAGAAAAATCTGAAATCCAGAAGGAAGGAGAGAAGGAAACAGGGAAAGCTGAGAATATAGGGGCTGCCAGGAGGAGACAAAGAGAAAATAGTGTGGGGAAGAAGAGACAGAAGAAAAAAAGGTGCCCCTCACAAGTCCTTACAGGTTCCCCACAGTACAACTTGACCTTCCACGACTGGACCAGACTATTCCGGGGGGGGGGGGGCCAGGGGAAGGGAAGGAGGGAAAGCTGAAGACAGAGGGAGGCAGGTAAAGGTTGGCTGGTGAGCTGGAAGGAGAGAGGGAAGCAGGAAACGGAGAGGCTATGGGGGCTTTCAAGAAAGGGAAGGCAGAAACAGCAGGGAAGAAGAAAATGAGATGCCCCTTACAAGTCTTTGCGAGACCCCCACTTGTAAACCTTCTATGTATGCCCATAATAAATGACATATGATATTAAAGAAAGGATAAAGAATACTATAGGGAAAATAATTTTCATATTTCAAAAGAGAGGCCAAAATAGTTCTATTTAAGTATATGGGTCGCTTACATGGGTGCTCCTGTTTTTTCAGTGGCTTCGAAGGACCCAAGTGCAACCTCTTTGGAGCCTGAGGCTAGTGACAAGGATGACATACTGTTGCTGAATGAGATTCTCAATGCATCTTCTTTGGATGACGGCGAATTCAGCAGGGAATGGACAGCTGTCTTTGGAGAGGATCCACTTGCCGACATGGGCACAAATTCTTCAGGAGGAGAAATGGAGATCAGTCAGTCAATGTCCTCGTCATCACCTTCAGGCTTTCTTCCTTCTCAGCTTTTAGACCAAAATATGAATGACTTACAGTCCTCCCTTCAAGGTATTGTTTTATTGATGATGGTAAACTTTTTAGCAGTTCAACACAGCTTGTTGCTTCGTGCATTTCCTCATTTGTTGGGAACTAGACTGGCCCTATGCTTTTCCTTGAAGAGAGCCAGTTTGTCAAGAGAGCCAGTTTGGTGTAGTGGTTAAGTGTGCGGACTCTAATCTGGGAGAACCGGGTCTGATTCCCCACTCCTCCACTTGCACCTGCTGATGTGACCTTGGGTCAGTCACAAGCTCTGGCACAGCTGTTCCTGAAAGAGCAGTTTGTGTCAGAGTTCTCTCAGCCCCATCCACCTCACAGGGTGTCTGTTGTGGGGAGGGGAAGGGAAAGGAGTTTGTAAGCCGCTCTGAGACTCCAAGTGAAGGGTGCGGTATAAATCCAATCTCTTCTTCTTCATACCAAGCATTATAACTATGGACTATGCCTGTTTTACATGTGCATAGATGTACACTTTGCGTTGGATCCAGACTGTATTAGCATGTTTCACTGATTCCCTCTTCTCCCTGCAACACCCCCCCCCCGTGTTTTTCCTTGGGGGTCTCCTGTCTCCCAAGAGCAGCATTTCATGGAGATCTGTCAGCTGCAATGGGCAGAGGGGGCAGGAGGCAGAAACTGCTGTTGGAAAATTTTGTCTGGATCCAACCCTGGTTTAGGTAGCATGCCTGCATACATCCCAGGATGACCCTCTCCCGCAGATTAGTCACACTAGGGGAGGTATATATGGCGTCCCCCTCCCCCATTTTCACTTTCCGTATGCATCGTGCAGCTATTTGTGTTACAAAGTACATGTATCTGCATCCAGGCTTAAAATGAAACTGCTCTATTAATTCGCCCTGCTGGTTACCTCAGTGCTTCATACGTAGACCAGCCTCCTTGTTGCCAATATTCTGTGTGTTCATCTCTCCAGTGTTTCTTGGGCAGATGGTGGTTGTGGGAGGGAGGCGTAAAGGGTGAAAGGAAAAAATTGCCTCATTATTTTTAGAGCGAAGGGATGACGTGTGTGAAGGGTTCTTAACTCCTCCAGGGTGTTAACGTGGGCTGGTTTGCTTGTCATTTGTTGATGGGAAAATTATTCCTCTGACATTCTTCAGGTAGAGGAAAATAGAAGAGCTTGCCGTAGCAGTACAAAAGCTGTTATTAAAGGGACTTTGTCAAGACTGGCAGACCTAAGATAGGAGCATGTCAGCAGTGGGGATTCAGTGGCTGGAATCCATGTACTTTGGCTTCATAGATGTGTCACTAGGGACGCAACTGGCTTCTCATTCTAGTTCACATGTAGAAAGTACGGAAATTTGTAAGATGTTGTAGGGATGTAGTGTAGCCCAGTGTAGGAAAGAAACTGAGCTGTGAATCAGGAAGCCTGCAGTTCAGAGCTCACCTCTGGCATGGACTAATCCTGGCCTGCTTTCCAAGCTCATTGTAAGCACTGCTGAGATTGATGTATGGGAAGCACTTTCAACACTTCAAGCGCCAGGCAAATGCTCTGTAGGAGGTCGCCTCCTCCTGTGCTGGGCTATAGGCTCATCAGACGAAATGCTGAATTCTCTGGCAGCTGATCTCCAAAATCTTAGGTGCCGACCTGTGCCGGCATTGCTCCCTTCCTTTCTGGAGGTGCAAAATGTACGCAAAGCAGGTGCTTTACTACTGAGCTGTGCCTTACCTTGTTAGACTCTGTCTTAAGGCCGAACTGCGTGTTGCACAGAGTTTCATTTAAGGTTTTCCTGACTTTTTAAACATAACAAGCAGTGGTCAAGAGTGGGGGAAAGAGCGCTTAGCTCCCTTCCTGCTAGCCATTTTTCCTCTCAAAATTACCATCCTGAAGCAGTTGTTCTTCACCTGTGGGGAAAGACGTGAGGACCTCATTTTTTCCTAGTGAAGGGAAGAGCATCCGTGGAGGGCAATTTGTGGAGGAAGAATGGCTGACAGGGGCAGGGTGAAGCATCGAATCCTGACTGCACCCTCGGGGCGGGGGGGCGGGTATTGTCAACGGCCAGTTATATGGAACTAAATCAGGACGTGTAGTGCAGTTCTTGTGTTGAATCAGAACGTGGCTCTACCTTTGCCTGTTACTGTCTGTCCTTACTGGAAGTGATTCCAGCCAAGGGCTTTCCCAGCCTTACTATTAACATCCTTTCTCTTTAAATGGTAGGATTGATCCTGGGCTCTGATACAAGCAAAGCTTCTGGTATAGGATACAATATCACCAAAGACAATGCTGAATTCAAATAGGCTTTTTGTATTTCAGTGGGCAAACAGTTTTACATAGCACTCCTCTGAGATGGGTGATAAGCGACTCTTGGCTTCGGTTCTCAGGTTCAGATGAGGAACTGAGGCTGGTGACGTGTGCCTGGTTGAGACAGGATTTGAACACAGATCTTGTACATTCCCAGCCTGATGCTGGAGGGTCTACAGTGATTCCTTATTCTGGCAATGCAGACTGGGCTGTAACATATGCAAGCGTAAGATGCTTGTTCTTTTAGACATGCATTCAGTAGATGACAGAAAAGAATCCTAGCAAAATGATGTTTTCGTTTAACAAGCAAGGCCTGAGTTAGCGTACTTTACAAGGCTGGTGACGTGTGCCTGGTTGAGACAGGATTTGAACACAGATCTTGTACATTCCCAGCCTGATGCTGGAGGGTCTACAGTGATTCCTTATTCTGGCAATGCAGACTGGGCTGTAACATATGCAAGCGTAAGATGCTTGTTCTTTTAGACATGCATTCAGTAGATGACAGAAAAGAATCCTAGCAAAATGATGTTTTCGTTTAACAAGCAAGGCCTGAGTTAGCGTACTTTACAAGCAAGCCTCTCACACTACAATAAATGACAGCTCTGGAAGAAAAAAAAAAGTTGCCACAATTGGTCTTTCATTCATGCAAATTAGAGGTTATTTGCATTTATAATAGTCTCTCAGTTATTTAACAGGAGGACAGCCTTTAGTGGTAACTTGTAAGAAAAAACATGCCCTCTTGAAACTCTGCTGGATTACATGGACAAACAATGCTGCTGCAAACAGCTGACCATGCCGGCGAGTGTGTTCTAAAGGGTAGCGTGCTGGCTTTGGATCAAGGAAACGTGAATTTAAATCCCTGCCAAGCTATGAACTTTCCCACTGGCCTTGGGCAAGTCTTTCAGCCTGGGATCCTTGCCGGTACTGTGGGTATATGAAAGCTTTCTGAGGCAGGTCATTCAGCTCAGCTTTCCCATGTAACTGAGTCTGCCCAAAGAGCAGCCACAGCAACTTTACGATTCTTCTTTACAAAAAAGAGTTCTCACATACTGTATGCACTGAAAGCCTTTTAGGGCAAGGCGGGACCCCGGCTTACATATGGTTCACAGACACGTCTGTACAGTGGTTACTAGAAGCGATCCAATCCAGATTTCTCAGATCCTTTTTTGGAGTATCTTGTTGTACACCCAGTTCCACTTGTATACCTGGTTCCACTTGAAGCACGTGCCTGAGTCCAAGCTATACGCTTCTGGCTCAAGTTAAACCTTCCCCCACCCCGGTATTAACTTCATTAATCCTCTTAGACAATTTTCACTCAAGGTGGGTGAGAGCAGCAGAGAACACATTACAACTGTTTGGTTTCTCCTGCATAGCCTTACTGCATCTTGGGTACCCTGGAGCCAGGGCATTAGTCAGAGACTATGGGATACTGCCCTTCAGGTTAACAGATCACCGGTCCACTCTGCTCTGGCAGCAGAGAAGTGCAACAAAATTTTTGTTCCATCAAATTACCTCTATACCTTAGAATTCCCCAAACACCTCAGAGCCTTCACTGTGGCCTGTATTAATGTCCTTCCATCTGCCCTTCTTGAAGGAAGATATGCACATATCCCATATGTACAACGTCTCTGCCCATGTCAGTCTGGAATGGCAGAAACAATCGAACGTGTCCTTTTACATTGCCAATTGTACCAAGTACCCAGGCAGATCAAATGATTTTTATACTTCTCTTCTTCTTGCCAATCATTTTAATGAAACTACCCATAAGATAGCAAGATTCTGCGCTCTGGCATGTTCAACAAGGCAGATGAAGACAGTCTAGTATTTTAATAATTTTATTATTACCATTAATTGTATATTTTCTGCACAGAAATATCTATTTTATACATCCAGTGTATATTTGTATTGTTGATTTTCTGGACTGTTGATCTCAGATCATAATAAACTAAGTAAGTAAGTAAAAGGCAAGTCATTGAGAGGATGAACAAGACAATTACTTTTGGCAAACCAGAAAATGTGTTATTGAAATCATAAACATTTTCCATTTGTGGCTCCTTGCATGATCTGTGGCTGTAGTGTAGGCTGAAGTCTATAAAGACAGCTGTAAAGTACTGTGCATTCCAAAGAGAATGCTCTAGTACCACTGAAGAACATGGTGATTACAGGGTATCATAAAATGTTGATGTATGACACCCATCCAATGCTGCTGCTCACCAAAGAGGTTAATGTCATTGCAAATTTTTGTTAGTAAAGGCCTCATACACAGGATTAAAGCGTTAATAGGTGTTGTGCTATTGGGTACTGGGTTACCTTCAGCTGTGTCATTATTGGCTGCTCACAGTTTGAGCAGAACAATGACAAAGTTGATCAAGGACTTGGAATATGCCATTTGAGAAAATAATGGGGGTGGGGAAAGTAACAGATTTGAGTCCAGTAAGACCTTAGAGCTGCGGTGGCTCAAGTGGTTAAGACGCTGAACTGCAGGCTATGGAAGGTCGATAGTTCAGCAGTTCGAGACCCGAGTTGCCGCATGACGGGGTGAGCTCCCATCTCTAATTCCAGCTCCTGCCAACCTAGCAGTTCGAAAGCAAGAAATTGCAAGTAGATAAATAGGTACCACTTCGTTGGGAAGGTAACAGTGTTCCGTGCGCCTTGGTGTTTAGTCATGCCGGCCACATGACCATGGAAACGTCTTCGGACAGCGCTGGCTCTTCGGCTTTGAAACGGAGATGAGCAGCGCAATCCTAGAGTCGGATTCGACTGGCTTTCGAGCAAGGGAACCTTTACCTTTACCTTTAAGACCTTAGAGACCAGCAAGATTTTCAAGGGATAAGTTTTTGAGAGTCAGCTCCCAAAAGCTCCTGCCCTGAAACTCTTGTTGGTCTCTAAGAAGAAGAAGAGATTGGATTTATACCCCGCCCTTCACTCGGAGTCTCAGAGCAGTTTACAAACTCCTTTCCCTTCCCCTCCCCACAACAGACACCCTGTGAGGTAGGTGGGGCTGAGAGAGCTCTTTCCAGAATTGTCCTTCACAGAACAGCTTTGACAGAACTATGGCTTGCCCAAGGTCATCCAGCAGTGGCAAGTGGAGGAGTGGGGAATCAAACCCGGTTCTCCCAGATTAGAGTCTGCACACTTAGCCACTACACCAAACTGGCTCTCTCAGCACTACTGGACTCGAATCTAACTGTCCTACTGCAAACCAACGTGGCTGCCCTCGGGGGGGGGGGAGTGTTTTAGGAGGAGGAGGAGGAAGAGATATTTGAAGGGTGGGAATGGTATTCAGGTTGAAGCAGATTAGTTCGTATGTCAAAATAAATGTCCAAGAAGAGTTGTACAGTTGTCAAGAAAAGTTACGAAGCCCCCTAAGACCAACTCAGAACACTGGTCCATCTAGCTCAGTCTTGTCTGTCCTGACTGACAGTGGCTGTGCACTTTCTCATCACCTGCTACTAGAGAGCCTTTCGTGGAAGACGCCAGGGATGGAACCTGGGATCTTTGGGCATGCGAATCATGCGCTCTACTGAGCCATGAGCCTCCTTCAAGCTGTGGCATTTCTTTGTTAGAGATATATACATGGCTGAGAATCTTACCACAGCTGTCTGAGAGTAGGAGGAAACCTGAGCTAGGTTTTCCTAGAAATACATTCCCACCGCATTATTCAAAAGAAAGGCACATATTTAATGGGTAGTTAAACCACAGAGTTGTAAAATAATGTATCAAAAAATTTCTTCTGTATGTTTCTAATCATAATGTGGTACCCTGAGGCATTTCTAGCTATATCAGTCTAAGTGTTGCTCCACTGGGTCCTGGGTTACCCTCATGAAGTTCCGTACTTCTTTGCCCATGTTAGTGTTGTATGGACTATGGGGAATGAGCATGTGGAACACCCCCAATACGGAAATAATTTTGCTTGCATAGGAGTACTGTGTGTGCGCACATCAGAGTTCCTTTACAGGCAAGAGAAGATGGCATAGATGGCCCACCTGTGTCACAGATGCCTCAGAGAGACAGAACCAGCAAGAAACTTGGGGCCCGTCTAGGTCCTTGTGTCTGACCCAGCATATTCAAGGCAGCACATCTCGCTGCCTCCCCAGTGTCTGACCTGCTGTTGACTCTCCAGTTTAATAAGCTAGAAATGCAACACCCCTCAGTCGGTGTAGGCTGAACCTAAATTGTAGTACATTGCTAGAAAGGAAGTATGTAGGTCTGGTGTCTGGCAGATTTGCCAAAAAGATTCACAACAACAGGTTCTTCTGCTGCATCACACAAAGAATCCTGGGTTGTTTGGGAACTTCCCCCCTCCCCCCGCCCTTTGTGATGCTTTCACCCTAGTGGGTCACTTTCATCAGTATGGAAGAATGCGGCAGAGTAACCAGGGCTCCCAGCAGTGCCCGAGGAAAACTGCTCGGGCTGCTGTTTTTCATTGATGTGATTAATTGGAGATCTGTTTCTAAGGCTGCAATCCTGTGTGCAGTTACCCTGCCTAATCCCATTGAGGCATATGAGATTTAACTAGCCTATCAAAGGGAGTTCAGCCTAATTCTTCAGTCAAGCTATTAATCAGTTCAGCAGATCTGTGAATCGCCATAGACCAGACAGACTTCCTTCAGGTATGGGTGACACCCAAGTTAAGCATATGCGTGACATTTCACAGGCTCAGGAAATTATTTTTAGCATTTCCTCCCATCGCCTGGCCTTTTGGCAAAAGAGGGATCATGCAGGCCTTTTCTGTCACTCTGTTTTGTCTGTCTACAAAATTATATTGTTCCTGGGCACATTTATCCTCAGTTTAGACCAGGGGTGGGGTGTGTGGGGGGGGAGTCCTCCGGGCCCTTTTGTAGAACAAGTAATTGTTGCTTGAAGTGCTCTCTGTGCAGGTGGAAGAGAGCCTGGCTTCCTAGGAAAACCAAGTAGGTGTCTTCAGTAGTCCGCTGGTGATGTATTTCTCTCATCTCTGACTGTCTGTCTCATGGTGCAGACGGCTTTAATAAAAAAGCATTCACTTCTTCCTCCCTCCACCCCCAACTCTACTTGCATTCCATTTTGCTAATCATTAAAGCAGTTGTATTTGATTTGTATGTATAGGGACTGTGCTCCCTGGCAGGAGCGAACAATCTGGTGGCTGCTTCCATTTTTAAATTTAATTTGGGGGTCAGGAGGATGATTTTTTTGTTTATTTGTGTCACCTTCCCCCATTTTGTGCAGTGGGAGGCAGAGGAGCCAGGAGGCTTGGTTTCCTGACTGTCGCACTGATAATCCTGCCTCTAGCTGCTCTTTGAATGCAAGCTAGCAGAGAGTTTCGGCCAGCAAACACTTAGAAACTGGGGGCGGGATCTTCCCCCAGGCAGGTTTCTCCCTTCTGGATTCACCATTTGTAAACAACGGAAATCCACCATATAGGGCTACTCTGTAACAGGGTTTTTTAAAAAAACAAAACCTGTTGCTTTTGTCGGAGCCCGCCTGTGCATAGGACAAGGGTTGGCTACTGCCACTGTCAGTCATGCCACAAGCAGCCAATCTTCCTACCCCTTCTTTCATGGAGTGCAGAATGGCCGGCTGGGAAGGCTTCGGGCTGCCATCTGCAACAGGCTGAAATCTTATCCCCCCCCCCCATCCAACCAAATCTGTTCACGATTCCTGTTGAATATCAAAATTGTCATCAATGTAATGTACTGTAGGCTGCTGGACAACTGAGCAAGACAGGTAAAGAGAGTGATATTTGCCATTTCAAGTAAATCGCACCTAAAAACAAACTGGAGTTGGTTTGCCTGGGAGCAAAGAGGGAAGAGTTTACTCTCAGCAGCTGCTTCAGGTATTGCCGCCATGAGCAGTCTGAGTTCACGAAGTAATTACTGCTGACTGACATGAGTGTGGCTTTGCTATTGAATTATAGGTTGGGCGGCCAGCCGCATTAGCCCTTCGCTTGCACCACAGACAGCGCAGAAATCCAGCAACTCGACCATGAACTTCAACAAGACACCCATGAAAGGTGATAAATCTGTTCCTCTTTGGGGTGCTCAGACTCGTTTGTGTTTGCTTTACCAACAAAGCCATTAAAGCCTAATTCTCCCCCCCCCCCCCCCTGCTCTCAGGTCTGTTTACATAAAAGTTTTCTTTCAGGAATTATGCTTTGATTGGAGCATAATTTAAGCAATCAGTGTGGAGATTCCTATGACTGTTTATTTGTTGGCATTAATGCAGCCAAGGCAGAAGGGCAGTGCAGCATTACTGCTCAAGTTCCCAAGGGTGTTGGCCACAAACCTCCACTTGATCATCAGGAGACCCTTCTTTGTTTTGACTCAACCACTTCCCCTTTCCAGTTGGCAGTCTGAACTGAAACACCTCTGCCTGCAGGCAGCGTGGACCCCACTCTGCGGCCTTGCCAGCTTTTGCCATTCCTGATCTCACCACCTGATGGCCTTTTTAGCACCACCACCCCCCCCAAGAAAGCAGCACGTGCTAGGACCATTGATATGCTCCTGGCCTGTGAGGAACAGACTAGTTAAGATGAGCATGAATCACTTTTGGGGGTGGCGCACAAGACAGAGAGAATAAGATTTTTGTGACATGTCCCGACGCTTCTTTTTCCCTGTTATCACCAGCATGCTAAAATGTATCTCCTGGGAGGTGAAAGATGTACCCATTCTTCAGCAGAAACCTGACTTGGTGGGGATTGTGTTTTATTTTGCAGAAGCTGCAAGTACCTCTAAAGATTTAACTGCCTGGTTTAGCCTCTTTGCTGACCTGGACCCCTTGTCCAACCCCGATGCTGTTGGGAAAACAGATAAAGAACACGAATTGCTCAATGCTTGAGCTGCCTGCCTTCACCCTCCATCAACACTGTTCTGGGGGCTGTAGAGGATTTATAGAAGGAGATCCGTGTGCTGTTGTACAACTTCTCACATCTGTGCCATTCTAATAAAATCAAAGGGATTGACCCTCCCCTTTCTATAGGTAATGGTTCCTTGCTCTTGTTTTGTATAAAGAAGCTGCACCTTTTTATGTCTGTGGATGTACTGATGGGGGCTTCCGTTTTGGGGAGATTGCTGTCCAGATTAATGTGCTGCTGTAGACCAGCTCATGGCTGAGGGGAGTTCACAGCTAATACAAGAGCAACATATAAATGACAAACCTATTTTTTATATTTGTGTAAATCAGAAAACAAAATAATGTAATGGGAAAAGCTGCATGAATCAATTGTATATAAAGTAGTATGCAGCATGCTGCTGCAGTGTGAAAATGTAAAGTACACTTCTTTTAGCATCCGTAGTGAAAAAATCGATACTTTGGGTCTAACCGTTAAGAGAATTATATCTGAGTCCATGAATCAGCCACGCTCATTCTCTAACTTTAAATTATTAGGCCAACAGCATTGCGGACGACATCCTTCTAGTGCGTTCCGTTGTGCCAACAGTTTCGGCAGTTAGAGAACAGGTGGGCATTGCCTTTGCCAGGATGTGCATTTACAGTCATTGCAGTTTCCACTCCAAGCACTTTTCATCACAGCTGGTTTCATACACCCATGTTCTTGAGCCTATTGTGACACTCTTCTTTAATAAAGATGGTTTTGACATAAAAAAGCCCGTGTGGACACCTTCCCTTTTGTCAACTGGAATGTGGGGCAGTTCCTCCTATGGGAACATAATCCTCAGTCACAAGGTACTAATTCACCTCACTGCCAAGAGGCATGTTTCATGCAGTCAGCTGGCAAGAGAATCATGTAGGCAAGATGTTGCTTCAGGTTGACCTTTCTCTTCAGATTAATATCTCCAGCCCTTTCTTCCTTGGCCTTCATAACACGGGAAGCTAAGGAAACCAGTACTACCCTTTACTTTGGTTGAATGGTTTTAGAAGAGGGTGGAACAAGAATTGGTTGGCAGTTGTTTATGCAGCATGCTTGCATTCCCCCCCCTTCCCTTCTCTTTGTACAGAGAGATGCTCTATTAAAAAGCAGATTGATGCGTACAGATTAATAATGCGGAAGTCTTCATGAGGCTCGTCAGACTGCAAGCAGGATACTGTTTTTAATGCTTCCCTCATCTAAAACCTCCCTACATCCATCCTCCCTCCTTTGCTGTGCTAGTTTTTTGTTTTTGTTTTACTTGCAGGGTTTTTATATAGGGGGGGAAATCCTCACTTGCAGTCAGTAATACAGTCCATTCTTAAGCCTCTCCCACTTTGTTCTATTATATGTAGATCCAGCCTAAGAACAGAGTCACACGTGTTTCGCCAGCCTGCAAGGAACATCCAGTTTTCAGGCATTGGTAACTGAACCATGTAAGACTTCTGAACTTGCACCTGATCTGGCAGACCAGGTCCCCCCTGTGCCTTGAAATGGCCTTGAGGAGAGACTGTCCAATGGGACTTGGGATGAAACTTCACGGGAAGGTTCTCTGTTAGCCTGTAAAGCTGGAACACTGGGCACTTCAGGTGCATAGCGTGCACATGGTACACGCCACCACAGCATGAGGATCTTTGCTCTGTGATGGAAGGTGAGCCGTGGCAGCTGTTTTGTGGCTGGCTGCCCCTCCTGTGGTAGCCATTTTGTGGCTGCGCCCACCACATGTTGTCTGAATTCTAAAGGTGCCCGCAGGCTCCAGCAGTGTTTCTCCAGGTGCCTCCTGTCAGAGGAAGGCCTCTGCAGCCCCTAGAGAGAAGGGCACCAGGAGCCCAAGGGCACAGGGGTCCAAGCCCAGGTGCTTCTGACTGGCACCACTGAATGCTCTTCGTATTGCTTGTTCTTTGTCGGCTGTAAGGAAATCCGAGTTGCGTGTGTGGAGGCGAGGGTTGCCAGCTCTGGGTTCGGAAATACCTGGAGATTTCTATTGGGTGTTGTAAATAAGAAGCGGGAGACTTACCAATTATGAAGGTGCACAGAGAGTTTATATAGTTATAAAGGTGAATATATACAGAGATATTTACATGCTATTGAACAGCATGTTGTGCCTTAGTCTATGAGAACTGAGTCCCCCTCCAGCTTACTAAACTGATAGCTATTATGCTAAACCCCAGCCAATCTCTAACAGGGTGATGTAATCACTAACTTTAACAAGCCCTGAAAGAGCAACACCTGCTAGAAAACACCTGGCTGTAATGACATGATTACTAGCATGACAGCTAGGTCTGACAAACAGATCAAACTGATCTATAGTAACTGCTTGCTACCTCTATCACTCTGACATACATCTCAATAATTTCGGGGGGTGGAGCCTGGGAAGGGTGGGGCTTGGGGAGGGGAGGGACCTCAGCAGGGTATAAAGCCGTAGAGTCCACCCTCCAAAGCACCCATTTTCTCCAGGGGAACTGATGTTCGTTATCTGGAGATCAAATGTAATAGTAGGAGATCTCCAGGCCTCACCAGGAGGTTGGCAGCCCTAGTGGAGGCTTGTCAGCAGTGCATATTAGCATATCATGGTCGCAGTCTGGCTTGCTAGATATATTCTTCCTGTTCCACTTGCGCAAGCCACAAGATGGAGGCTCAGAAGTTCCTCTAATGATATGTTTAGAGATAAAGCTGAAGTTTGCTCGGAGCAGCTGGTGGTTTTATAAACAATGAGTGCTGCATTCCATAATGGACTGCGGATACTGCTCTGTTTCCACCCACTGTTTACCGTGTTCTAAAACCCCATACACAATTATTTTCATCCCAATCTATGTTAGATCTGCAGCCAGCTAAATGGACTGGAGCTGAAGCCTTGCCAGCTTATAGAGGTGGACTGTTTTATCGAGGGAAAAAAAGGGGCTAATGTGAATAGATTGCAGTGGCTTTCAAGCAAGCTAATACGCTACTGTGTCAGACTTAATTAGAGCTGTTTTTAGGTCACAGATCATAGACATCTGAGCTGCAAATGGCTCCCACTCAATCAGGGTATTGTGCAGAGAGTGCCGCACGAGTGTAACAAAGGTCTGCATTGCCACCAATTCACATCACACTTCAGATACAATAGCTGAACTGCCACAAGATTTGAGGCAGAAAAGCACCAACTTTCCCCCCTAGAAAGCTCTCTGTATACAATGATTAACAACAGATAAAGCCAGAATTTGTGTAATGCAAAAACAACTTAGGGCCATCAATGCAGAACAAGTAATGAATATATTTTGGCATTTCATTTTAAACAATGGACCCTACTGTAATGGGAGTCTACAAACGGAACTTGGCAAACATACTGTTTATCTTTCTGTCAAGTTCCCAGGCTTACAATTCAAAATATGGTATGAAGTTTTTTATTATTATGGGTAATTAAATGGTATGCCACTGTAGGAACATTTTTTTTCTTTACTACAATGGGCATGTGTACAGACTTGTTGAATTAGACAACAGAGGTGCTAACAAAATGGTTTACAGCTAGGAGATCCATTATCTTTCAAATATAAACATTCCTCTGGATTATAAGTACTAACTGCACTGCAGTTACATATTTGATTTTGGAAGCAGGATATATATATCCTGCACAACGCCTGTGGCAGTGGAGTGGTAACTGATTTGCTGTCCTTTGAAGGAAGTTCTATGACAATCTACGTATTTTCAGCTAGCATGAATTTCTGCAAAGTCAAGAATAGCTGCCTTGGAGTACTTAGATTGTGTCACTTGGTAGCTGGAGAAAAAGACTGAACAAGAATTTATGGACCTTTCTGCAAACCTACTTCAATAATTCCTCATGCATTGTAGAAACAGGAAACTTTCAGCAAAGTCAGTGGGATGGAAATGTATTTACAATGTTTTAATTTCTTTTTCTGGAGAAAACATCTCCAAAGAGATAACAAGGATAGTTTGAATATACCTGGAACGATGATATGCACAGTGCAAATATTGAAGCTGCTCTGTATGTAAAATTGCATGAATTCTAGGTTTAGTTCATCAGTTTGTTGAGAGCCAGTTTTATGTAGTGGTTAGGAGCATGGACTCTAATCTGGGAGAACTGGGTTTGATTCCCCACGCCTCCACATGAAGCTAATGGGTAGCCTTGGGCAAACCACAGTTCTCTCAGTGCTGTTCTCTCAAGAGCAGTTCTCAAAAGAGCTCTCTCAGCCCCACCTACCACACAGGGTGTCTGTTGTGGGAAGAAGAAGGGAAGGGAAGGAGATTGTAAGCCACTCTGAGTGAAGGGCAGGGTATAAATCCAATCTCCTCCTCCTCCTGTTCTCATCCTTGGCTCAGGGTATATATAGTATATATAGTATCTAGATGTGTTAATAACCACTAAAAGACTATTAAATAACAAATAGGTTAGATCCAGTGACTTCCTTCCACTAAGACTTCTAACAGAGGTGAGCAAATTACAGCCTATGCTTACATACAGATAGCCTGCAAGAACTTTTCATCTCCCCCCCCCCCCTGTAGCTCAACAATATGTCTGGAGCATTGGCAGACTGCAGCCCTGCCTCAGTTTTTAGACTGAGGGCCAACTGCCATTAAGAGTAGCAACTTTTAAAGTTCCAAGTTTGATGCTGGCTCTTCCCTGTATCCAGTACTGAAGACCTAAAAGCAGTCCTTAGGCTGAGAAGTTTGTCCGCCACTGACTTAGAGAGGAAATCATTAGATCCAGCTTGACAAAGCAGAGTGTCATCGTATACATATCTTTAGAAAATGTGTAGACAACCCCTAAGAGGCCTATATTGGGAAGAACAAGTCTCTTTTCCCCAGAGTACTTCTTTCTCTACCTGCTCTGTCCCATCCATAATCTTGTAAACCTCGATCATGTCAACCCTCAGTCATCGTTTCTCCAAGCTAAAGAGCCCCAAGCGCTTTAACCTTTCTTCATAGGGAAAGTGTTCCAAGGCTGCGGTCACATGGAGCAGTAGGCATGCTAGAGAGACGGAAGATAGGCGGATTTTCCGGGCGCGATCTCACCGCCACATCTGGGAAGCGTAGAGCTCCCGTAGCTCACCTGAGGCTTCACTCCGAAGATGCACGGTAAAAAACTAGTACCTTGGAGGTACTAGTTTCCGGAAACTGCGGGGCAAGGGCGGGCGCGTGATCGCGTTTCCGGTACAATCCCATGGCATCCGGCGCCCGCCCATGTCCCCTCGCAAAAAGGGTTTTTTTTCTCAAGTGTCCTCGGGATGCGCACAAAACCCAACGGGGCATGCGCACACGTCGGTGTACAGAAAAAAACCCACCCATTTGCCGCGGCGCGCCGCTTCTTTGCCGTGCCGCAGGATTGTGGTGTGATCGGCACCTCCCCCCTACCACGGGACCTCCACAGGATGTCTGCTCGCACAACCGCGCGTTATTTTGCCCCAGGGCAAACAGCCACGCTTCCCCCCCGCATTTTCCTGCCCAACCCTTTTATCATGCTAGTTGCCCTTTTCTGCACTTTTTCCAAATCTATAATATCTTTTTTGAGGTGTGGTGACCAGAACTGTACACAGTATTCCAAATGAGGTCGCACCATTGATTTATACAGGGGCATTATTATACTGGCTGATTTGTTTTCAATTCCCTTCCTAATAATCCCCAGCATAGCATTGGCCTTTTTTATTGCAGTCGCACACTGTCTCGACATTTTCAGTGAGTTATCTATTACGACTCAAAGATCTCTCTCTTGGTCTGTCTCCGCCAGTTCAGACCCCATCAATGTTAGGATTTTTGGCCCCAGTGTTCATCACTTTGCATTTGACCACATTGAACCCCATTTGTCACATTGATGCCCACTTGCCCATCCTCGACAGATCCCTTTGGAATGCCTCATGATCCTCCCTGATTTTCACCACCCTGAATCACTTCATGTCATCTACAAATTTAGCCACTTCACTGCTTACTCCCAATTCCAAATCATTACTGAACAAGTTAAAAAGCATCAGACCCAGTACTGATCCCTGCGGTACCCCATTGCTTACCACCCTCCACTGAGAAAATTGACCATTTATACTCACTCTCTGTTTCCTATTAATTAGCCAGTTTTTGATCCACAAAAGGACTTGTCTTTTTATCCCATGACTATTGAGCTTACTTAGGAGCCTTTGATGAGGAACTTTATCAAAAGTTTTCTGGAAGTCAAGGTAAACAACATCTATTGGGTCCCCCTTGAGGGAAGTTAGTTGAAATTGCAGGTAGAGAATCTATCAACTAACTGTGGGTAGGTTAGATTAAGAACCATTATATTGGTCTACCTGCATATAATGTCCCCATACTTTATGACAGGGATCCCCAATGAACTTGTGGGAATTTTGAGAACATTGAGTGGGTGCCACCACAAAATTGCTACCATGGGAGGTAGAGCCAATCACAGAATATTTGTAGGTTCCAAACCAGTTAATCTTCCTGCAACGGAGACAGCTATTTTTGAATGGGGGGAGCACCTGATCCAAAGGGATGCCTCTTGGATGCTTCCCAAAGTAATTTTCTACTCTGAGGTGGTGGAGGAAAGTCACGATTGGCCTTCTGGGTTTTGGTGAAAGAGGAAATGGGTGCCAGGAAACACACTGGTGAGTGTCATAGCGCCCCCACACATGCCTTTGGAATTACTGCCTTATGATGACATTCAGGACCTGCTCCATGTTGTATAGTGAATGTATTAAGAGACGTCTTCTGCAAATAACATGGATATATTAAAAGGCTCTAGTCTTTCCTATTTCTATAAGAGGAAATCAATCCACTTAAATGAATATATAAAGCTGCCTTCTACTTACACCACTGGTCGATCTTGCTGAATACTATCTGCTCTTAACTGGCAGTGGCTCTCAGGCAGAGCAATGTTTTCCCCAACAGGTGATCTCTTAGATCCTTTAATTAAAGTTGCCAGGAATGGACCTTGGGACCTTTGGCATGCAAAGCACAAATCAGAAATTCCTGCGCCAAGCAGTGTTCAGCTTGACTCCAAGGTGGATTTGGAGCTGCATTGGTGGCAGGGAACAATTTTCTTTCTCTACTATGGAACCATATTATGCTATGTATTTTCCAAATATCCTCTACTCCCTGTTTCTGGGATCATGACAAAACCAAGATGTTATCCAGATAAGGATTCGGAAATGCAGCATCAAGACTACCAGAACCTTTATGAATAGGCCAGATGCCTGTGAGTGAAATTATGATCTCAACTGTGCGACTGAACAAGGCAAACCCAGGCATTTGCAGTTAATAGATATATGGAAATATATAGCTCTTTCCACCCCAGCACTGAATCATACTTTTATTGTTACGCTCTCATTTTTGTTATTTTAATTTTGCTCCTCTGGCTTGGTAATGTTTCTATTTCTGTTGCTACTTACAGATTTTTAATGTTAGTGATTATTATTTTTATTACTGGATAGCTTGTTTTTTGTTCCTGGCTGTGCTTCATGCTGCTTTAATTTATTTAAATATTTTAAATCACATTTTTATGTGAAGCTGCTGCAAGAGTATTTTGAGGGAGTGATATAAAAAAATAACTGTGCTGCCTAAGGTTCAAGAGCTGCCATGACTGACTACATTACTTCAATCCAGAATTGCTTCTCCTTTGGAAAGGTATTGAGCCACTTCATGCCCTCGTTGTCTTGTGCATTCTGAATGCAAAACAAAAAATTAAGGAGAACCTGGAATAAGACTCCTTCCTCTGTATTGGGTTGATGTTATGGTTTCCAATAAATGTTTTACTTTGAAGAAAATGAACTTGCTCATCAGGTTCTTGGTGAACGCCAAAGCATAACTCCTCGATACAGTTTCAGAGGGCAGCCACGCTGGTCTACAGTGGAACAGCTTTAAGTCCAGTAGCACCTTGGGGACCAACATGATTTTGGGGGTATAAGAATTTGACAGTCAACACTCCCTTCATCAGATACTGTCAATGAGACAGTCTTTTGTACCCAAGTCTCCTTGAGTGTCAGATCCTGTTTGGAGCCATAGTGCCAATACTGCCACACTGGTCATTGGTGGAACCAAGATGATCTCTCCTGGTGATAGATACCATCAAAGACTCCATTTTTGTTGGCTTTTTCTTCCAACTTAGCTCTGCTCTTACACGGGGCTCCAAAAATGAGTTTTGGGCCATCTCCCAGACAAAGTGGCACGTACCCATTCACACCCACCTTTAACCTTCTCAAACGTACCACGAAGCAAAGGCTGTTTCAGAGAGAACTCAGCATCTCACTTTGCCTACACCTGGAACCATTCATCAGAACCTCTCAGTAGTTGAGGTACATCTAGATGCAAATGACTTTGCTTGTCAACTAAAACCTAGCCTCAGATTAGCATTCTTTGCTAAAATGTACTCCCAGTATCAGTTAGTTGAAACCTCAGAAAATTCCAGTTCTCATCTTTTTCCAAGCCCCAGAAAAAGAAATAATTGAATGAAAACAGCACTGAGAACTGGTCTCTTAAATTGTGCTTGGTATGTTTTGTTTGTGTGGTGCCATGTATACTGAGGTACAGTGCTCAGCTATGCTCAGGCCTCCTGATTCCCCCCATTTTGTTTTGAGGACTGTTACCCAGATGCAGTGAAACTCCTGCTTTGGAGCATGATCTGCACAGGTAGCTGTAACTAACTCTGCTTTTCTCTTCTGGAGTGACAGATGTTGCACAGTGGAGGAGAGGAAGTCAGAATAGTTGCATATTAGCATTCTAGTGTTATTACTGTGTACTTAATAGTATCAAGATTCTGGTGTATTAACTATTGCCTTCAATAAAGCTTTCGTCTTTGTTTTCACTAAACTGAAGGACTCAGTACTTCTTTCAAATTTATACTAGTCTTTTATTTTTTACATGATCCCTAAGTCAACACTTGTGCTAGTGTTGCCCAGATTGGGCCCACAGCTGCATCTAAAACCTATTCCCCAAACTACTAGGAGCAGGAGGCAGCAAAAGGAAGCATTTCTTCCTAACTCAGGCTGCTGAAATTTGGGGGACTAAATTTGAAAGTGGGCCCATCCCTTGGGTATGCGTGTTTCCAGCTGTGCATAGCAACAAGATTTTGGAATGGAGACTAACTGGAATTTAGTAACTTGTGAAGCAGCTTGATGGTCCAAAAGAACTATCAAGTTTGAGATTTTGTCTCAGCAGTGGGAAGAAATGTCTTCCTGTGAGCTTCCACTGGGGTCCATTCTTCAAAGCCCTTCATGCCTGGAAATGATGAGCTGATCAGACATGATTGTGGCCCCAGATTACTCTTCAATTTATAAAACTACCAATTTCTCCCAGCCACCACACTAAGCCAGTGCTCTGCTTCTGAGCTGGACCATGCCCATGAATGAGTCAAGAAGTGTAGCCTGAAGAGACATCTTCAAGCCATCCTTAAGCTGTTTGGATGCATTAAGGTCTAAAGAAAATAAAATCTGAAGAACTCTGTTGTCATGCCTGGAGTGCCACTGCTGCTTCTGCTTCAGAGCTTCTGCCAAGAGCGACATCCACTTGTCTCTCACTAAGACAGGCTGCCTTCATACCCACCAGGATGATAACACTGGTGATAAGGCAGCCACTGGAGCATTCATGAAGGATACCTTGAGTCATGCCGTGGTATTTTCTGGCAAGAAATACAGCTGGCTAACTAAACTGGATGCTGGGTCTGCAGGATTCCTATAGATTCCTGGGCAGGAATTTTTACAGGTCCTGCAGGATTCCCAACATGGCCCCTTTGAGCAAAGCAGATAACAGGCCTTTACCATCAGTCTTGTTACCAACAGGTTACAATGCATACGCAGCCTTCACCAGCAGTTTTACAAAGACCTCTAGAGGCAAGTGGTGTTCCACAAAAGGTTTAGCCTGATAATTTCTTCAAAGATCTGATTTCCTTCCTCTTCAAGGGCTGTACATAAATTTTGCTGGGGTGGGAGAATATTATCTAGGGGTTAGCCACAGATTGCAGACACCTAAGTGTTTCAGGTGCTGAACTTAGATCTACAGAGGGTAGGAGCAGGAGAGATCTTTCTGTATGGATCCAGAGGAGATACTGCTTGAAGATTTGTGCCTTTTGGGGTTGGACCACCTCCTAGGCTGCTTTCTGCATCTTTTCTTCCAGACCCTATGACACTTCCTCCAGGGGATCTGAAGAACAGATAACTATTGCAAGATGTTCTCATAGCTTAATCTCCTACGCCCACCAGCCTTTTCACACAAAGGCATTCAGGATAGGTGCAGTTTTAGACTTCCGGTTTATGGCGGCGGGTTAGCAGACTCACCTCCCGGACCTCCCAGGGGTGAAGCTGCGCTCCAGCTGAAGGAGGGGGTGCACAGGCTCACTAACCCCCCCAGGGGCCCGGCGAAGGGACCCTGGCCATGGAACTTCAAAGAGGTGGCCTCTTCGACAGCGGAATGCCGGAGAATTGAGGCGCCTCTTCGTTCCGACGGTCCTACGTGCTGTGAGACCAAATGGACTTAAGTGACGCTGACCGGGGCAAGTGCAGGAGATCGAGCGTCAGAAATGAAGCTGAAAGCAAGGTCAGAAGACCAACTATGAATGTGAGTCAGTTTTAAAGCATATCAAAAGAAAAAAGATAGCTCCCCACCCCCACCCCACTGAACGGGAAAAAGGTGAGGGGGGAGGGACACCTCCCATGCGCATGAACTTTTGAGCGATTGAGGGGGGGGGGAGCAGAAGAAAACACGAAGGAAACTGCCTAGAAGTACTTACCAAAGCGAATCTAAGCGGTCAAGCACATATTCAGAGACTTTTTAAAAAATTGCAAAAGTAAACAAATGATAAAGATGGTGGGGAAGAAGGACAGAGAAAAACTTTTGAAAGCGAAAGGGTCTGAGAGCCCGAAACCGGAAGTTACCAGTGAGGTGGCAAAGTCTATAGCGGAATATATGCGCCCTCTGCTGGAACAGCTGAATAACTTCAAGCAACTGATGTCTATAGTGACTCAAAGTATTACTGCACAACAAACCCAGATAAACGATATGCTGCAAATAATGAAGCAAGATACTGAGAAGGTAAAGGAAGTGGCTGCAACTACCCAGAAGGTGAAGAAAAAAAATGCAAAAGCTGGAAAGGAAACAAACCTCTATG
>NW_015165837.1:1377470-1412223 GCF_001447785.1 Gekko japonicus | reverse complement strand
GGGGGGGGGAGAAGAACAGCAAGTCTAGTGGCGAGCTGGACTCGGGTTCTTCCAGAGAGGACTCTCTGACAGAGCAAGGGGCAGCTGCCCCAAAAAGTACTTATAAGCTGCGGAAGAGACGAGGAAAGGAGAAGTGAAGGCTGAAGGACTCTGAATTGTGCCTTTGAGAACTTTGAAATGGGATGATTGGGAGTACTGTTCCTAGACAGTTAAATTTAAGAGTTAAAGGGAAAGTATTATAAATGTTTGACTCAGTTTATAATAATCTAAACGAAATGAAGATTTGTTGTAACTAAGCTAGTGAGGATCTCCTCTCTTGGTTTTTTAGTTAGTAGTGTGTTCTTTGCTTTATCCTATATACGTAGTCCTCCTTCCCTTTTTTCTGTAGTAATTTTTGTAGTCTTATAAAAAAAATAAAAAAATCCCCTCCAGGGGCTCAAAAAAAAAAAGATAGGTGCAGGGTTTTTTTGCTCAATACAGTAAGATAGTGGTCTTTGGAGAACTCTAGAATGCTTACATCCTATCCACCACTGGATTACCCTCAAAAGCCTATCATGGGACTGTTTCAGAGGACAGTAGCCTTTCCCTACTGCCATCTTAAAAGTACCACACCTTTGTTATGAACAGACGAGTGGGACAGCTATCCGTCTGCTTCCTATTGCCACATCCAGTTGGTCAAGCCAATGAGCTTCCCTATCCAACCCAGAGCAAAGAGATGCTTATTAAGAGTAAGAGAGAGCAGAGAAATGGTTTGGTGCCTTCACAAGACACCTGGTGCATAGCTGTTACTACCAGATTAACTCCTGCGATGACTTTGCAAGCTCATTGGCTCCTGTGGCAGTCACTCTCTAAAGGAGAAAAGCAGGAGGCATCAGGCAGAGCTGATCTGTTCAGATGACCAATTCCTTTCCCTGGGAGTATGAAGCACAATGCCCACTCTCATGTTCTCCAAGTTCAATTTCACCCTGAAAAGTGATTGGAGGATGGGGATCCATGCAGTCTCCTAAGTGTCTAAAATATTTCACAGCTCCTTGTAGCAACTCTTTCATTTACTTTTATTTATTTACATTATTTGTAGTCTGCCTTTCTCACAGGGAATCAAGGTGGATTACACATAGCGAGGCAGTAACAATTACAAAAAACAAAACAAAAAACCAACCACCACCCAACATTCAATAATCAATGCAATAGGATTTTAGGAATCTGGAACTACCAAAAAGTACTGAAGCACAACATAAGTATCCTCATGAAGCATTAAGCGGTGCAGGAATTTTATATATATTTATGATCCTACTTACAATAAGCTAAACACAGCCATACAGGCCACCATCCTTAATCACTTACCCAAGCAAGTCTGCAAAACCATTTTGTGCAGTGCAGCCTTATCACCTGTGCAGAAAAGCCCTCTTGAATCGTTCAGTTTTGCATCGTTTGCGGAAGGCCAGGAGAGAGATTTCCTGACCACCTTGGGCAGGCCCTTCCACAAGATGGGAGCCACAATGGAGAAAGCGCATGTACGGACAGTTGTTGATCTTGCCCACTGGCGGCTGCCACCTGCAAAAGCCCCTGACTTGAGCGAAGTTGTCGTGGCAGAGCACAGGGTGAGAAGCAGTCCCACAAATAAAGGGGGCCAAGGCCATGAAGGGCTTTGTATGTGGTAGCCAATACCTTAAACTGAGCCTGGGCACAAATGGGCAGCCAATGGAGTATCTGCAGAAGAGGAGTAATATGCAGGCTCCATCTAACTCCTGTTAATAGCTGAGCCACAGCATTCTGGACCAGTTGAGAGTTTCCAAGTTGATTCTGAGGGGAGGCCAATGTGCACTTCCTTACAGCAGTCTAGTCTTGATGTTACTGTGGTGTGGATCCAGGTGGCCAGATCACCCATATCAAGGTAAGGGGCAATCTTACAAGCTGGATCCGATATGACTTCAAGGTTTTTTTAACTGAGTCAGCAAGGGTCAGTTGAACTCCATCAAAACTGGGGAGAACAGTGTCCTTTAAAACCTCTTCTTTCCCAATGAGCATTACCTCAGTCTTTTCAGATTTAGTTTCTATTTGTTCACTTTTAGGCAGTTAACCACTGTGGCCAGGCAGTGATTCAGGACCTCTACTGTGTTTCTCTGTAACTGCCTTGAAAGCCAATATATTTGTTTCATTCCTTTGTGATCTCAACCTAGCAGGGATCACATACCGGACAGGACAACATCACAATGCTATGTAACCAGAAACAGCGAAAGGCTGACATCATTAAGGACAAATGAAACCCATCAGAGCAAGAGCAAACCTTCCTCCCCCCTTCAAGGACGTCTGAGAGTTGTAATTGTTCAGCCTTTCCTCAAGGGAGGGGTGTCTTTTCATTTTCACTTTTGTTTCGACCGAATATTCATCATAAGGCACTGTTTGATCCTGCCTTCTACCCCTTGAGAAGACTATCCCAAAGGCTGCTGAATGCTTTCTGCCCTGTTAGGGAAGGATACTGTATGTAGCACGCGTACCAACTGCTTTGGGAAAGTGCTCATCTGGACGATTGTTTAGCAAGGAAGGTGATATACTGGCAACAACAGTAGCCCTTTTGAGTTTTAAAAGACAACTGCCTAGCAAGTGGTGCATGTATTTGTCAAATTAGCTGAGGTCACTTCTCCTCCCTTTCTCTCCAAAGGGAATTGTTTCCTCAAAACTGAGCATCCATTTCCTGAATTAGCTGTGGCATTAAATTTCCCCCTTTGATAAGTTATTCAAGCTTCTGCTGGAGAAGAGACATTTTCCAGCCTGAAAATGACGGAGCCCCCGTCTCTCTGCTTTCTTGTTTGTTAGCAGGAGCTGCCTGACTGGTCGGACTGCAGAATTTTTACACACTGCTATACTGTAAAAGCAAGGTTACACCACTCTTAACTCTGAAAATAAACAGCTGAAGCAAATTTAGAATCCCGCAATTACAGAACAGTACATATTGCATTATTTTTTCACTCCAGTCTTCATTGTCCCACAATTATTGCACATTTCTTAAGGCACAGAAGCTACTGCAGTTTAGTTTTGGGGACTTGGTTTTTTAACTAATGCACCTCTCCATCAGTTGTTTTGTACAAATACTAACCAGTTTGAAGCACAGCGAACTAGGGGTTAGGCACACATTTTGTATGTTATTAGGAAGCATTTAGGCTTGTTCAAGACCAGCTTAGCAAGTCCTATGGAAGCTAAAGCAGTGGAGTTTTGTTGTTCAGTCCCACCGTCAAGTCCGACTCTTCGCGACCCCATGGACCAGATCACACCAGGCCTTTCTGTCTTCCACCATCCTCTGAAGTTGGCTCAACTTCATGTTCGTTGCATCGATGACACTGTCTAACCATCTCATCCTTTGCCGTCCCCGTCTTCTTTGACCTTCAATCTTTCCCAGCATCAGGGTCTTCTCCAGTGAGTGCTCCCTTCTCATTTGGTGGCCAAAGTATTTGAGCTTCAGTTTCATTATCTGGCCTTCCAGGGAACAGTCAGGGTTAATTTCTTTTAGGATTGACTGATTTGATCTTCTTGCAGTCCAAGGGACTCTCAAGAGTCTTCTCCAGGACCATAGTTCAAAAGAATCGATTCTTCGGCGCTCGGCCTTCCTTATAGTCCAACTCTCGCAGTCTCACATGACTACCGGGAATACCATTGCTTTGACCATGCGGACTTTTGTTGGCAGGGTGATGTCTCTACTTTTTATCATGCTGTTTAGGTTCGCCATCGCTTTCCTCCCAAGGAGCAGGCGTCTTTTAATTTCATGGCTGCTGTCACAGTCTGCGGTGATCTGGGATCCCAGGAACGTGAAGTCTGTCACTACTTCCACGACTTCCCCTTCTATTTGCCAAGGAGTGATAGGGCCGGATGCCATGATCTTAGTTTTTTTTTTTATATTGAGCTTCAAGCCCACTTTTGCGCTCTCCTCTTTTACCCTGAACAAGAGGCTCTTTAGGTCCTCTTCACTTTCTGCCATTAGAGTGGTATCGTCTGCATATCTGAGGTTGTTGATCTTTTCCCCAGCAATCTTAATTCCCGAGAATTAAGTGGAGTGGAGGAGACAAACTGTCATAATGGAGAAGATGGGTTCCTATGGAGGTGCTCAATTTTGTTAATCAAGTACAGACTTGTAGGAGAGAATACAGGTGTGAAGCCTTTTTTTTTTTTAAAGCTGCTTTTAATGAAAAATATCCTGAGATATTCCCTACCCTAAAAGCATGTCACCAAGTGTTATTCTGCCCTAAAAACGGAATGTGAACAAGGAAATTACTAGAAACAAAACCATCATCTAAGCAGCACAGGGGAAAATCCTATGAAATCTTTTGTCAAAAAAAGCTTTCAGCAGATCTTTTCCTGGATCTTCTAGGTCAGTGGTGGCGAACCTATGGCACGCGTGCCAGAGGCAGCACTCAGAGCCTTCTCAGTGGGCATGCGTGCCATCGCCCCAGCCAGGCCCAGACCGTCATTAAAGTGTGGAATTCTCTGCCAAATAATTTTAAGTAAATGAAAGCATTTGGGATTGCTTTCCTTACTTTGTTTGGATCATCTTATGTTAATGTATGAGTTGTTTTTTCTAAAGTAAAACCTCAGTATTCAGGTTAAATTGCTGTGTTGGCACTTGGCGATAAATAAGTGGGTTTTGGGTCGTAGTTTGGGCACTCGGTCTCTAAAAGGTTCGCCATCACTGTTCTAGGTGATACGTGAGCTACTCTTCAGTGGCTGGTAAACTACCAGTGGCTCATCAGACACCTGGTGGAAAGTCTTCTGCTGGAGTTTGAGTTACAGAGTGCACGTCTTCTTCACATAATTATTGGTACACCATACCTTGACCAAGCCTCTGTTTCAATGGACACTAATTGCCCTTAGTGGAACTGTGGCCATGTGTTCAAATAATGACCTGATGATATCCCACAGAACAAGGATTCTGCTTCTAGAGTAGAAGCAAGTGAACAGCTGGTAGACGGGGATGCTCCTGGGAATCCTGATATAGGGGAACATACAGGTGGCTTCCCTTTTTCCATAGGATGAGATTGTAACAAGGAAAGCCCAACTGATCCACAAGTTACCCTCAAGGAATTCAACAATGATTCCATCAGATTTGTTTGGCGAGATGACCAGTGACACTTTAAATAGAAATGCCAGAAGTGGGTTGTTAGATGCACCTAACAGCATAAGAAACAGCCCCTTCCCAGTAGTCAAGCTTAGTTGTAGGACCTTGTCCCAGCTTTAGAAACCAATAAAACAACAAATACCATAAAAATTTAGGACACATGAGCAAATAGACATAAAAAGACAAAGGAGTCTCCAGTGGGATCTTAGTCAAAGAGATCTACTTTAAGAACAGTAGGCAAAGTTAGGGTGCAGGATTTCTTGGCTCTAGCTGCAACTCTGGACTCAGCCATCCTGTGCAAGTGAAGACAAAGGAATCCTATACCTCCTTATCCTCTGGATCACAGTTGATTTTTGCTTCTTTTTTTTCCTCCACACACACCACATACTTATCACCTCCACAGATGCTGACATGGAACAGGTGATGTAAAGCATATAGGCTGGACTGAAATACGCAGCACAACTGTGCCCAGGAGCAGCACCAACACCTTGTAATGTAGACACAGCCTTGGACTTACCGAGGGGATTCCACTTCAGGATGCTTACACATTTACAACAATAGGACTATAGCAGTTCAGGCAGAGACAATGCTGGTTTCTTCCTCCCACTTAACCATCAAGTGTGTCAATATCACAGTGTGGGTACAAAAACATCATTGTTCTATTCTTGAATTTATGGTGTTCAGGCCACAAGGCAAAGTGCTAATTTTTTGGTAAAGGTAAAGGTTTCCCTTGCTCGAAAGCCAGTCAAATCCGACTCTAGGGTTGCGGTGCTCATCTCAGTTTCCAAGCCAAAGAGCTGTCCGAAGACGTTTCCGTGGTCATGTGGCCGGCATGACTAAAAGCCAAGGCGCACGGAATGCTGTTACCTTCCCACCGAAGCAGCACCTATTTATCTACTTGCAATTTCTTGCTTTCGAACTGCTAGGTTGGCAGGAGCTGGAACCAGAGATGGGAGCTCACTCCGTCATGCGGCACTTGGGTCTCGAACTGCCGACCTTCCAAGCCTGCAGTTCAGCGTCTTAACCACTTGAGCCACCACAGTAACTAATACTTAAAGCTTACTGGGAAATGTATGATGCCATTAATGGAAGTTTTAATAGGTGCTGAAGCATATAATGACAGTTCCGCTCTCTCTCACACACAGGTATATTCTGTAGGGCAGGGAGAAAATGAGTTTGCAAGTCAGAAAAATGTTGGTATCTACAGCTTCTATAAAGTAGCAAGTGTTGGGTAGGGAGCACATTTTAGTATGTATTTCCATTCCCAAGCCTATAGGAACACATAAGGGACAGTTAATGCATCAGTGCTATCGTATGTTACTGTCACATAAAAAGAAGTTAGGAGCATGTCTAATGGAGAAGCCTGTTTTCTCAACAGCCGGGTTAGCACTAACACTAGACTTCAGCTACACTGTCTTACAGTTAAAGAATTTCTATCTCTACAAATTATTGAAAATGCTGTAAGCTGGTGTAGAAATATTTTGATTGCAAAAAAGACAGTTTGATCGCAACATTACCAATTTGATTAGGAAGTCCATTAACAAGAAGTTTAAAGACACATCCCATGAGGCAGAGAAACAAATGCCCCAGTTCCTATTTTCCAAGCAGCTGAATATCCTGCATCTCAAGCTTTTTATGCACAAAATAATGACATGGGACAGCACGCAAAGCTTCCTCCCTCCCTACAGCCGAAAGGTTCAAGGAAGCCCATACTTCTTTTTTGAGCACTCAAATCAGCTCTCAGTTTAAAACTCAAAACAGACAACAAGCTGCCTTTGCAAGTTATTTTTTCCTAATAATTTTATTTAAATAAGACACAGGAACCTCTATACTGAAAAAATACAAAACAAAAGCCACACATTTTCTTGTGTAAAGCAATAGTGTGGTAATTCGAATACTGTTCAGCACAGTGGCTAGAAATAACAGTACAACTATGTACAAAACTCTTGAAACAAATATTTGACAAATTTCTACAGCTGGGTGTAAGATATATTGGAGATCAACAACTGCTGGGAGATTTACATAGCAAAGCATTACCTTTAACATATTTGATTCAGAATCTTCCAATATTCTAAGAACAAATGCGTGTGACAATTAATATTTAGTTTCTCATGGGAAAACATAATGAGTAATATCACTGTAACTATTGTACACCAGAGTTCATCCTTGATTTAAGTCAACTGGCAGAGTTTTCCATCAACCCCAACAACTATGTATTTATATTTGGAAATCACCAGACAATAAGAAAAGCGTACTGCAATATTCAACTCAAAATGCCAAACTTTAAAGAACTTACGTTTGGGTCACAACAACTGGATGCTTTTTTTCCTTATATTTTAATGTACAACTATATAGTGCTTTCACCAAGGCCTGAGATCAGCAAGGTTAAAGATGCCTGTATTAAAAAGATTTACTGCTTGAAAACAAAAAAAAGCAAACACAGATCAGTTTCTCTCCACTCTATCAGCCTGTTCCTACAGTCATACAACAACTGTCTTAGAGGCTGTCAGTCTACACTTCCTAACAGATCAGTACCAAACTCTTTGGTGATGATAGGAAGGAACTGAGTTTCGTCTTGCAGCACACACACATGCCATTTTCTATTTTTCTTAGGTACTCTTTCTGGGGGCATTTTAAATAGTTCCCCCTCTCCACCTAAAATTCTTCCTCAGAAGAAAAAGTCATGGAGTTAAAATAAATGCTGCAACAGCTGCAGTCTCTTAAACTTTTCAGTTCCTGAAGCAGGGGAAGCCAAGCTTTCTTCTGAACAGACTTGCATAAAGCTACTTCCATTCAACTGAAAGCAAAGACACAAGAGTCTCTCTTTTGCCTTTGGAGTCCTCTTTGTATTGCAAGGCCATTATCTCTGAAAGCTGTGCTCTTGCAGTTGCAGGGCAGTAAGGTAATGCTACTGGATGCTCTTAGGACATGCAGCATCTTTGAAGACTTGTACAGCTCACAAGGTCCAGCATCTTCTATCTGCCTTCTTCAAACTACAAGAATCTACCTGCGAGTGGCCTAAACCAGAGATTCCTAGGAAAGGCTTCAATTAGATAACACGACTTAAAAACTATTGCTTTTTTCTTTTTTTTCTCTTTTTTTTTTTTACAAAACCTCATATGCTGCTTCTGAGAGTTTCAGTCCAAGTGCGAAATACCCATTGTACAAATAAAAGTTCACTGATCATTGCTTGTCAAAAACACAAGAATTCCCCCCTGAACCTCACACAAATGAACATTTCCTCCAAAAGAGAAACTAAACATTAATTAGACTCTTAAAACGGTAACAGTAGCATTTCACATCCTTGCCAACGCAAACACAAGAGGAAATTCCCACCACCCCTTCTGAAACTGGAAAAAAGTCTGCTGAAATTAAATGAAAACATTCTTGCCTTAGATCCTCTCTCTCACACACGCCATGGAATGTTTCTTATGTACAGCCTAGTACTGAACACTTTTATTCACAACAGCTTAACAGTCATTAACTGTGCAACACCTGAAACTTTTAAATGCCACAATTTACACGTTGAAATGACGGTAAATGCAACAGTTGTTTTACTTGTAACCACATGACAAAGTGATGTCATAGCATCACAGATTTGCTGGTTCTCCTCATGTTCACCCATGTTCAGGGTTGGTATTCCCCTGGACTTGAATGTACTTTTTCCAAGAAAGTGGAATGTAATGAGGAAATATTAATGCATAAAATAAGGAAAGGCAGAAGAGTGATGTTCCCTCTTTAGCTTTTTAGCTGTAAAATATTTAATATCCTAATATGATATACATTCCAAGTTACCTGAGTTTAGACTTCGAGAGAAGTACCTGAAGCTAGGCCATAGGGTGGGCACTGTGCAACTGTTGTGGCCATTTCTTTCTTTTTTCATTTTTTTTTTGCATTGTAGGTATTACAGAAGTTCAAAACATAAATACCTGGATAAATTGTAAACATAATCCTGAAGTACAGTATTTTCCATAGAACACAACACAGCAAGACATATTCTATTTCGACAGGCAACCTTTGTTTGATATAGAGCTTATTTATACTGTAGAATTTGAAACAGAACACAGGACACAGTACTAATCTGGTCAAACATTCTATGAAATGCATAGTCTCCACTTAAAATGCTTAATGATACACAGATTCTGCAAGCATTCTGAACTCCCCCCCCCCTCACCCGTCACACACGCACACAAAAATGCTGAAGAAAAGCATTTCTGTCCCTGCCAAGAACAGCACTGTATTCTAGAAAGATGCTAAGTAGCTTGTTTTTTGTTCTGAAAAAGATGCCACTCATGCAGTTGAGACGGACACTCTGCCTTACTCTAGATTATCACATAGTTTTGAGAAGAGGAGTGTTCTTCGGACTGCAGTTCCTGCAAAAGCTGTGGCGGCTGCTGGGGTGGCTGCTGTGGTACTAAGACCTCGGCAGAGTCCGTTGTGCTGGTGTCGTCTGACAGAGAGGAGAAAGAGACCCGGGAGGAAAGCTGCTCAACAGTCAGAGTACTCAGAGATGTGCTTTGACCAGAGTTTGGAGAGCTCTTCAGTGTCAGGTCAGAAGCAGGTAGTAAAGGACCCAGCAGTTTTACAGGACAGAAAGCTGATCCGGTCGGGATGAAATTAACCTTGTTTTTGTCAGGGCATGAAAACAAAGGGGCTGAGACAGGCTGACGAGTCCTACAATTTAGGGGGGGGGGAGAGAAGCAAGAAAATAAGTGAACATTTTTGAACAGCCTAATGCAACTTTGCAGCTCTACATGTTGCTTAAAATGTGAACGACAAGAAATGGAGTTATTTGACAGATGGGCAAACATCTTCCATATTAGTAGTCAGCTGACCATTTGATCCACAGCAATAAATATGAATGCATGCAAAAAAAAAAGCAACCAGAGAACAATTATAAAATTTGCAGATTTTGGCATTACCATTGTAATGGATCTGGATACACAAACCATGATTTAAAATTCTTTCATGCGCAGCTTACCATCATGTGAACAGGAAAAAACCTCACTGTAGCAAACACACTTGACACCAGCTTTACACAGTACAAGACATCTGCCCTTCTCCATACCTAGCATGTCAACATCCTTTCTCTGCTGAAACCTCCCCTGACTATCCAGCAGGGTTTTGTTTTTACTAGGGCTAAGCATCAACCTTGGCTTTGTCTACGTGACCATGCAACATGTGCTTGTACTCCTAGTCTAAAGAGTAGCCACCATTCCAGCTTCTTGAATGGCAATACAGGTGGTAGTGGGAGATAAATTGGCCAGATTCTAACATACTATAACTGATAGTTACGTTAACTACCCTGTTTAAAGTTTGTGTTCTCTCTCTCTCTCTCACTCACACACACACTCACACAGTGGAAATACAAGTCAATAAAGATTCAAACATTCCCGAAAGAACTCTCTGGCCCCAGCTGCTATTTATAAATTTAAAAGAATTAAACCTACATATATTTCTGAAGACGCCCTTATATGCATTGCAAAGCACTTTTTAGAATAGTGAACAAGCCACAGCTCTGCTTACACTTCCCCCTTAGTTGTGCTTTCATAAGTATAGTCACATGATCCAAAACAAAAAAAAATTCCATTCCCCCCTTGAGCTCACAGGAGCATTTCAACTTCTTGCCTGGGCAAAATTGGCAAGACTGGTTTGCTTCTGAAAGAAAACACCCCTCATCAGCTGGAATAGTTTATTCATCTGCAGTTGAATAGGTCCAGTAAAAAGGTTTCCTGCATTTGCAGATCCCAGCTGATATAAAAGGCATTACTTACGACATTTCCTCAAAGACTTTCACTCGCTCACATCCCTCTGGGGGCTCTCGTTTGAACATGTAGCTGTTGTTGGGTTTAGGAGACGAAGCATACTTGGGCAATGGTGAGCTACTCCCACTGTCTGAAAATTTAAAGCAGTTGTATTACTAGAGATTGAGAGTGCTTTTTAGTTAAACTTGATTTCCAAACAAGACGGCGTTTGCACAACTTCGCTGCTATGGCCAGTTTTGCTTCCAATCACAAAGCTTCTTTTATTGCAGGCTACTTCTAACACTCTGGTATAGCACACTTCTTCTGAAGAAAAGCTTTAGTGAAGCAGTAATCTACCACACAACGGCACACATAATAGGAGGATATTTTTATCCAGAATGCTGCAGATTGAATAAAGCAGAGCTGTAATCCTAGAAACAAGTAAGTGCTTTACTAAGCATTGCAAAAGTGCAAAATGATCAGGGCAGTATATACAGCCTAGGTAAAAAAGAAGCGCAAGTGGTTAACGATAATGTAAACTTCGCTTGTGTCTTGTCGATACATTAAACTTTAAAAATGCTCACAGGTAGCTGCTGAAATATAAAGTCATTGGCAAACAACAACAAAAACTATTACCCTCAGTGGTGTCACACAGAAAAATAAAGAGAACAAGTGCAAAATATAGAAGCTGATGTACCTGGCTTTCCATCTATGTATAAGTAATTTTTTATAAATGAGGGAAATGCTCCATATCCCTGCTTTTCATGCCTGACTCATGGTTTGCATTCAGACTGCCAAACAAGCCACAGTTGGCTAAAGCAGAAGCGAGCCTTTGAAGCCTTCTGGCTCACATGCTCCTTTCCCCCTTTGACTGCCAAGAATGAAGGGTTCTGGTTCAGACAAGAACATAACAACAGCCTAGCTAGAGCTGACCAGAGGTCCATCTAGTCCAGCATTCTATCTCACACAATGGTCAACTAGTTACTCTGGAGGGCCAACTGAAGGGCACAGAGGCTGAGGTCTTCCCAATGTTGCTTCCTAGCACTAGTATTCAGAGCTTTAATACCTCTGATCATGGCGATTCCCTTTAGTATTTCATCACAGAAAGAGTGCTGTAACCCTTATCACCTTGGTTGTTCTCTCCTGTATTTTTCCCAGCCACGCAATGTTCTTTTTGAGATGTGGCAAGATATCTCCAAGGTGTTCTAAACACAATTTGCCACACTATTTGAATCTTTTTTAAATCACTCTAAAAAAAAGAAAAAGAAAAAAGAACAAGTAAAAAAGTTAAAATGCTGCAACTAAATAAGATGTTTTAAAAAAAATAAAAGAAAAAAGGGGGGGAAGATACATAAAGACAAGTAAAAATGTAGCAACAGTGATGGCAGATCTACACATAAGTTTCTATAAACGATTTCCAAATATTTAAAAATAATTCCATACACAATTGCCATCTATATGCCATGTGTTCAAATGCTGATAGAGTTCTAAGGTCCTCAATCCACTAATTTACCGGAGCTGGGCTTTTATCTTTCCAATGCTGTAATCTGAGTCTTTTAGATGTAGTAAGGGCACAGAAGCTCCACTTTCATGGACCATCAGACTCCAAGAAATGGGCAGATAGTTCAAAAGTACTTAAGAATCCTCAAAAATCAATGAAAACATTCTAATATAAAATTGTTACAATAACGTCTTCCCAGAAAAACCGAATGACTAGACACGCCCAAAGCAACATTTAAAGGACATGTTCTGTAAATTACAATGCCAACAATTAGACACTCTACTCAATCCTTTGCTAAAGAGTCACTGTGGTATCCAGTATATCCTAAACATAATTTCCCCCCTGAATAAGTCTCAACTTAAGATCCACAGGGAGAGTAGGTACAGACTTTAAGGCCACATCCTATTGCTTTGGCAAAATAGGGCAATCTCACTCCTTACTCCATTCATGTCTGAGACTCTGCATACCATATTTATTGACACTGAATATTTACAAATATTTTCATTTTCTGCCTTGATTTGATTAGTGTTTCCAGGAGCAAATGGGATTCTATGGCACTTAATACTGCAGGGCCATATTTAGATACCAACAAATGTTAAGTATTGCCATTCTAGAGAAGGTGACAGATCATTAGGGGATGGGCATGGACTGGCTCATGAGCCAAAATTCAGCATGAACTCGGGCCGGTTCACAGCTCAGGAACTGATGTATGGGGAAGGCGCTTTCCCCAAACATTTGCCCAACTTTTGGCCAGTTTAGTTTGGCTGTTCAGGGCCAGCCATTTAAACCTAACAGTGGAGCTGTGTGGGGTCCATTGCTCTGTGTTAGGTTTAAATGGCTGCCAGCCAGCCATTTAAACCTTCGGTTCTGCTCCCCCCTCAAAGCAGTGGGGAGCAAAACTGAATGGTTAAATGGCTGGCAACCATTTAAATTGAACAGCTAAGTGGTGTGAAGTCCACCCAGCAACTGTTAGGTTTAAACAGCTGGCAGACATTTAACCCTTCCCAGGCAATCCCAACCCCCTTTATCCCGGCTACAGTGAGCCGTGGCCAGGAGAAAGGGGAAAAGGAAGTCCTTTCTTGGGCAATCCCCCCCTTTCTCCTGGCCCCAGTAAGCTGCGACCAGGAGAAAGGTGGAAGGAAGTCCCTTCCCAGGGCAGGGGAAAAGGGGGAACTGAACGTGCCTGACCAATTCTGGTGGGGCTCGTTTGGGTCCAGTTTGTGGGCCGCCCCAAACTGAACC
Source organism: Gekko japonicus (assembly GCF_001447785.1). Lineage (NCBI taxonomy): Eukaryota > Metazoa > Chordata > Lepidosauria > Squamata > Gekkonidae > Gekko > Gekko japonicus. The sequence continues at coordinate 1,398,629 of NW_015165837.1, read as the reverse complement.
ACCCTTTTTAGGTTTGTGCCCATCCCTACAAATCATATCTAGACCTCAACTGAGAAAATAACAAAAACTCATCCTCATAATCTATCAATTGATCAAATGTAAAAATCCCCTTTTCAGTCCAAGCCTTAGACAAAAAAAGATTTCTTCCCAATTTTGAGAGCTGGATTGGCCCAGAATGTTGATTTAGAACGTGAAAATGGATCAAATTAATATTGTTGTATCATTACACACCACTGTTTTCTAGTAATAGAAATTGCAGGAGGAATGGGATCCACTCTAGCATAAGTACCAGACAAAAGGACTCCAAAAGAGCCCAAGATGGACTCAAGGCACTGTAACAAACCACAACTTGTTTAGGATCCTAGTTTGTAGGCAAAAAATAGCTCCAACATTTTACAGTGCCTGAATCAGATGTCATGATAAGATGCAACTAGTTCAAAACCAATTTGTCCTAAATCTCAGTGCAAGGGAAGGGCAGAGGAATGTGCAAACCAGAGAATATAAAATATTTGCTCTTGTCACAATTCACGTGATCTGAATCCAGCTACTGATTCAGCTTTTTGGTATTTCACCTATTTGGTAACCCATATTTCACCTGTTAACTGCCTTTACCATACCAGCAAACAACTAGCCTACAGAGTACAATATAATCACCTTTTCTATGAACTCTCCCCAAGAAAAATGTGTTTCATTTAAAAGACAACCTGAAACATTGCATCCCTTGGTTATCTTGCATGCACTTGTTGTTCAGATAATAGCACAAACATTTTGAGATCAAGAGATGGCACCCAAAGGAAGTCTTTTACTCTACCAAGCATCTGGTAGAATAACCAAGAATAACAGTCATCTGCTGGTTGTCCCCAGCCTGAAAGATGCCCGCCTAGCCTCAACCAGGGCCAGGGCTTTTTTGGCCCTAGCCCCAGCCTGGTGGAACAGAGCTGTTCCGCCAGGACTTTGGCTGAGGCAGTGGGCATCTATCAGCTGGCCTCCCTATTGCTGCTGCATGAGATCATTATGGCTCAGCATCGGCCCACCCATTCCAGCTGTAGGAACCGAAACTAATATACTGCACTGCCCACTTTAAATGTCTTTAATTGGCTTTATTGTATTATTTTAATACTATTATTTATCATTTCTTGACCTATTTTAAAATTGTGTTGTATTTATTGTTGTGAGCCACCCTGAGCCCACTTGCAGGACGGGTGGGATATAAATCAAAATAATAAATAAATAAAATAGGAATAGCTTGATTTATTGCTCTTTCATCCTAGGCTTTACTTAAGCCATATCCAGAGCTTGATCACTGATAGGTGATGTTCACAGAGAAAAATATAACCTAAGAGAGTGTGAAGAATTGACAACCATCACTATTAGCTCACGTTGCCTGAAATACTGGTTGCATTACAGAAAACTCTACAAAAGGATGTGTTAAAAAAGCCTACTTTTTAAAAAACCCTTAACATTATTTCAATTGCTATTTTCTTTGTAACTGCCCTTCTCTGGGGATTGAAGTCAACCTTTGCTCTGGGAAGAACACCCACACAAGAAACAGAAAAGGTAGCTTTGATTATCTGCTGGGATCTGCTGATATTAACGTATAATTATGGAAAGACTCAGTTAAATCCTTCTATTATGATCTAACCACTTAAACTGAGTACTACTATTAATGACTGTGGGATCTTTCTCTATCCTCCAGTTCCCCAACCGCAGTTAACACAAGAGTCATGTGGTATTTGCTCCTGGAATCTACATGTCCCTTGATCCCCCCCCCCTTTTAAAGCACTTTGAATACCTCATCTTTGACACAAAGCCAGTCTGAAAATTTAATACAGGGGAAACTGCCGTAAGCACAGTACTCAGGAACTTAAGAATAGCTATACTAAAACAGATGGTCAATCAACAATGTAAAGGCTCTGCCAGTTACTTATCAGAAGAGAGATCCTATTTTACAATCCAAAAGTAAAGGCCGAAAACCAGTATCTTTCTTCCCAGAACAAGGTCTCATAAGTGAACCCGCAGGCTGTAAATAGCACACGGGGTCACCAAACTGAATTCTAATCACTGGCACCCTGTGGAGCTGGCACTTTTAATGCAACAAAACTGCTTCTAATCACATGGCAGGCTGGGGCCTTTTTCACCTCCTCCTCCCCACACACACAACAGGTGCCATTAACATTTTCTCCACCCCCTGCTGTGCAAGATCACTCTCCCATCCCAGAGCAGACCATGGGTTCTCTTTGCAGACTATGTTCATTTTCTTTTGAAATTTTCAACCTATTTAAAGCAGCTCTTTATAGAAATGTAAAGTAAACAGCTGATCTGATCCAAAGAGCGGCAATGGAGCCTGTGGTCAAAGCACAGCCTTAGACCAAAAAGAAAAGATGCTTTAGAAATGTAAAGCAGGTCTGTGTCTGGCCAGCAGGTTAGCTCTCCCCACGCTTGATCAATTATTAACTTCCATTTTCTATTCAGAAACACAGTCAGATCCAGATTAAAGCTGATTTACTACTGAAAAGTATAATGGAAATTTTGCTGAAGAAGAAAACAAGGCCTATGACAGCGAACAACAGAATACAGATTCTTTGGGCATTTTTAAACGCCTTTTTAGCATAAGATGCTCAAACTTGAAAATGAGTCCTTCCAGAACACTGGTACAGGATGTTAATCAGTTATTTAGGTTGAATTGTCATGGGAGAGCCCTAAAAGTAACAGATGGCTTGAACAGAAGTTGAGCCTTGGAAGGTGGGCTTCACAACAAAGACTGAGAACTTCTACTCTAGAACAAGGAAGTGGGGAAGAAAAAAATAACCAGCTGTTTTTTTAAAAAACAAAAACAAAACCCTGACAATATAGCAACAGTCAATTCCATTCTCCAAAAGCAGATGCAAAACCACCAGTTAAACCTCTTGGGTGTTGGTGAGAAGACAGGAAGAACTCATGTCTACCCTCTGACTATCAGCTTGTCTTTAATTTCCCAATAGACTACGCAAGGTGCTTTTCTAACTGTGGTTAAATTCTAATATAAATTCCTACATCCTCACAAACATAATGCAAGGTAAAGCTAGATATTAATGCAGTGTTTTTCCTCAGGTTTCTCCAGTGTTGCAAGTATCTCTGGAGAAATAAGCAACAGTATTGTTAACTACTGACCACTAGATTAGACACCATCTAAAAATCATAATTCTCTACATCATATTGTTACATTAGAGCCAGTGACTGTAACTTGAGGTATTTAGAGGTTAACCTTAAAACAATGAATTGACTGCCAAGCAACTGAACAATTCTTTAATGATTTCTGAACAAGACAAACACTTGCCTCCCTTGTTCATCCAGAAATCTTCCTTGAGATATTATCTCTGCTGGTGCTAGAATGTGTTCCTTTTTTAAAAAAAGGGCCCCCCCAAACCTTGCAATAAGATATACTGGTCCAAATTTAGTAAAGTAACAGTGCAGTAACACCACACCCATATACAACAATATCTAGTACACATACAGATACTAATATTTTATTCAATGCTCTGGTATTTCCATGTGTGTATTAGTCATCCTCTATCATATGCAGGTTTGGCTCACATACTTCTTTCCGCTTGCTAGTATGCAAGCTTATTGTTCAGTGAGCTGTTCATGTATGTTCGAGCTGAATGATTACAATGTTTTTCTGCATGATTACCAGTGCTTTCTCACATCTGCTACTCATGTGCTGCCAATTTTTAAGAGCCAGTTAGCTAAAAATATTTAGTTGTTTTTTCTTTCAAGACTTACTATTTGGGTGTCTCTGTTTGCCTTTATCTGCCCATAAAGCTAGCTAACCTTTTGATCAGTTATCATGATAACTTCTATAACAGATGCCACCATCAGTATAATACAATCTAACTGATGTTGGTCAAAAGATGCAGCAACTGTACAGGCACAAATGAGCCAAAAACTGCAAGTGCTTCTATGCTTTACAATACAAATTGGTAAATTTAATAACTCATGGGAGGGAAGGAGAGCCAATTTGGTGTAGTGGTTAGCAGCACGTACTCTAATCTGGGAGAAGTGGGTTTGAATCACCCCCCCTCCACATGCAGCTGCTGGTGTGACCTTGGGTCAGTTACATGTTCTTTCAGAGCTGTTCTCTCAAGAGCAGTTCTCAAAGGAGCTCTCCCAGCCCCACCTACCTCACAGAGTGTCTGCTGTGGGGAGGGGAAGGGAAAGGAGATTGTAAGCCGCTCTGAGACTCCTGTATGAATCCCTCCCCCTCTTCTACTTCTTCTAGCCTGATCTCCTCAGATCTTGGAAGCTAAGCATGGTCAGTACTTGGAAGGGAGACCACCAAAGAAGACTCTGCAGAGGAAGGCAATGGCAAACCACCTCTGCTTCTCACTTGCCTTGAAAGCTGCTTGCTGGGGTTGCCAGAAGTCGGCTGCAGCATGATGGCACTTTACAGATAGACACAATTTAATTACTCAACCAAGACCCCAGTTGGAAGGAAGCAGCTAAGTAAGATCTGTTGCGACGGGACTTGAGAAGAAGTAGTCCCACATTAGAAAGTCACAGAACATTTTTTCCACCATGCAGCACCATTACTATTATGCCTTATTTCTTCACTCTCACCCACACAACACAAAGTTAGCACTGGGCAGCGCCGGAGATTCGCATTTACACTCATAAATATTACAATGTAAGATTACGCTCTCAAATCCATGTTTTTTAGTGAAGTGTGTGTCCATAGGAAGGTCCAGGCTGTAAGCAACTTCCCCCATGTTCATTTCCATTACAAAAGCATTTCATCTCCTGAGGGAAATGCACAGTGTGCCTGACTCTGGCTGGATCAAGAAACTAGTGCCAAGAGAAGATAGCAAAGCCATGTGGTGCTGGGTAAATTCTCATGTGTGGTGGAGTTAGAGAAGCATCTCTAGAGACATTGATTAAACTGCAAAGGATATGAGAATGATTTGACTTTCATTCTTGCAGAGCACAGGATGTGGCAATGTATGTTAGAAGAAAGAGACAAACAGAAAATTAGTATGCAAGATGGGGAAAAGAGGGAATTGAAAGGAGAAGTTAAGAGAACAAAAACAATGTGCCCTGTTCCTTCACAAAAAGCTACTCAGCTGCAAGAGTCCCCATTCTTTTAAAAAGTGGGGATCTACAACAAAGCTGCAATTTATCCCTTGACCCCTAGTAGGAGTTTCTTTCTAAGAACAAGAACTGCTGGAGGAATGAAGACCTCCTGTTCAGGCATTTGGGAGGGGGTTAAAATGGGGAGAGGGTTAAAGGGGGAAATGTAAATGATAAATCCTACTGCCCAGAAAACTTCTCCACCCTTTATTACAGAGTGTTTAAAGTATCAAGTTGGGAGCTGGCTGCTTTAAATCTAACTTAATAGCACAGGTCTGATTACCTGCCACCCTGCTGTTTAAAAAATGTATTGCCTACCTATTAGCTTTGGATCAAAATCCTATAGCAGAGGACAAAGGAGATTTCTTGAAAGGGGTGTGTGGAAAAACATAGACAAAATTAGAATTTGGAAGGGAAGGTGCTTGTAGATGCTTTTTAAAGATTTCCAAGACTACAAAAATTCTGGGTCTCCTTCCAGTTTGGTAGATGAACAGGGACAAACTGCATTGTACTCTCCCTGGACTATAAGCAGCCAGAGATGGACAGCCTGCTTATATGTGCAGTCCTTTCAGTTTTGGAGGGATTTTGTCTCCTATTGGAGAGTAAAGTTAATGTTTTTCTCCATGCCTGGGGGTTCCTGCCAGTGCATCGAAAGCCCCTCTTCTTTGTGGGTGGCCCTGTAGTGTTCCTTTCATTATCCACACAGGAATCAGGTACTTTATTATTAGATGTATTGATGCTTTTGTATTAATTTCTGTAACACGAAAGTTAAACAACTGAACTATTGATTCCCACAGTCCAAGGATTTCTGTAACAGATTTCAATCCTACAATGTGTATAAATTATATGAATGGCTCAAATTTACATATATTTGCTAATCAAGCATAATTTTTTCTGCTTCTGCTGGGTTACAACAAAGGGGAAGAAGCTCTGTAGGGAACCAACTCTCCCTTGCCCCTCCCCGTTCCCAAATGTCAGACACTTGCTACCATCTCTCCTTATATATAATTGAATAGTGGGTACCAAAGTTCTAATTCTAAAATGCACTCCCTTAGTGTATGGCTGATGGCACTGCTCCTCAGCATATATTGCCACCAATCAGAAGGCAAAGCCCGGGTTCCGCCCACACCACAACTGCTGCGACAACCTGGTCTTTTGCATATGGAAGCTGATTGGACTTCACTCCATTCCACACCTCAAACTCCCCCCCCCCGGCAAGGCAGTTGGAATGTCAGTTGTATATGGAACCTGCTGTATTCTGGTGGTGTGCAGGTCCCAGCTTCATGTTTTAAAAGCAGACTGACACTGTTTGCCCAAAGCCAGAGGACTCTCCCAGAGCCTCTTTCTAGCTCCCGTTGTATTTATTTCCACAACGGGCCTTAATTCTAGTCTTCTATATTCCTAGAAATTGGATGAGAGGGGGCACAAAAGCCAATTCTAGGAGTACTGAATTCAGTGCCCAACACAAACATCTGTGACTGAAGCAAAGTAACACAAACTATTTTTGACAAAATTTGAGAATTAAGAGGAAATGTCAGATTTCTATAAATACCGACAGTGAAACATGGCCAGCAACACTCTCACCATCACATGCCATTCTGTTGTTGTACTATACCATGTGCTCATCTGGAATAAATATTTTGGTCTTCCAAGCTGAACCAATGCTGCTAAATTAATAAATAAAACATGTTAGTTTTTAAGAACACTTATACAAACTCTGGATTCACTTATTTGGCCAGTGATTCATTCTCTTTCATGGAACATTTAACACTTTCCCTCAACTCTTCATGCAACAGTCTTCATAAAGAGTTTAAAGGTTGCTGTGCCCTTCTGACAATTATGGAAGATGTTTGTGAAATTGCATGAACAAGAGGGAAGAATATGTAAACAAGCAAACACAATTATGAGCAGTCTTTGTTCACACCAAGGGCAAAAAAAAATTAAAAACAAGATGTAGCACAATGAGGTAAGGTAAAAGCAAACCACCACCACCAGACAAATGGAGGTCTCACCTTTGTCACGGTCATACAGCATGTCTTCAGTGGAGCAAGGACTCCCATCCTGAGATTCAGGAGGACAAAAGGGAGAGATACATGGGGAATGGCTGCTGCAGCTGCTACTGCGCTCTTGGACAGAAGGTGTCTGCGTATCGATGCTGCGTGTGCTGCTACTACGATAGTGAGCAGGTAGGGGTGCTCTTCGACCATCAGGAATATCCAAAGGCTGCAATGGAAACACCACCAGTATTAAAATGCATGGTGGGAACTCATTCTCCCGCAGCGAAGTCTGAGACCTAGAGGGCACTTTGACCTGTGCTAATTTCTTTCAAGCCAGACATGACCTTGCGGGAGGGAGGGAAGTCAACTTCCTACAAAAGGCAGCAAATGACACAATGGCATGCTGTTCATCAACTCATTTAGTGCAACAGACTGCATGGAAATTCCAGTCAACTTGAATGTGCAGCTATATCCTTAAATAAATCTCAGGGCTAGATGCACTTCAGCAATCAGGCCACATACAGAGATTTGTCCTTACTAAACAAATGCTCTGCTGTTTTTAAACAGTAACAAGTATTAAAGGAAACAAATGTGATTATGGAAAGGCTGGGGAAGCTGACACAGCTTAAGACAAACCATCATTATTACAATGAAGGAAAATCAACATCTTTCTCTTAAAGACAATCAAGAGAAGAAAATAAACCTCTAATTTCAGAACACAATCCACTGGGGATCTTCTCCTAAAAAACTAAGTAGTGGTAATTTAAGGGATCAAGTCTGTATATATAACTTTTTTGTTGTTCTTTTGGTACTAGCTTCTGTTTCCTGAGAAAGTTTATGATTGTTTCTAAGAGGGCTAGTGCTCAAAAAAGGGCATGTTTCTGTCCAGGAGAAAGGGGAAGAGAGGTGCCAGTGAATTCTCTACAAAACAGGTACCTAATCTGTTTCTTCTGATATTTCACATGTATTGGGAAACAAATACTTTTACTGAATTTTTAAGACTGTAGTCACTTCATTAAATGCTAAGTGGGAACTAGCTAACACCACAGTTCATCTAAGAGCTCCTCAGTGCTAATGAGACATTCTTTTAAGCATCAAAGTAAAATGCCAGCAGTACACAAAAACATGTATGGGTTAAACAGTGATTTGCAAAGTTAGCTTCACCACACTTTTCAAAGAAAACACTAATAAAGATGAGCGAGGTGAGAAGTAAACAAAGATGCAGAAATGCCAAATGTGCCCCGAAGAAGAAAATAAGAGAAGAAACAGCCCTTTCTCCAGTTCCTGATTCTTTAAAGAAAATAGTCATAGTTGGTATGAATGCCCATTGACAGTGCAGTAAAAAATCAAAATGGTTCAAGCTTAGAAAGCGCTTACTTACACAAGATGCTTGCAAATGTTTGAGAAATTACTTCTGCGACACAGGATGCTATTTTCCCCTCACATCTATATATCTAATAGCGAAGGCGCCCCCTGCGTGCAGATATCTACACCGAAGAATGCTTGTTGTCTGGTTAGGTTGATGAATGGAATTCATCTTGGATTAAGAAAATTTAACATCAAGAGCACCGCACTTTACTTAATGACTGTTTTATACTGTTTAATGATTGTTTTTATGTTGTTTTAGTCATTGCTATGGCAATTGCCTCTGTTGTAGCCGCCCTGAGGGGTATAAATCTAGTAATAAATAAATAAATAAATAAATATCTAAATCTGCACCCTAAAATAAGACTTGCATTACTGCTCGTGGGTAGATGAACACATGAAACTGCCTTATACGAAGCCGGAATATTGGTCTCGGATGTTCAGCAGTGTCTACTCTGACTGGCAGTGCATCTCCAGAGTCCCAGGAAGAGATCTTTCACATCACTTCCTACATGATCCTTTTAGAGATGCCGGAGATTGAACATACTAATTACACAACAGACATATTGTCAGGCACCCAAAAACATTACAGAAAACAGCAGTGATCAAAGACATAAGACAATATAAAACAGTAGAAAATGTTGCTCCTGTTTTGGATTCAAGTTACTCAATTCAGTAACTTTTAAGTCTGGGGTTACTGAAAACATTCTTAACATATCAACTGTCATAAGTGCTCTTCTCAACATCACTGGAAATTGTAGAAAACAAATAATTACAAAATCTAGAGTTAGAACATTTTTTTCATTTTTTCTTCTGTAATCTAAAGCATTAAACATTATGTAACAGGGAGTTAGTGAACAGATCCTTCAGTTTTTAACCCTCTGAATGCTGACTGACCGTGTGAAGAAGGAAAGCGGGCATGAGTGCCTTGGTCCTGACTCCACTTCTACGTCATCACTGACACCTACATGTGGAAGAAGCGTCTCCATGTATGCGCCCTTCCCATGATCAGCAACATTTGGAAAAGCAGTGCCCTCAATCATGGGGGGAGTGAGCATCTATGCAGATATTTACTTTCCGCATTTGCACAGTGCAGATGATCCATGCCCACTCTCCTTTCCTCAATGCAGAGGGGTCAGGTGTAGCGATCTATTGTGTCAAACGTCTTTTAAGAGAAAGAACTGATATTAGCTCATTCTTGTAGTGCATCTCACGCGCTGGCAATAATCCAGCAAACCACTTAAAACACAGAGGAGACCTAATGAAGTCAACATAGATCCTCCCGTAGGAGTAGATGAGAGCAAATGACCTCAGCAGTTTGGAGAGATAAGCCATGAAAGCTCAGCAATAAATTACTAGAGAACATTGCCATCAGTTTAGATAATCTGAATGATCCATGAACTAGTGTCCTCTAATTTTAGCAGATGTGACAAAGACAGAAGGAGGACAGTTTTCAAGATATTTTTACTCTGCTCCAAATTCTGACCACATTAGGTGAGCTTAACATCAGCTCCACTATACAGTCTTTATTCTATTTACTACACTTTCCACTCAATGTTTAGAAGGAAGACAAGACTGCTCTACTTAAGCAATCCTACAGCCAGAGATTCTCACCTGAGGAATCTAAAGCAAACCTTTTTGGAACTAAAGTAGCCACCTGATGAAGTCAAGAAACAGATTAACAAAACCAGAATGGTACCCAGAGAAAAACTGTTACAAGGCAGGTCCAAAAGAGACAATAACAGAACACCACTAGTGGCCACATACAGCTCTCAACTCAAAACAGCAACGTATCATCAGTGACTTACAACCTCTACTGGATAATGAGAGTTCTCTTTCACAAGTAGTGGGGGGCAAACTTTTTCTTGTGCAGAGACAGCCCTCCAGTCTCAAACAGCTATTCACCCACAATAATACAACATCTAATTTGAACATGGACTTAACAACTACACCATCTCAGGCTTATTCACATGCTCATCTTCTAACACTGTATATGCCATTAAATGCCAACAACGCCCTTGAGTTCTCTACATAGGGCAAGCAGGTCAAACCCTACGCCAAAGGATAAATGGAGACAAATCTGACATCAAGAATCACAAGACTGAGAAACACGTAGGAGAACACTTCAACCTTCCAGGACATTCAATGGGTGACTTCAAAGTAGCTGTTTTATTCAGGAACAGACTAGAAAGGGAAGCTGCTGAGTTGTAAGTTATTACAACACTCAGAACAATGGAATCCCCAGGACTTAACAGGGATATTGGTTTCTTATCTCACTACACATGCTAACCTCATTCAGCCCTTATTCTCACCAACCCCCCAGAAGGGCCATACAACCTCTTTATTTTATTTCTTATTTGGAATAATAGATTAGAATAGTAGATTGTAATGTAACGTAATGAATACTAGAACGTAATGTAATTTGAAATGGTAGATTGGAATTTATTTCTCTGGTCTGGGGATAGGGGAGAGAACTCTACACAGCCAATCATCCAACTTCAAAAAAGAAGATGCTGTAAGGTCACTTCCATGCTTGAGAGGAGACGGATGGAGCATAATAGCAAGGTCTCAGTTAATTACCCTCAGCATTCTACAATTAAGGTTACATCTGTCCATCAATCTCCAATTTTGACATATTTATTTCCTTCACTCTGCTTTCCCCTGGAATTAAACCCAAACAAAGGGTAACCACATAAACTAAGCCTGTTATTCTTGTTAGTTCTTGAATCTGTTAAACATCTTCATTATGGTATATGCTAATCTACTGTTCACCCTCTACCTATATGTATGGACTGGTAATTTCCATTTCATTGTATCTGAAGAAGTATGCACACGAAAACTTATACCTTGAATAAATCTTGGTTGGTCTTAAAGGTACCACTGGAGTCAAACTTTGTCCTGCCACTTAAGCAATGTTTGACTATGTACTTGGGCTGAATCTCAACATGTTTTTCATTACTTATTGTGCAGTACTATTTATGATTTGTCAAAAGAAGGAACTCCTTTCCTTGGAGGGTTAACACAGGGGACTTGATGACATTGACAAGTTCAAGCTTCTGCTTTGACTGCTGAATATTTAAAGTGACCAGATTCACTGCTCAGGCCCAGAAATCCACAAGGGAGTTTCTGGGGACTTGTATAGTTGACTGCCAAGTTGACAATCTGCTTTGATGTACTGTACCATGTTAAATCTAGTTGCTTGTTAGTGTACTGAAGTACACATTTCTAGAAATGTGAAGGTTACTTTACCATGTTTCATGCTCTTTTCCCAAATTAAATGCAACAATGTACATAGGAATTTGCCACTGTAGATTACCAAGTCTTTTAAAACAGGAAATTATATTAATAAGCACTTGCAAAACAGCTTATGCTTCTAATGTGAAATTGTCTTAGATGTACCACATTAGATGGCTTCATACATTTCTAAATTCCATTTTTATACTGTACTCTTTAAAATATCCATTAGCAGCAGCATCTTACCTTGGACACTTCTTCCTTTCCACTGTTCTCTCTGATGAACACTTTTTCTAATTCAGGACTTATTCCTTCTACATTGCACGGCACACGTGAAACAGTCGATTTTGGCACTGAAACATTTGACAGCGGCATAGGGACTGATCTTGATATAGAAGCCTTTAGAATAAGCAAGAGAAATACAAAATTAGTTCTAAAATCACAGTCAAGAGTGGATATGGAGGTGAAAGGTCAAATTCTGTACCCCTGGTACCAACAGTTCCAGAGCAAATAGTTATGCATTAGTGTTTGAATCCCAGAGTACTTCAGAGGATGCAAATTCATGGATCCATAAAGGTGAAAATTAAAAGATCTAATCCACTTTATCGCACAGGTCTAATAGTCTAATACTATGGGCCCAGTGCCTCAGCTATCAGGTTACTGGATCAGGTAAAAGGACATTATATCACCATGTCACAGATTTTAATGTTGTATTCCTCACAAAAGAGAACCAAAGACATACAAGCCATTCCAGGATGAGAAAGACAATGGAGTGGATCCAACCATCATCCAAAGAGCCTTCCTCAAATTTAAGTGGCTCATCCTCCAACATAAGAGTTTGAGGATGGCTCCATAGGCTGGAGGAAGGCTCCAAACTTTGTTGGGTGGAGTAGTGAGATAGGGATAGGATCCAGTGTGCCTAATACTGAACCGATTACAATCTCTTTCAGATTTGTTTTAATTATTATCAGCGATATTTAAGATTGATACATTGTTACTAATTTCAAATCATGCAAATATCCCTTAACAATTTCCATTAGGTATTAATGACTAGGTGCAAAGGGTTTTAAAACTGTTGTAGACAAAACAACGTCAAGTGACTTCTACTACTTGCAAAGCAATCCTCAAGTTATTTCCTCTACCTATGAGTCAACTGCTAACCTTCTACTGAGTTTATGGAAACCATAATGTACATAAACAGGACAACATATCACTAGAAATGTTTCCTAAATGTCACTAGTACGTGTTAAGTCATCACTAGAGAAAAACAACAGTTAAAATATTTGCCTACACAGCTCTGGCACATCTTTAACATGACCACTATGCCACAAGAAAGCAACCCCCCTTGGGGGGGGCAGGAAACAAAAATTGACAGAAGACTGAAATAAAGAAATATTAACCTGACCAGTAGAATAAAACATTTTCTTGTAGAAAACCTTTTACAAATGAATCAGGTTCGGCCACTATTAAATGAGGGTTAGGGAAACCTTCTATCCTGTCTACAGTTCTCAGTTGTTCCATATTATAACCAGTGTCTGAACAATCCCTATGAGATTTACATACACTCTACTCAAAAGTTTTACCATGACCCACTTAATTTGTAGGAAAACAAAATCTCTGCTTTTACTTATCACAATAGGAAGTGTGGAACAGAAGTGTGGAACTCCATACAATCTATTAACTTTGTGACAGATGCTTACATTCAAAAGTATTATGGAAGAACAATGAACTCTGGGAAAAGAAAGGGGCATTTGCAGGAAGCCAGGTGAAGAATAATGCTGTGCCATTTTGCCAAATATTAGGGTTTGGGGAAGATTGCTATTGATAAATGATGAACCCCTAGTATCATTTTTATAGAGATTCCCAGGGCAGGGGGAGTAAAGCTATGTTATTGGCTCACATGGGGAATGGAGGTCGCTGGTTGATCAAATGTGTTAGATATACAAGTTTATTGCTCTGTACCCTCTACCCAGAAAAAAAAATGCAGCAACCAAGCCCCACCCTGTTGGGAATGCCATGATAAAAGCCCCCACACCTGCTAGGATCCTTTTTCTTCCCACTAAGCTTTCCTACACAACAGGCAGGCAAGCTGGCCAGGAGCGCTCTGCAAGAGCTGGCTCTCAACATCTTGAGGCTGGCTGAGGGGGAAGAAGGCACCCAAAGACAATGTCAGCTGGCAGCCCCATCTTTCAGAAACGCAGTAACAGCTGCAGGCACCACGGAGAGGTGAGAGTGGGGCACATTTGTGTGCCAGAAGGCACAAGGGTATGACGGCTAAAGGGAAGAAGCGTGCCCTCTGGGTTAGCTGAACATTCTGGATAATCAAGCACCAGATAACAAAGCTTTTAGTGCATTACCATTTCGTTACAGCAGTTCTTCTGCTTTGCATTGCATGGAGCTAACGTCAGGCTAAAATTTCTCTTAGAATTCAAACTGTGAAATATCACTTAAGATATGGACAGGCATTCAGAAGTAGAAAAGGACTGTTGCTTTTAATTCTGAAAAATGCTGTGTGAACAACCACAGTGATCTACTTACCTGAGTCTGATTGATTGCTATATGGTTGCCATGGAGAGGTGACTGACGTTCTTTTTCTTTATTGTGACGACTACTCTGCTTACTGCGCTGGAGCTGCTGCCTCAGTTTGGCAATCTGGCAGGAAGAAGAGTCAAAATCAAATAAGAGAAGGTATGGAACAGAGAATATTCACAACTCCAAGCTAGCAGCGAAGATACAACAGTACCTGCCATAAATTAAACATCTACAATATCATTCTATGGAGATGGGTGTGGAATTTGATTACTGTTTGAAATTCAGTCATGGATTTTACACTGATTTATGAAGTTTAGGTTAAAAGAAAGGATTGATTTTTATGATATGCCTGGAAAGACAATGGGATATATTCAACAATGACAATCCTAAAGATACATACATATATGTAATACATATATTCACTTTGGAAGGATGATGCACTAATTCTGCAGTGGTTTTCAGACTTCATTTGCAAGATAAAGATGTAATCTCATCATTGTGACACTTTGTATTCATGGAGCATATGAGGCATTCCTAACCATAAATAAATGGTGGATTTCCTCTGATGCAAACATATAAGGACAGGACCACAAGGTTGATCAGAGTCACAGCCTCTCTCAGAGAAAATGCTGGCTATTGCTCATTTCCACGTGTAAATTAAAACAGCTGATTTAAAAATAAATAGCCAGGTACCAATGCTAGCTAACCAAAGTGAATCATCCAGGCCCTTGCTCCACAGAATTTGTTCCCTCTCATAAAAACTGAATGTGTCACTGTTCAGCTAAATACAGAATACTGTGCACAGTATCAAATTATAACACTTGGGGATTTTTCTTCTTCTTGCAGTAGTTATGCTTCTCGGTACTAGTAACAACTTTCCCCCCATTTTTTGATGATTAGTCCCTTCAAGAATGTTGGCCGTTTATGAGGACCATCAAGTTGGTTAGATAAGTGCTCTTCATCTGTCCCTGCAATTCAGATCCTTCAGTATGTTACATTTGCTTTTTTCTAAATCCAAATTCCATTTTAGAGTATCTACAATCATACAGCATTCCATTACATCAACTGAGCATACAAAAATCAATAGCACATCCCACATATATTTGCTTCCCAATTTCATGATTTAATGCATTAAACAGATTTTATATTAAACAGAGTCAGATAATGAGCACTAAATGAGATATCAGGTGTACTATGGGGGCATTTCACACCTCACTACAGAAAAACATACACATTGGATGATATAATGTACTATAGTACAGTACTGTTTGCATGCTAGTCTTACCATGGACATCTATGCTGACTCCTCAATGCTTAGCCAATCCACCCTGAAGGATTTGTAAGAAGGAAGAAACCTGCCATGCTCTTTCCTCAGAGAACACTTAACAACCTCATTTATAACTGGGAACCTTCCACACCAAGCTTAAACACTTACTTCTTTTAGTTGATCAGCGCTCCCCCATGAAGCTGAACGCTGATGAGATCTCTTTTCTAATATCTCTTCTGCCCAACAGCTAGGTGTCTAAACAAACAAAAACCAACAGGGTATGATTTGGCAACACTGCTTAGTCTCTTTTCATACTAGTAATGTAAAATTCACAATTTAGCATTTACACAGAGGTCTCCTGAGTGTTCAAAGTACCTCACAGGAACTCTTTGCCCAGCAATGCTGAAACAATATTGTTGCCCACATATTACAGGGGCGGGGTATGTGTGTGAGAGAGAATTGCAGCTTACTTAAGCCACAGAGTAACTTTGTGGGCAAGGGAATATAAATTCCCAGTTTATAGCTGGCACTCGGCCACTACACCAAACCAGCTCTCTACAAACGCACAAGAACCCTTCCCCATACTTTTGTTAATCACTTATTAATGCTTTTAAAAAATCAGTGTATTGTTGTATTTGTGCATTCTTATCATTGCTTATTGAAGTCCTGAATGCTTGTAGAGAACATGTACAACATTAAGAACTCACAACTAGAAACATAACAGACCACACAATTTAGCAGTATTCAAACTATGTTCCGGCTTCATCCCCCACTTTTTTCTATACTACATCTGCTATGTTGAAACTACTGCTTGGAAAAGCAAGTTGAGCCACATGAACAGAAGCATATGTGAAATGATTGAAAACAAAGGGGGTATTTGTCTAGAAACAGAAAAGTGCCTCAATGCAAATGCAAAATATAGATTCAGACCATAAATCATTTAATTCTACTTTAAAGAAGGTTAAAGAGAAGAGGGCAGGGGTTAAACATAGTATTCTCAAAAAATCCAAATTAGTCAACCTATGGAGGTGACAGATCAAGCTTGCAGGTTTGCATAAATTTATTTTTTTATTTTACACAATAAAAAACCTTGAAGATCAAAGTTTTTCTGCACTATTTGGAAACACAAACCCTCTTCATTCAGTACCATATCTAAAAGCCTAATTCAAGCTACACTATTTACAGGTCTGTCCCAGATACTGTTGAATAGACACATGCCCAGAGTTGAAAGAAATTTTCTAGGCAAACTGTGATCAGTGCTGCATGGATGGGGGGGCTTAAATCCTCATCTTAACTAGAAATGGCTCTTGGGTTTACTCCATTGGGGAAGCTTATATGGTTCTCATGGACTCTATGTAAATTTCCTCAACCAGGCAAATGGCAGCTCTGCAAGAGCCATTTCATTTCAACAGAATATAGAGGCTTAAGCCCCTCCCCCATTTGCCCTGACCTGGATAGCCAAATTAGACCAATTTCGTCATATCTCAGAAGCTAAGCAGGGTCAGCCCTAGTCAGTAGTTGGATGGGAGTCCACCAAGAAAGTCCAGGGCCAAAACACTGAGGCAGGCAATGGCAAACCAGCTCTGAACATCTCTTGCCTTGAAAACTCCACAGAGTTGCCATAACTCAGCTGTGACTTGATGGCAAAAAAGCAAGAAAAAAGAAAAAAGCAGCCCCCTTTCTCCATGGTCCTGATCCAGATCAGGTACCTGTCACCTGGGATTTTAGTTTCTATGTGCAAACCCCCAGTGCACATCTGCTTCATAGGAGCCACAAGCAATACAACAAACTTAGGGCCTTATATTATATTAAAGGTAAAGGTTCCCTTGCTCGAAAGCCAGTCGAATCCGACTCTAGGGTTGCGGTGCTCATCTCTGTTTCAAAGCCGAAGAGCCAGCGCTGTCCAAAGACGTTTCCGTGGTCATGTGGCCAGCATAACTAAACACCAAGGGGCACAAAACACTGTTACCTTCCCACCAAAGTGGTACCTATTTATCTACTTGCAATTTCTTGCTTTCGAACTGCTAGGTTGGCAGGAGCTGGAACTAGAGATGGGAGCTCACTCCATCATGCGGCACCCGGGTCTCAAACTGCTGAACTACTGACCTTCCACAGCCTGCAGTTCAGCGTCTTAACCACTTGAGCCACCGCAGCTCCTTTTATATTATATTGGACTCCTCTTAATGATCAAAAGAAGTTTTGCCACTACATTTAGGCTTCTTTTAGCACAGTGATGATACTTACTCCTTATAAGCCACTCTGAATGATTTATATATGTGATTAACACATGGAATTCACTGCCACAGGAGATGGTGGTGGCTACAAGCATGGACGGCTTTCAAGAGGAAATTAGATAAACATATGGAGCAGAGGTCCATTAGTGACTATTAGCCACAAGGTATAGATAGGAACTCTCAGTCTGGGGCAAGGGATGCTCTGTATTCTTGGTGCCGGGGGGGGGGCAACAGTGTCGTGGCCCTAGTGCGTGACCTCCTGATGGCACCTGGTATTTTTGGCCACTGTGTGACACAGAGTGTTGGACTGGATGGGCCTTTGGACTGATCCAATATTGGCTTCTCTTATGTTCATATCATTTCTTAAAATGTTAAACATTCAGAGGAACTACTAACATTTCTACAGAAAATTGTACAAGTGGGAACACAGCATTACAGAGTCCCAGAATGTCTACCTCAGGGGTCTTCACCATGGTGCCCAGAGGCTTCACTGGTGCCCATTGACACTTTTCTAGCACCCACCAAGTATTTTAGTAAGTGGGTGGGGCCAGGTAGGGCTTTTGTCCGGCAAAGCTTCTGATTGACTAATAGAGATTTGATTAGCTGTGCAAATTTTTTAAAATGTTGCTTTGGCAGCCGCCGCGTGTTACTGAACTTAAGCTGTGGCAATCATTTTGTGACTGGCTCCATGTTCTGCAGCAGCCATTTTGTGGTAGCTATTTTGTGGCTGGCTCCCAGCATGCCATGGCAGAACTCCCAATATGCCCACAGGCTCAAAAAGTTTGAGGACTTTTTGTATCTAACAGCATCTTTTGCAGAACCTAGTGGCTTCTCAACTGCATTCCTACCCAACACAGAGAAAGCACACTCAAAAAGCTTCTCTCTAGACCACCAAATGAAAATAAAAGTTGCCCACAGATAAGGCATCATCTCCACTCTATCTTTTGCTCCCTTATCCTTTTAACAGTTTCACACCTGCAGCTGTCACAGGTGCGGTTGCTTTACTTATGACAGAGACAAACAGCAGTGGAATGGCAGGAAATACAGCAGCACACAACTCCTGTATTTACAACACAGTACTTTCTCTATGGGGCACTCTGAGTGTGAAATTTCCTCCACAGGCATCTGTACTTGCTTTTAAACAGTAAAGATCAGCCTATTTTTCTGTACTTTTAACAATTCAGTATGCATATTTTACAGCTGCTTTTGACCTCTATTTTGTAGTTCAGTTTGTTTTAAATTGTATCCTCTTGTGGTTGTAAGCCAACATAGAAGTCAGGTTTTCCGTGGGGGGGGGGGGTTAAGCAGAAAGCTTTAAAATATTCCTCTTCAGCAGCAGTGAAGCAAGAAGCTCAGGCTAGAGTGCTCTGCTATGCCAACACGGGAAATGAAGTTGCATATGATAACTATGACAGGAGCTTGCTCACTCCCCCCCCCATGGGAAGTCTAATGAACTGGCAACATCTGTCAGAACTGAGAATAATGTGGAGAATTAAATCAACATGCTTAAATGCAAGCACACATACTCCCAATCAAATACATCATTCTAGTTTGGGACAAATTATTCTTGCGTTGGTCTTGACTGTTACAGGTAAGAAACATCTGAACTGGGGATTTCAAATAGACAGCCTGCAGAATAGCTCTAGACTTATTAGCTCTTCATTTCTACTCAACTACCTAGATGTAAGGACTGTGAAGAAAGCTATGTACCAAAAGACAGCAATGCAGTCCAAGACTGATCCCCATTCACATGTCATTTAACAGAAATCACAAAAAATAAAAATTGTAAGGTTTGAAACCACACAATGCATGTATATTCTTAATTTACGTATGCATACCCAGTTACTATAAAAAGTCAAATGAAAATCTGTCTCCTACTTGTCTTGTGCAAGTGAATAGTTAACACCTCACACTGGTGCTGCCAGATGACCCATCCCTGCAGTAAGCAGTGAAAGGGCCTCACAGAACAAACCTAAACAGGCTTATTCAGAAGTTATTCTGTTAATTTACACAGGACTTTCATAATATGCATGGCACCAGGGTGCAGTGGTTAAAGTGTTGCACTAGTATCTGGGAAACCCGGGTTCAAATCCCCATTCTGCCATGGAAGCCTGCTGGGTGACTTTGAGCCAGTCAAACACATGCTACCTAACTTACCTTGCAGGCTTGCTGTTGTGAGGACAAAATGGAGGAGAATATTGCAGCCCACTTTAGGTCCCCATTGGAAACAAAAGTTATAAATTAAGGACATAAATTATTGTTGCTGTAGACAGAGCAACTGCACCAAGGCAATGACATATCACAAGTAGACAGAAATGTTGAGGGCATGATGGACATGAAAATTGTACCTTTTTACTGCCTCTTCTATACATCTCCTAACACTATGGAAGCCCAGTCTGCTTTTGTCTCTTACACAAGAGATAGAGAATAAAGTATCTAGAGAAGACCAAAAAAGGGTGATTTACTGGAGGGGGGGGGATTTCCATCATATATGCCATGTCATGTCATCTGTACAGGGTGCATTGCTCTTCTAGCAGACCAATGTTCTAGGTAACACAAGAATCAGAGCTAAGAGATCCCCTTTATAGTGGCAGGGTCCCTTAGTCAAATATAAACCATGTTTGCACAGAATGGGAAATCTTTTTTGTGTTCCTCTCTTCTCCAAGAAAGATTTATACAGCCCATTTTATACTTCCGGTACACCCTGAGCAAAAGGGAAGATACAAGTTTAAGCTTGAATGAAGGGAAGGGAAAGTGGCTCACTGGCAGAGCGTTTGCTTGGCATGTAGAAGGTCCCAGGTTCAATCCTTGGCATCTCCAATGAAAGGGATTAAGTAGGAGGTGATGTGAAGGATCTCTGTGCCTGAGACGCTGGAGACCTGCTGCTGGTCTGAGCAGACAATACTGACTTTGATGGACCAGGGGCTGACTCAGTATAAGGCAGCTTCATGCACTCATGTAATTCAGTTGAGCAAGGGTCAAGTGCAATCCTTTATTGCACTAATGCAGACAACTGGATGCTTTTAGGCCATGTCTACAATGCCTATTTATCTGCAACTAGCCTGATACCCATGCTTCGCTACGGTATTTAAGTTCTGTAAATCCCGTTATAATACTGATGATGTGAAGTTTGAAATGTAACATTTGTTGTAGGAATTCTAATGGAGAAGATTGTAGTGTAAAAAAATGAAACGAGACATACATACTTGGGTTTTTTTCTCTACTGAAGGACCTCTCTCTAGACCACATTGGTGGTTCTGCCCTCAAGTGCTAGGATCACCAGGCTGCTTGGTGAGCTCACTCTGGAGCAGGCAACATTTAAGAAGCAGTCGTCTGTTAAGTCAACTCCTGAGGTTTTACCTCAGAACTCTGAGCTACACAGTTGACCAATTTGGGGGGGGGGGGGGGAGCAGCCTCCCAGGCACAG
>NW_015165837.1:1310018-1377373 GCF_001447785.1 Gekko japonicus | reverse complement strand
TTTTCGGGGGAGGGGTTTTGACGTCATGGAAGGAATGCACTCCCCTTATGTTGGGTTTCTTGGTGCAGGGGTTTGGCCTAGGCATTGAATTGGAGGGGAGGGCATACCCCCCTTTTTTTTTTTACAAAATTGCCTCTCATTTATGTTACATTTAAAAAGTGGGGCATAACAACGTGTTCAAAACACCATCTGAGCAATCCAGTATTAAGCAAGTTCATATGAACCAATTTTCTAGAACCCACTTTGTGAGAAGTTAAATAACCTAATAAAGGAAAGCAGTTTTCTACAAATTTGGGGTATATTTCCATTGCGGGTGGGAATGTGGCTAAGCCGAGCCAGCAGCACCGCTAAGGTGGTCCTGCTGGGGCAGCGTCCCTGATGAATTAAAGTACCCTGGTCCTGCTCCTACACCTGACAGACACCTGCCGACACCTGCCTGTCTGGTGTTGGGGGGGGGGATTATGTTTAAAGGCATCAGGGAGGCTAGGCCAGCAGCAGGGCTAAGCAAACCTCCCCAGCGGCTGTAAGCATCCCACCTCCTCTCCTACACCTGACAGGCAGCTGCCTGTCCAGTGTAAGAGGGGGAGGGGGAGGAGTATTAGAAGCCACTGTGGAGGCAGGGCCGGCAGGATCATTAAGGCGTTACTGCTGGGGTGGGATTCCTTGGGGCTTTAAGCACCCTGCAACCGCTGCTGCACCTGACAGACAACTGCTTGTTAGGTGTAGGAGATGGGGTGGTGGTGTTGGAAGCCATCAGAGGCTGGGCCAGCAGCTTTGCTTCACCTCACAGGCGGTTGGGCCACTCCTGATTTCCTCAACTGTCATTAGCTGATTTTTTACCTCAGAACACTGAGCTCTGCAGCTAACTAATCAGAGAGGGGGGGGTGCAAGGAGGCAGCAGCCTGGCAGTCGCATAGGAATCAATGGGGGAGCACATTTTACACCCCTTTTGACCCACTTAGAGGTTGAATTTCTATAAATCTTTTCTTAGTGAGCACCCTAACCCTAACCTTTCTTAGTGAGCACCTACGCCATGGTAGGAGCGCTCTCCTCGAATTTGGTGTCTCTAGGTCCAGCAGATTAGCCTGAGTGTTGATTTTACAGTGAGGGGACTTTCTTTTATATATATATATATAGGGGAGGGGGTTTTTTTTTATATATATATATATAAGAGAGAGAGAGAGAGAGAGAGAGAGAGAGAGAGAGAGAGAGAGAGAGAGAGGGGGGAAACCTCCCAAAGAATCTTGGGAATTGCAGCTTGAGAACCACTAGGTCAGGGGTTAGCAGAGTGGGTTATGAGGCCCAGACCGAGGAACACAAAAACAGTGAACACAAAGAGAAGTTTCTGGAAGGTTCAGTAGCAAACTTGGGTTTGCCTTTGCATAACTGCAAAGTGACCATGCCATACAGTCTGTAATGCTAAGTACTTCTAGACAGCAAACTCAATAATAGATAACAAACAGGTGCCCGTCCCCTTGGGCCACTGTTGTTGGCCCTTCCCTCGCTGTCTGCTGGCTCTCATGATGGGGGGGGGGAGTATCCAGAGGCAGTGGCTGGATAACTGGGTGTTGATTGGCTATGCCTGTGTGTGCCACGCACAATGGTGTCATTGTCTGCCACTGTCTAATTAGTGGGTGTTGCTGTGGTTGCTACAGACTCTGGTACACTTCCTACGCCATCTGTGCAGATGGGTCCATGTTGTTATTCCCCACCTGCAAAATGTACTTCAGGAACAAACCAGCAGAGCCATTTTTTGTGAAGGCTGTCCACCTCTGGCTTGGCTGCCCACCTCAGATTCAGAACTACGCTGCCAGCCATAGCAACACTACTTCAGTGAAAAAGAATGAGTCAAACACCATACATTTTAGAGGAAACTAACAATACTTCAGTAGTAGCAATTATCTTTTCAATGCAAGCACAAAGAAATGATGTATTAAGAGATTTTACAAGTCCACAGTTCAAGATGCTGTCAAAATTATTCTTATAGTAGAATCAATGAGGATAAATAACACATCCAATAATTTGACTGTAACCTGTTAACATTCTAAAGTACTGTTCCACCTCAAACGCTTAGAAGTCCGTGTCTCCCCCCCCCCCATATTGAAAACATGTATTTCCATTTTCTAGTTCTCTGGCTCAGAGTTCCAGTGCCTACTTTCTTGGGGCCTAAGGAAAAACATATGCACTATAGGCTGTAATGATTTTATGTTTTTTTTTGGGGGGGGGCGTTTCTTTAAATGTTTAGCTTGACTGCAGTAGTGTAAGGAGAGTGATAAAGGGAGACAAGTGTGATGTGATTGGCTGATGACAGAGTGTGGGAGGAGGGGTGTCTATGAGAGGATTCTGTGTGTGAAGTTTGGAGAGCATAGTCTGTATGACTATGGGAGATTTTGAGTCTATTCTGTGTGAAAAAGACAAATAGTTTTGTCTGCGTGAATATGAGTTTTGAGTCTATTCTGTGTGAATAAGACAGAGAGACAGAGAGATTACATGGAGTGTCTATACCTGTCAGAGTGGAGTTTTGGGAGTTTGAGAGACTGTGACACCAAGCTTTGCCAGTTATATTTACAAGTTCCTTTCATCAGCTACAGTTCAAAATAACCAGAAACCTATTTTGTTCTTTATTAAATAAATCATTTTTTTATTTAAACTTATCCCAGAAATAAGAATAGTCCTTCCTCAGGGCCACATAGTCCTCTGAAGTGCCCAGACCCTAGGTCATTCCACCAAAAGAGAGAGATTTGGAATTTTTAATTCCTGGTGGCAGCAGAAATCTACCAAGTTTAGGTGCACAGAGACTGTTTAAAAGGAGAAACAGTCTCCCCAATAAGCGAGGACGTCACGTAGGCTATTATTAAAGCTGCATATTCATACTGATAAAACATCTAGCCATTATTTTAAGTATCAGAAATAGCTTGGTTCTTTGACCACTGACATGCATTTCCCACACTATAATTCTCAGTTGCATGACTGTTCATAGAGTTTTCCTAATTCTCACAGCACTAACTGTGCACCTGCAAAAAACCAGTACATTGCTAGAAAAACCCTCTGTTCAGTCTATGTGGATTTCTCTTCTACAAGTATTATTTTATTTATAAAATGTGTATCCTGCCTCTTTGTCTTTACAAGGGCCAACAAAGCAGATAGCAATTTAAAACATACATGATAAACCACATTTTAAAACCAATAAAAACAGTTAAAATACATACAAGACATTAAAATCAACAATTAAAATACTGGTTAGGGAGGAGGAATCATTGAGGGAATGCCAAACAAACCAAACAAAATGCTGGTGGAAGACAGTAACAAAAGGGGACAGACTAATCTCCCTGGGAAGAGAGTCCCAAAGCTTTGGTGCCATGACCAAGAAGGCCTTCTCCTGGGTTGCCAGCCACCTAATCTCAGAAGGTAGGAGCACTCCAAGCAGGGCTTCCAAAGGTGACCATATTAGTCAGGTAGGTTCATGGGAATAGGCGGCCCTTCAGGTATGTTGGTCCCAAACCGCACGTGGCTTTGAAGGCCAAGACCTGCACCTTGAATTAGGCCCAGAAACAAATCGGAAATCAGGGTAGATGGGTCAAGACTGCAATGATACAGTCCCTACAACCCACTCCCCTCAACATCCTGGCTGCAGCATTCTGCATCAACTGAAGCTTCTGAACACTTCTCAAAGGCAGCCCCACATAGAGTGCACTGCAGTAATCTAATCTAGATGTAACCAGGGCATGCACTACAGTGGCCAGATCTTTTCTGCCCAGGAAAGGCCACACCTGGTTAACCAGTCAAAGCTGGTAAAAGGCACTCCTGACCACAACTGCCACCTGTTTTTCCAGCAGCAGGCCTGGGTCCAAGAGCACCCACAGACTATAGACCTATTCCTTCAAGGAGAGTGCAACCTCCATCCAGAATGGGTAACACCTTAAGTCTTGGGTAAGACCTTCTGCTCACCAGTAGAATTTTCACCTTGCTGGGATTAAACTTGTTTTATTAGTCTGCATCCATTCCAAAACTGCCTCCAGGTACCAGTTCAGGGTTTCTATAGCCTCCCTAGGATCATCTGGAAACATGAGATAGAACTGAGTGACATCCACACATTGGTGACAGCCCAGCTCAATCTCCGGGCCTCACCCGGTGACTTCATGTGGATGTTCAAGGGCACAAGAGACAAGGTTGAACCTTGTGGGACCCCACAGGCCAAAGGAAAAGGGGCTGAGTAGCAGTCCCCTAGTACTGCCTTCTGAAACCTACTGTCTAGGTAGGACTGGAACCACCACACAATGGTGCCCACCAGTCTAGATAGATGGTTTAGAAGGATACCATAATCAATAGTATGGAAAGCTCTTGAGAGGTCCAGGTGAATCAACAGAGTCACACCCCCCTCTGTCCATCTTCCAGTGGAAGTTATCCACCAGATCAACAAAGACTGTTTCAGTCCCATAACCAGGCCTGAACCAAGGTTCAAGGGGATCCAAAGAATATGCCTCACCAGGAAAGCTTGGAATTGTCCAGCCACCACCTGTTCAATCACCTTGCTCAAGAACATTGGGCTCAGAGTTGCAAACTCTCTATAGCTTGGCTAACAGAACCTGTTCTCCCTTAAATTTAGGGATTTTTGCAAATGCAAATCTTCCAGCTGTATATCATTATAGCTCCAAATTTGCGCAGAGCCATCTCCTTGGCCAGATTTAACGTTCTTCCTTCTGCTCTTCTCTCTGGCAGCTTACAGGGGATCCCCTATTCTAGCAGGTGCTGTCCTTGTATGAAGGACTGTGTTGAAACTGCCCCCCACGTTCTTCTTCAATGTCCCTTTTATTTGGCGCCCCGTCAGGATCTTCTGTACCCTATATTCGCTCAATTCTCAGAGATTCCTGATGATTTTAAGGTTCTTTTTTTGCTTGATAATCCAGATATGGAAATAACTGAAATAGTAGCAAGGTTTCTTCTTAGTGCTATGGCTATACGTTCTGATAATACTAACCACTAGGTTTTTCTGCTTTTATGCTGTTTTTCTGTGTTGTAGCTCCAATTTTACCCTATATGGATTTGTATTTTCCAATCTGTATTTAATTTGATCTCCTATTGTATATATATATACATATGCCAATAAAGGCTTGCCAAAGTAAGTAAGAACATTTGAGCCTGTATGCTTTGAGCAGCTATACTTTTAGCCTTCCATGCCTGCAACCTCTTGCCCCTCTCATTTCTACCCAGTCTTCAAAAGTCTTACATTACTTTTTCCATGATTTAGTGGTATTCCCACCAAAAAAGGGAAGGAGATGCATGGTGATATATGGATAGTACTCTGCACACAGCAGTTCAAATGTACACACATACATTGCTTGATATATTTCAAATGATACAAAAGTTTGCTTAGCAGCATTATAAATTCTTCATACAACACTCCAGCCCTCTCCATGTCTGCCACAAAAGAACCCATTTTCCCATACAGTACAAAAACCTAGAACAGTTGTGAATGAAACATCTTACTAATTGGTTGAATGTACAGGAAAAACAATTAAGGACTGTTTAAAGCACATGTACTCTAAGGGGTAATGCAGTATGACTTCAAAGTGTTAGAATGTTAATTATTAAATCCTGCCCCCTATCCCCAGTTCTAGTATTCATTGGTTTTAAAACAGATGGTTCAGTATGCACTACCTATGTGGCTTTCAAGGACACTGAAGCAATTGTCTGTATATGAACAGCCGACAAGGAAAAGGGCCCAGGGAGAACTGTGAGTCTTAAGAAAAAGATAGATTTCCAAAGCAAAAGGTTCAAGAGTTGCAATCCTAATGTTGTTGCGGGTGCCATACAAGTTGTTTCAAATCAAGTACCAATTTATCTCAAAACTGATTTTATGTAGATTTTTGTCTGGGATTTCTTAAAACAGTTAACAAAGTAATACTGAGTGCTGAAATCTAACACTGTAACATGTAAATGCTTGCTTCTAGTAAAGTACAAGAAATCTGTACTTTCAGCGTTATGATAACAGAGATCAATTATTATTCCAAAATATACTAATGGAGGCCCAGGGACCCAATTCAGCCCCTAGTGTTCCTCCAGCCCAGCCCAGGCCATGTTTTGAAGAACACTTTCTCCAGTACATACTTCCAAATGAGCCAAGATATAAAGCATAGTAAGTTCCCCCACATCCTCACATAAAGAACAGAAATGTCAAGATTCACTTTGATTCTTTAGCCTTTAGAACATTCTCCTGCCACCCCCAAGGTAAAAAACACAGACATATAGGATGCATCTAGAAGATGACACACATGAAGTTTTCTTGTACTGGATCAGACCATCCATTCATTAAGGTCAGTAGTACTGTCTACTCAGACTGACAGGAGCTCTCTAGGATCTGAGGCATCACCTACTTTCACATCACCTACTGCGAGGTCCTTTAAACTGGAGATGCCAGAGATTGAACCTGGGACCTTCTGCATACAAAGCAGAGGCCCTTTCACTGGGGGGGGGGCATCTTCTGGGCATGGAACAAGAGTTAATGAGGGGGGGGGGGGGGGGGTATTTGTGAATTTCCTGCATTGTGCAGGGGGTTGGACTAGATGACCCTGGAGGTCCCTTCCAATGCTATGATTCTACAATTTGTGTGCATCTCAAGCAAACAGGACTGCGAAGATGAATTGAATAAAGTAAGAAATCTGACTCTGCCTGTACTGCTATTAATATGGGGTAGAGGAGTTTTCCTGTGTTTTGAAGTAGCTGAGCTGCTTAAGGGGAAAGCTATGTCAAACTTTGGAGTTTGGAGGGGTGGGGCTAAAATAGTCCTTTTGCTCATGTATCAATTTGTGCAAGACTGAATCACTGAACATAATTAAGTTACTGGCTTTCAATCCTTGCTCAAATTAAAAAAAAAAAGGCCTGGTTAAAAGCTACTTGCTGATGAGTAACTTAAAGTATTGCTTACTAACTGCCAGTAGAATTCTTTACCTTGAAAAAGAAATCTGGGAATTCAGAGAATTCACTACCAGTGGCATAGTACAAGGTGCACCATTCTGAGGAGCAGCAAATATTTTTGCTTAAATTGAAGGTGTAAAAACATATATACACAGATTCTAAAACTAACTCCATTACTGCCCATCTAGGCAGTCTCTGTACCGTGCCTTGCCTCTCCCCCACTTTTGTCTATGCTGCTTGGCACAAAAAGCAATCTGAGTACCAAGCAAGCTTATTTCCCACTTGATCTGCTAGTTAAGTTTTGGCCTTCTTACAAGTTTCTAATATTTACCTGTTTGAAAACATGACTAAAAAATGCTCCAGACAAAAAAAAACACCAGAATTTTTGAAACATAATCTTAAAAGCTAAATGTTGCATAAGAAATAGAAAAACTCTCAGGATAAGGTTATACTTTGTGAGGCCAATTCTTTCTTCATGGGAGACAGAGAGGGGGGGAAAATGCCAGAATGTACATAAAGCCATATAGCTTCTACCATCATTGTGTCCATCTTCACAACTCTAAAAGTGAACATGTCTACCCTTACGGTGTGGGGGACACTACTGTAGACAAGGAAATACTTCTACAGGGAGGTTAAAGCTGGGAAGGCCAACTTCTGTTTTCTTGAGAGCTAATTTTGGCCTGTAAGTTGCCACTTACCTGCAAAGCATTAAGTGCTGCCTCCAGGGGAGCAGGAAGGAAAGCTCTTATAAACTGGAAAGGAGTAGGTTCTATCCCCTTCATCCTAACAAGCCATCATTATGCCACAAATAACTAAAATAGTTATAAAATAGTCAAGTGAGCTTTAGCTTATGAAAGCTTATGCCATTAATTTATTTTTCTTTGAGGTGCCTCAAGTCTCTTTGTGGTTTAAAAAGTGATGGAGGGGGGGGGGAGATGAAGTCTCTCTTGCAGGCTAATCAGTTTTCTGTTTGCTTGTGAATACAGCAAAATGCCAGACGTTCAAGGGGAACAAATGCATTTTGCTACATAATCAGATCCCTCAGAAAGCTCAGACTCAATAATAAAGCTGGTGCCACATATCAGACAGGCTTGTCTTACCTTTGGGCAATGCTGAGTCATGGCCAAATGAATGTGTCTCCCAAATGAAGCAGACAGGGACATGAGACAGCGATCAAATATCTACTCTTGACCCCCCCCCCAGGTGTGAATTTAAAAAAAATCCACAAGGAAAGGTCACCAAAACATTGGATTTTTCTACAACCTGGAGGAAACCTCAGACTTTCAGAAAAAGAAAAAAAAAGAACTGCTAAAGAACTGGGACCCAATGACATCAAAGGGAGGAGCTAGTGACATCACAGGCCATGGTCACTATCTATGGAGGTGGACCCATGTGGGATTTAGGGATGGGCTCCACAGAAATTTAGGGAGGCCTGGGAACCGCCCTAGCAATGTCCCTGGGCTGGGCTAACCCCAGGAACAGTTGCCTTCTTAGCACACTGCTTAGAAACTTAGAAAGTCCCACACACACCCCACGCTGGAATAAGAAAATAATATCAGGCCATACCACATTGCAATAAAGCCCCTACAACTGTATACAGAAATACTGAGCTTCCCTACCATTTGCCACAACTAGCCCACCACACAACCAGGATCAAGACTCCTAAGTGGACCAACAGACAGGCATACACTCATTTGAGAAACTGAGTATTACATTACAACACCTCTGGAACATTACAGATCAGTAGAGGCAGCACTGCACAGTGGTCAGAGTTGCAGATTGATGTGGGGAGACCCAGGTTTGTATTCTCACTCTGCTGGCTGAGTGACCCCGGGCCAAATCTCCCCTTCTCTACCTAACCTACCCCACAGGGTTGTTGTGAGGGTAACACACACACAATTTTTAAAAAGGTGTTCAAAAGTTGGAACTATTGGAAGGGGAAGGACTTGCCTGGGGCACCACTGGATCTAGGGCTGGTCCTGCATACATGCAGCTGGGATGAATCTGAATTAGCGTTACAGAGTGCTCAGGGGTAAAATCTGTAGGGGCTTGCTACATGTCCCCACCCCCTGGCCTCCTCTCAGGGCCGGCCCCAGTTTTTTAGCACACTAGGCTGCAACAAACTTTGCAACAAAATCTGAAACACTATGTACAACAAATACTTTTCAGCAAACTAAATCCTGGCTTGAGTCCAGTGGCACCTTTAAGATCAACAGATGAGCTTTTTTGTGCACAAACACTCTTCTTTAGATACAATGAAATATAGAGAGAGGGTGGGCAGTAACTTGCCCCCCCCCCCCGCCCACGGGAGTGCATGCCTGCCTTTCCAAAGGAGCCCGGCTGTCTTCGGAGGAAGTAGGTGGGCGGGAAGGGGCAGCGCACTCCATGGAGCCAGGAGGCGGGGAGCATCTGAGTGTTCTGGAGAAAGCCCAGTGCTTTCTTCAGAGGGGGGCGCTCGGGGGGGGGGAAGAAGGGACTAAAGGGGGCACTGCTCGGAAACCTCGGAGGCTCTCCACCGGTCCCCCGGCTTTTGGAGGGGCAGGGCCGGGTGCAGTTTGGCGCCCTTTGGCACTGACTGGCTGGTTCTAGGGTGCCAAACTGCCCCCGGCCCTGCCCCCGCCAAAAGCCCTGCATCTCCCTGACCACCCCCGCCGCCTCTTTCTCCCCGAGTCCGGCAAGCAGTCCTTGCGGGACTTGGTGAGAAAGAGGCAGCGGCAGCAGCAGTCAGGAAGATACAGGGCTTTTGGCGGGGGCTGGGGGGCTTTGGCGGGGGAGAGCCGGTTTGGTGCCCTCAGGGCCGGCCCGCGCTCTAGGCGAATGCCTAGTTCGCCTAGCGGGTGAGCCAGCCCTGCCTCTACATAAACAGTACAATTTAAGTGAAACGTTGTCTTGCCGTTTCTTCAGTAGTCAAAGAATTGCCTAGTTTAGGCTTGTATGCAACATTAAATTACATACTCTTTAAGCAGACATGTGCTTGCCCATCCACTAGAGATATGCAGAGAGTTACCAGTCTTCTTCTTGGGGAGGGAAATTATGTCAGTTCCCTGGATAGATCTCAAGGGTGTTGTGGAAGAGCTCCAGTGGAGGCACAGAGCCCATATGAAGGTCTACATGGAAACCACAAATAAATAACAATTCTGTAAACATTTTTGCTACACCTTAAGTAAGATGGCAGGGCTTCCAAGCACCAAATAAAATTGCTTTGAGGACCGCATCTGGGTCAGAGGTTGCTAATAAGTAGGGCATTCTTTGAAGTACAAAAAGTACTTAATTTGCTTTCAAAATAAGATACTGCTGAGTAATAGGAGCCAAATTAGACCGGATTATGTCACCTGAAGAGAAGTACAGAACAAAGCGACCTTCAACTATTTTGAAAATGTATTTTTTTAACACAGCACCTTCATTTTGGTAAATCTCACCTGCCTACTTTTGTCCATTAATTTTCAAATTGCTATAGATTTTAATTTGGCCTCCACTGGCTGTCTTATATGACTTACATAACTACTGTAAAGACAATGGATTAGTAGGTCAAGATCTCTTGTTTAAAAAGGCGATCAAAATGTAACTTGCATAATTCTTTCAGTTCACAATGCATATGGTATTCCCACATAATTTTTGTTTAGGACTCAGGCAAGCTGGGTGGGCAGTAATTAAGGGTAGGAAAGAACAAATTATTTCCAGCTACCAAGGATCAGAATTCTTAAAAGCAAAGCTTTCAGGCTTTACATACATAGAAATATAGGTTTATCTTCACTTAGAGTACACTATAGCAGATCAGATCTAGCAAGCCACCATCTTAGTTAAGTTACTGGAGTTTACATTGGCTAGGGTCCACCTAGCATATAGGAAATGTACAGAAGAATCTACACACATTGCTAGAAGGTATGGAAAATGGATACTGTAATCCATGGTTCCCAGTTTCAATCAGCAAAAGGTCAAGTATCCCTCGTAGATTATATCTGCTGCAACCACTTTCCCCATGATCAACTGGGAACTGGTCTAAGACAGGGCTTCCCAACCTTGTTGGGCCTATGGGCACGTCCAGAAATTTAAGGATGGGGAGTAGGTACTACAGGGGGAAAAATCACAAAACAGCTGTCATGGAGTGCTGGGGCCAATCACAAAATGTTGGGAGGATACAAGCATAGCATCCTAGACA
The DNA here is from genome assembly GCF_001447785.1 of Gekko japonicus. NCBI lineage: Eukaryota > Metazoa > Chordata > Lepidosauria > Squamata > Gekkonidae > Gekko > Gekko japonicus. The sequence goes on along the minus strand of NW_015165837.1, from coordinate 1,366,299 downwards.
CCATGTTTGGGATTACTAGGCTAATGCATTATCCTCTACTTCAAAGTTGCACTTAGTCAGTGGCCTAGAAATCAACTAAATTTTGCATTAAAAGAAACCACTTGTCAGGGAAATTTTCCTGCTTTTGCTTCCCCACCACAACCCACTCATTTCAGCAAGACACAGCAAATCAGTTAAAATGCCCCCCTGGCCACATACACACACTTTAGTTAGCAAAAATGCAATCTGGCTCTAACCCATTATCTCAAGATGCTAAGCTCCCACAATGGCATTTCATGAAAATGCTGCCCCTTTCGAGCATGTTGCCTGAAAAGACAAGCTGAATTACCTACCTCCCAGTAGATACCCAAACCCTTCAGTTGTCCCTGTATTAATCATAGCACGAGTGCTGCAAGTACTGAGCTAGCTGGGCTGGGAGAAAGAACCCAGGAGAAAGTTGCCAGGAAGATGAGTTTGAGGGCGTGTGGGTGCTTGTAGCGTGCTGGAGAGTGGTGTTTTTGTCTGAGTCTGTTTCAGTCTTTTGTCTGGTCTGTTCCTTATTGAGCAAGGTATGTTTGCCTGGGGTTGATTGCAAGCCCTACCCTCTGCTGTTGCTGCTGGGGGCTTCTGAACTGTAAGGCTCCTCCTAGGCAGAATCAAAGGGCCCTTGGCCTGTGGCTCTTAGCCTGGAGTTCAGGCCTGAGGACCTTGCATCGCTTTAAATACCTTTAAACCACCAACCAGTTATGAAGGTAGAAAGCCAGCAAATGAGCGGGGGCCATCCAGTGTTTTGCAGAGAGTGCCACATGTACAATTATCTACCCACTGGGTGGAAATAGTGGGTTTATGCTTGCTACATGGAGCTCGTGGCTCTCAGGGAGCAGGTTCATTTTCTTGCAGCTAGGGTTGCCGACCTGGAGAAGCTGAGGCAGAGAGAGAGGTTTGGGGAAGAGACCCTCAGGGACTTACCAGAACAGTCTCAATCCTGTGCTGATAGCTATTCTGCTGTTGTTGAGAGTGAGAGTCTCAAGGTCGGAAGGTGTCAGTCTGAGGAGGAAGGATGTGATCCCTTAAAAGGGACAAAGGGGCGATGGACTGATATCCTTTTGTACCAAGAATACCCTGGAGGGGGTGGGGGTGGGTTGGCTTCTGGTAGTGGGTGATTCGATCATTGGGAATATAGAAAGTGGGGTCTGTGACAGGCAATGGACTGATATCCTCTCGTACCGAGGATACCCTGGAGGAGCTGGGCTTCTGGTAGTGGGTGATTTGATCATTAGGAATATACCCTTGACACTCCTATCTGAGATGGTCATCCTCTTTGACCAAGAGCACAGCTTCAGGAGGGACACACATGGAGTGGTGAGGGGGGTAGGGGACACCCGCCTAGCCAGCCAAATCAACTGAATCAACCCTGGCGATCAATGGGGTGACAGATGTCACAGCCAGATCATGGTTACTTTCTGGACACAACTTTCTCATAACCTCTAATGTCACCTGTTTTCTCCAGTCTGCAATTTGATTCAGGGAAGCTATTAATTGATCTATTTCATTTTGGTTGACTTTAAGATTGCTTTGTTACCTCAATGTGTTTTTTAAATTTTAATGTACTTTTATCTTTGACATGCCAATAAAGGTTGTCTGTCTGTCATTAGGAATATAAAAAGCGGGGTCTGTGACAGGTGTTTTGACTGCATGGTGACTTGCCTGCTTGGTGTGAAGGTTGCAGACATCACGTGCTGTCTAGATAGGTTAACAGATAGTGCTGGGGAAGAGTCAGCAGTCATGGTGTATGTTGTCACCAATGACACTGGGAAATGTAGTTGTGTGGTCCTGGAGAAAGAATTTAGGTTACTAGGCAGGGAGTCAAAGGCCAGGACCTCAAAGGACTGTTCCTTGCTGTTTGAAGAGGGATCACACCAAAATTAAATTATGAATACTTCATGTATATCTAAGCCTGATCTGGTCATGCTCTAAAATTTTAAAAGTTGCTTCCATAGATGCTGAGTAAGAAGTCCTCCTGAGTACAAATGAAAGCTAAGATGTTTCAAAAGGTTCAGTTCCCCCACAGATATTGCAAAGGTGTTTTGTAAACTAGGGTATATCAGTGTTCCATGAGCCAAGTGGGCCAAATGCTCTAACTTTACAGCAGATGAGCACAATTACGTGGTCTGAACAATGTTCAGAACCTTAGAACGTTTCAATTAAATGTGGAAGTACTAATCTTCAGCTTTTTGTATGGGGACGGGCAGAAACACAACTGCCAGAGAATAGCTGGGTGTCTGCTGTTTACCTGCTCACTGGTTCAAGCAGCCTTGGGAGAAAGGAAGGACCAGAAGACTGAAAGAATTAGTGCAATCAAAATGCTGACAATGGGAGAGAACAAAATGAGAAGCAAAGCTAACACAATATAAAAAGAAGAAATGAGAAAAGCCAAGATGAACTAGAGAGAAGTTTGTTTAGAAAGATTAGAGTGCAAGAGACCCCATGCAATCATGCCCCCTCAGAATGCTTATGTGCTGCCTGACCCATCTGGAATCCATTAGCTGTTAAGTATCCATGTTTGTCTTTTCAAGCTTACCTGAGTAGATTTATCCTTCATGCATGAAGGATAATGTATGTGGGGATCTCGAGGCCACTGTCCTGTGAGGTAAGGTCCTGTTATTGTATCCAAAGAAGAAGTTCGTCTTATGGTGCTAGAGGTTCTAATCTGCTGGGCTTTGGGCCGGTCCACTGAAAAAGAAAACATTTTATATGTACCATTGTTGATATGTTGGTGTTGTGAATAATTCAGCTGTTCACATCAGTTTTCAGTGTGGCATCTTACTCAAAGTTATTTTTTATCAGAAAATATGTCGAGATCAACTTCATCCTAACTCCTTGAACCAGAGGTAAATAAGAACTATGCCAGCTATTCAGTTAGTAGAAGGGACAGATACATCTACATACACTCAGGCATGGACAAGGGTAAATTAAGCCAGGAACATTTACAATATATGGCTGAATTTGGCTTGGTTCAGACACAAAGCTATATGGAAGGAAACTCAGCCTCTCTCAAATGATCCTTCCTCCCTCTCACAAGCAAATCAGTAATTTCCTGGTTTGCAGCAAACCAGAGTTTGCTATTTCAGATGTAATGGCAAACTTTTGTTTGCACTTGCTCTACAACCCATGGCTATGATTTGGCATTATGTATGAACCAAGCCACTGACTTTCAATTACACCTCACCACCTCACTTCTCATTTACTACCATTCATACAAGAGTCTGTATTCATATACAGTTTTCTTGATATTATGCATTTTGATAACTTCAAGTGAGCTACATATAATCCTAGGTAATTATGTGTTATAATTTAATCCTAATGAATTATTGTTCATTGGCAAAACCAGTTTTTTAATCAGGTGGCCACAGTAAGATTTCCGTCTGAAAACCTTAAAGTGGTGCTGCCAGTCTGTAGAGTAGATGGTACTGACTTATATGGACTAAGGAAGCCTCATAGGTTGTCCACCACCAAAACTGCAATGGACCTTTGAGGAATACTACCCCAAATACTGTTCCATAAACAAATCACTGGTGGACCCAAACCACAGCTCAAAGTGGTTACTGTGTAAAGAAAAAACAAACCACAACAGTCTTCTGAAGAGGAAAGGACTTATGCAAAGCCCTCCAGTAAAAACTAAACTGTAAGTTTCTAAGAGCCCCATCAAATAAGGAAGGGAAAAGAAGGGATTAACCCCACTGCATTAAACTTTTCCATCTCAGCGACAATGGAAAAAGGAACTATCCTAGACAGCATAGGGAGGAAGATACTTCCTTGCCAAGCTACACTCTTCAATCTATCTTGACCTACCTAATTCCACAGCAGCACATAGATCAAATCTGAGCTGATTTGCAATATGAAGGGAGATTTAGTGCCCCAGAAAGACAGTACCATTTATCTGGCAGCAATTCCCACCATCTGCACCCCTACACACATCTAGTTTGCTTCCTTCCCATAACTGGTTGGGGAGAATCGAAACCGAATATTATGTAAGTCTTCACAGGCCCGAGACATTATTTCAATTATCTGCTCAGCCCTATGACTGTTCTTCAGAAGCTAAAAACAGTGTTTTGGGTATTGGTTCTCATATTCTTATGGGCATCTCTCCCAAATACCTTTTGCATAGGGAGTGCCTTGAAGCGAAGGCCCATGTACGATCTTTGTATCAGATTTATAGGAGTTCTTGTTGTGAGTATTTCCCAGCAGTATATTTTGAAGCCAAAGCATCCTTAAGTAAATTGTTCAGAGAGAAAAAAAAAGCCGCCCTCCAGAAAAACTGGGAGCCTCTTCTCCAAGCCACAATTAGCAATGATGCTAGGAAATTTTGGGCGGTGATTTCCGAGGCTCTAGGCAGGAACAGTACTACGAATTCCTCAATTACCGCCAAGGCCTGGTACGAACATTTCCTGAAGATCTTTTCGGTAGATGGAAGGAGTGAAATTGAGGATCTCGAAATCAGTCTAGGGGATTGTCCCGAGTGGCCGCCGGTGCAGGATGTGGAGGTTGCCACGCTAATTGCTCAAATTAAGGCTGGGAAGGCGCCGGGACCAGATGCAATTCCCCCGGAGGCCATTAAAGTGATTCCGGAATGGTGGGCGTCCTTCTTAGCAGTTCTATTTACTGCTATAGACAGAACAGGAATAATACCTGAAGCATGGACCAATGCTATTATCGTTCCAATTTTTAAAAAAGGTGACTGTAGATCACCTAGTAATTATAGGCCCATTAGCCTGATTTCCATACTAGGGAAACTCTATGCAAGCCACTTGGCGTCTAAACTTAAGGCCTGGATGGCTGAACAAAAAATCCTAGGTATAGAACAAGCAGGATTTTGTCAGGGGAAGTCAACTCTGGATCACTGTATTGTGCTAAGTCACTTAGTGAATAAATACAAAAAAGGGAAAGGGTCCAAGTTGTATGCTGCCTTCCTGGATCTGAAGAGTGCTTTTGATACTGTCTCAAGGGAGCTTCTATGGAAGAAGTTAAGGCTGTTGGGAATTGAAATGAGATTGCTCCTGTTGATTAAGAAATTATATACAGATACCACTTGCCAAGTAAGAGGCTCTAGGGATGGTGATTTAACCCCGAAAATTTCCATCAAAATAGGGGTTAAGCAGGGCTGTGTATTGGCTCCCCTCCTTTTTAATCTTTTCTTAAATGATTTGACCACGGCTGTGTTACTGCATCTATAGCTTTGCAATAAAAGTATAACCGTTCCTGAATGCGCGTACTTCATTGTTAGCTGTGGGTTCTGACAGTGGTTTTGACTGCTCTTGACTGTATATAAGTGTGGATTGTTGCTGGGTTGTTTTGTGTGTTGTGTTCTGAGCTGAATAAAAGAAATCACTGTTTGATAAGAGCTGCCTCAAGCAATGCTCCCTCTAAGCTGTGGAGTCTTGTGAGCAAAAATTCTACTTTGTGAGCTACCAGCATTAAAGCTGTGAGCGAGTGATTTGGCTCCTACATAGACTAGTTTGCTTTGGAGCCATCCCTCCTGAGCTAAAACAAAAATGTATGAGCCAGAGGTTAAAAAACTGTGAGCTAACTCACACTAACTCAGCTTAGAGGGAACACTGGCCTCAAGTCCAGTACTTAATAGTAACCCTCTTGGTTTGGCCCTCTATTACAGTTGGGGGAGGAGGTATTTTATCCCTGAGGGGGAGCCGTAGGAGAGTCCTAGGGGAAAGGACAGTCCTGAGAAGAAAAGAGAGAACTCTGAGGAGAGAAAAGGGGAGACAGAAGCCATCTGGGTCCAAGGACAGAGAACAGAGTGACCTCAGAAGGAGAGCGTCAAGAAAGCTGAAGAACAGCAGCACCATCATCAACATAGCCAGCCAAGCCACAGAAGGCAGAGTGTGAACGAATTTAGAGAGAGAGTAAAAAACTCCTGCGGTTTTAGCAGGAAGATTTAAGAAAATCCCCTACTCTGTTAGGTTTTGTGATTGTGATTCAGAGGAGATTGAAACAATCGAACACGTATTCCTCCACTGTAGTTTGTATGATGACATTCGGGCAGTCTATTTAGAGGCCATACTTAAGAAAGATGTCAAACAATCAGATGACAGAATGTTATACCATTTATTGTCTTCACAAAATACAGTGGTTATTGAAGCGGTGGCTAATTTCTGTAACTGCCTTATAACGAGGAAGCTATGTGTTAAATCCATGAACTGAAGGGTGACTGTTTATGACTCTGATCCATGCCAATAAAGGTTTTGAATTGAATACCTTTTGCAGTGAAAACTGGTACAGAGAAACTACACTGTATGAAACAGTTCCATTATTTTATTCAAGATGGCTTTTTTACACAGGCAACAGGGTAGCCCTGTACAAAATGCTTCACAAAGTTACTTGGGTAAATTATTAGGGATTACTAGGGATAGGCACAAACGGAACCACAAAGCAAAATTTTTGATAAATTTTGCCCTGTTCGTGGTTCACAAAACAAAGATTGTGGCAGGTCTGCAGTCACAAACTTCCATAAACTTTTAAAGCAATTCGTGGATAAAGCAGAAAGCAGGGGTTTAAAGGGAATCTGAGTTTAAAGGGACCCTGTTTTCTGTTTCCCACAAAAGTCTCAAAAACAGCTGGGCATCAGGGAGCATTCTGCTCCTCAATGCTCAGCTGTTTTGGCCTGTCTTGTGCAGCCCCTTTAAAGTTTAAGGGAGTATACAAGAAAGCCTGAAAAACAGCTGTGTGGTGGAAACATCTGTTCCCCGTGGCTCATTTGTTTCAGGTTGTCTTGTGCTGTCCCTATAAACTTTAAAAGGACTGCTCAAGACAACCTGAAAAACAACTGAGTGGCAGCAGTGGCCACTCCCTGCCACTCAGCTGTTTTTTAGGCTGTCTTGTGCGGTCCCTTTAAAACTTTAAAGGGACTGCACAAGACAGGCCAAAACAGCTGAGCCGCCGCCGCTGTTTTTTGGGCTTTCTGCGGTCCCTTTCAACAGGATTTGTGGAGCCACGAAGTACAAACCTGCTCTGTCTGCCAAGTTTGGTTCACGAACCGACACAAACCGCATTTTCCCAGTTCTTGCCCATCCCTAGTCTATACTACTTGTAGTTTGCTATAAATTGGATCCTACAATGCAATTTTGCATCATTTAATATGCCATGTTAACACATTGTTTCAGTTCAATTTTTTAGACTTGGTTAGTTCTACAACCCACATCCTATTTCATTGTTTATTGGTTGTACCATCTTGTCGATCGTATTAGCTCATTCTGTGTAATCTACCTTGAATCCCAATGAGAAAGGTGGAAAAGGTAAAGGTTCCCTTGCTCGAAAGCCAGTCGAGTCCGACTCTAGGGTTGCGGTGCTCATCTCCGTTTCAAAGCCGAAGAGCCAGCGCTGTCCAAAGACGTTTCTGTGGTCATGTGGCCGGCATGACTAAACACCAAGGCACACGGAACGCTGTTACCTTCCCACCGAAGTGGTACCTATTTATCTACTTGCAATTTCTTGCTTTCAAACTGCTAGGTTGGCAGGAGCTGGAACTAGAGATGGGAGCTCACTCCATCATGCGGCAACTTGGGTCTCGAACTGCTGAACTACTGACCTTCCACAGCCTGCAGTTCAGCGTCTTAACCACTTGAGCCACCGCAGCTCCTTAAGAAAGGTGGACTATACAGTAAATAAATAAAATAAAATCTTTCTTCAGTACTCCTGTTTGCCATTTAATTCTTATTCCCTCTATAGCAGTTCTCCCAATCTCTGACGTATTTAAACAATTGCTCTGAAACCTATAGTAATTTGCTTTCCAAATGTATTTGTTGCTTTTTTAATCACTTTACACTTTGGAAATGCTGGGCATTTGACTAGTCAAAAAAGATTTGGTTAATTGACTGGTTCAGCATTCACTTTTTTCAAACAAAGATTAAATCAGCAGGCCTATTACTTATGCTAATTACCAAACCAAATAATTTTATTACTGTGAAATAATGGAATTACTCTTCAAAATTGTAAAGAATTCTTGCAACTTTTTGGAATGTTAGTTGATGTTTATGTTTATATAAAAATGGATATGCAGACTTTCTTCCTGTAGCGATTGTTCAGCTAAGTAGTATTTGACTGCTGATATTGCTTAGAGAAAAGCAAGCTCCATTATTACATACATCATCTTTTCTATTAGTTGTATATTACCTCAACACCTATATCACATATGGGGGGAGAACTAGGAGTATCAATATATATATTTTTGTATTTAGATGGAATGACAAAGTAATAGTCTTAAACAAAGTTTCAAAATTTGGCATTCGCTCTTGAAGTCATGTTTCCTGTGTATTACTGAAATAAGCAAGATACTTTTCCAGACAAGTATTGTGGGGTTGTGTAACCTGCACTAGTACCTTTTAAACACAGCAATCAAAACTAGGAAAGATTCAAACTATTGAGTAACTGTTGGTAGAGATAAAATGATGACATGACCCCTAGACTGCTAATGAATGCTTGAGTTACAGTCCAAACCAGAATATTCAAGAATATCTATATTTCTAAAATACTAGAAATAGTCTGGCTTAATTGTTTGCTAAACTCTGATGCCATCCCATGAATTTTCATTTAGAACCACTTGTAGAAAGAAAATGCAGTAATATACAGTACACATACAGTAAGCTTGAAATTTGGGGAAACAAGAAAGGGGACCCGCGATACTCGGGGGGGGGGGAAGAGCTCCACGCAGAGCAGGAGGAGTAGGAAGCAGCAGGTAAGCCTCCCCCCGTGCATCCCTGGACACCGGTGGCACGGCCTGAGCAACTGCCCGCCACCAAGCCCCCCCGTCCCCGGTCTCCTACACCCTCTCCATCACCACCCCCGGCTCTGGCGGTGAGGCTTGAGCGGCTCCCAGCCACTGGGCCTCGCCAATCTCCTCCACCCCCCTCCCCGGTCTCCTCCCCAACCCCCGGCTCCTGCTGCAAGGCCTCAGTGGCTTCCAGCCACCAGGCCTCGCCAATCTCCTCCACCCCTCCCCCAGTCTCCTCCCCCACCTGCAATTCCTGTGGCGAAGCCCGAGCAGCTTCCAGCCACTGGGCCTCACCGATCTCCTCCACCCCCCTCCCCCGGTCTCCTTCCCCACCCCCAGTTCCTGTAGCGAGGCCCAAGCAGCTTCCAGCCACCAGACCTCACTGTGATGGTGTAGTGGAAGCGCGGCGAATAATCCAAACCACAATATGTTAGTGCTGAACTATATACAGTGGTTTTATTTACAATATTATACATACAGTCCAAGTAAGCACTGATAGAATCCACATTCATAGACAGACTAACAAAGTGCTTCGCAAGACATCCAAATTATGAGAGTGATACTGTACAGACAGAGTACACAGAATTTATATGCTGGGCCTCCTCCACCACCACCCCCCCTGGTCTCCTTCCCCACCCCCGGTGGCGCAGCCCAAGTGGCTTCCAGCTGCCAGGCCTCGCCAATCTCCTCCTCCCCCCTCCCCCGGTCTCCTCCCCCACCACCGGCTCCTGCGGCGAGGCCTGAGCGGCTTTCAACCGCCAGCCCACCGCAGAGTTCCCAGAGCGTTCCCTGCGCATGCGCTGGGAAGGCTCTTTTACTTTTGGGGGGATTTAAATATCCCCCCTATATTTTTCCCTACTTTTTAGATTTTTGTGCACACCTGGGAACTGCCCCAAGTGTGCAGGAAAATCTCCCTGCCCCCCCAGGTGCCCCTGATGTGCGGATTTAGATATCCGCACACAGGGAGTGCCTTCACTATTAGATTTACAGATAGGCAACAAGCCACTATGGTACATAGAAATCACAGTGTTTTCAAATGCAAAACTTTGTCTCTTAACTTGGCTGCTGTTGTTCCCAACAGCTCTTCTGCCCTTATATTCTCCCACCATACGCAGAAAGGGACTCTGCTAGCCTCAGAAAGGTTCACCCCATCATGAGTTTTAGAGATGAAGCAGCTATTCATGTCATGGAAATACATAATGCAACCTTCATATTGAATTAATGCATCTTAAGAGAAGGAGCCTTAAGAATAACTTTACTGAGATACTAATAGTCCATTGGGCATATTTCTATGTTAACCCCAAGGCATCCTACTTGATTTTTATTTCCAGTTCTGCAGCTCTTCAAAAATGAGGTTTTATGCCCAGAATAAAGGTTAGCTTTTTGCTGTGGTGATGAACACTAGGAGCTACTGCTATATTTATAAAAACACTTTTGTTATACCATTAAATTACAAGAAATTAAAAATAGGCTATGATTCATTTTGTGGTAACAAGAATTAGAAAGTATGTTGATGACAATATAAAGACTCTAATAATAATAATTCAGTGCTGAAGGCACAACCGACCTATAGCAATCCCTCATGGGATTTTCAAGGCAAGAGGTAAGCAGAAGTGGTCTGTCATTGTCTTCCTCTGCATAGCAACCCTAGTCTTCCTTGGTTGTCTCTCATTCAACTACTAAGTATGAAAGCTGGAAAATCTGTTTGGCTCCTACATTTTTTGGATGGGATCCTAGAGCCAAACTAAAGCTGTCAAGATGCAAGTTAGGCAACAATGACCTTACATCTAACATCTACCACTTTAAAGTACATAAACTACACTATATAACTATCAACAGTTAACACAAAGTAACACAAAACTGTGGGTTTTTTAGTCTTCTAGTCTTCATTCAGATATGATTTACAACTCTACTCAAAGCTAACAGCTGAAGCTATGTCAGCCCATAACAATACCATATTTTTCCACAAAAGAAAAAAAAATAATGATACAAACCAATAACAACAACACGGTAAACAAAAACAAGTGAGCTTAGAAACAGACATAATTATGCCAGAACTCATCACCAACAAGTTTACAAGCAAATTTACTACATAAATCAACTGAGCTGGCCAAATATAAATATTTTAACTTAAATGCCATCCTAAGTTACACCCCTCTAAGTCCTACAACAGCGTAATTCTACTTAGGATGTTACGCAGCAGACTGTCTCATGCCCTCCTAACAATATACAAGGCTAGAGATGCGAAAGCCTGGGGGAAAACACAGGAAAATACAGTTAGCACCATGGCTATAGAAACAGCTATATAGTTAAATGCCAATAACTTACAAGCACCTGTGCTGTGAACTCCCACAGACCTGTCTACTATCAGACACATCGACTGACTTCTGCAGTACACTATTATTGTTAGTCCTATTACTATGTGCTGGAAAGAGTAAGAGCTTCCTCCATAAACATATGAGCACTAAAAGGAAATGCCACTGTCAATATAATTTCCTTACTGCTGCCAGTACAATTTGTGCATGTGGATCAGAGATCCCTTTTTAAAGAAACAATGGACTTGAGTGTAGCACATCTATGGAATTCAACAAGAGTCTTGTTTACAAATATCATGAGTGGATGAAAGTCTACAGCTTAAGAACATAACGTTAAAACATTTGATTTTACATATTCTACAAAAGCTATTTTAACTCTTCATTATGTTAAATTAAATGGGTGAGGTTATAAGTTGCAACTATCACAAAGTGTGCCATTAGACTTTGGGATCACTCATGCCTTCTTAAGTTCTAATCCTGATAGTAGCGTAAGAAGATTTGTGTGCACGATGACAACATGTTTCTACAGCAGTGTTTAGGGATAACTGAGTTGCATACCAGTGGCTAAAACAACCTTCTGTCCCAGTTAACTAAGTCAAGAGGAAAAAGCACGTCTTAATAACCAAGCAGCAACAATTTTAGAAAGCAAATAAGTTTCTGCCCTCCACTTCTCAAAAAAATCACTATGCCACAAATTACTAACTTTGCCTGAGAACCAAATTGCTGCATATATCATGGGGCTTCCCCACCCGACCCTTTCAGGCTGCAGTTGTCCAGCACCCATCAAAGACCAAACTTATCTAGACTGCAGACATAAAGTGAAACAAAAGTTTTGTAGCCTAGTTGCACTTGGGGATTTGCAAGACTGAACTAGGAATAATCTTAGTTTGGATATCTCGGTGGATTTCCAAAGACAGGTGGAGGGATTTTTTTCACCAATTACCCTCTCCTAGTGCAGGCCTTCAAGTGCCCCCACACCCCAATGCTGTTTCTGGGAGTCCTTCAGGAGCAACATTTGGGGCTGCAGAAGGAGAGAGGTTTTTTTAAAAAAAGTCATGTTCCATGAATGAAAATCTCTTCAGCCTGTGGAAATCCTATGTGGGAGCCACCCCATCTAATCTTATTCTGAGACCATTGTTTACTGCATAGGGACAAGAACTAGTTTTCAGCAAAGTACACAGTGCATCCCCAAAGGACATCCCAGAAATTTCCTTTCACAACATTTTTATACTCAGTCTGGGTAAACACACAGATACTATCGTATGTGAAATGAGATACAGAAAAGTCTATGCTACTTAAATTTGAGTACTCTAAAACTGGCACTCATGATTCACCAAAAAGGGGGGGGGGGAGTAACTAGGGAGCCAATAAGAACGAAGTTTTCGTTGCACAGTCATGATTTATTGCATTGGCCAAGTGCTTTTCACATTAAAGAAAATGTATCATGCCAGTCATATTCCAGGTAGCATGCCCAATGAGCAATGGGAAGGGGAGGAAAGAGGGAGAGGCAATGGGGAGGGGCAATGAGTAATAGTGAGGGGAGGAAAGAGGGAAGAAATTCTAGGTCTAAGAGAATATACTTAGAAGCCACCACACTTGTTAGGTGAAACCTTTGTAAGAGTTATTTCCTTATCAATAGCCCATTACAGGCTAGTAGGTAAACAATGCATCTTCATCTATTATAAATGATAGGTAGCAGTATCCCCAATTATATGCAGATAACTACATTTTAATGTTATTTTATATAATGAATGTATAACTTATGTCTTAGTACAAAGCAAGGAGATTTAGGAATAAAACATTTTTACAAATTTGTTTTCTAAATTTGGACATCTTCGTATAAAACTAGAAAAATATGGATGGATATGCGAACTTACAAGATGCAAGATATTTTATTACAAAGAAAGTGCAATGCTATTAGGGGCTGCCTACATTTCTCCCAATGAAAAGAAACAACATTTGGTCAAATAGAATGTTAATGCAGTAGCACCAAAATTACCAATACATAAGTTATATAGCTTTCTGTACTGGGCTTACTCACATGTCCATTTCTCAGAGCCAAGCTTTCATTAATAATAAGGCATGTATATTTGTCTTCAAAGATATATACGGCAAGTTGGAAAGGACAGAACTGTAGTATCAAAACCTGGAATGTTCAAAAATCTGCTTGCAAAATATTCATGCATAAAGCAGAACATGCAGTGGCTTCTGCTTTTTAAAATGAAGGTGGATGAATTTCATAAACACACTGGATTTATACAGGAAGATGTAGCAGTATTTCGAGGGGGGGAGCTGCCCTATAAATTTAAAACATAAAGCTCTCCCAGCTTGATGGCATTTGAAATCGGAGCAAGTATTCATCTTAAAACAAACGTTTTAGGGTATCGTTAAGACGCCAGAGAGGAAAAGGATAACGGGAGAAAAACCACACACTCTGAGGAAGCTGTTTTCATTCATGCAGTAGTGATGTCAGCGTCTGCAGTGGCAGCTGCCTGGACCTGTAGACACTTCAAATCCATAGCAATCCTGCAGATTTCTTTTAAGACCCTCTGGCAGCTCTCTAACTACCAAAGCTGTTGAAGTGAGACTGCTCAGAAAAGATGTAAGATATACCTAACATTTTAGAAAAATAAAGTCAGTCCAAATCATACAGTGTCTCCAGCACAGACTGAATAACGCACTTCACTAGTACAGTCAAACCCATGCACTGCAGTAAAAATACTAATGCAAAAAGAAAGCAACATTGCACATTAAGTGTGACTTAAAATACAAAAAGTTCAGAAATATGACAAACATGAATACCACACCTTTGGCAGCTGTTAAAATAATCACACACTCAAATAGTTATTAAAGCAATTAGCAGGTGAAGCCAGATTTGTTGTCCCTCACACAGAAAGTTTTCAAAGTGCCACTCCAGGTTCTCTGCAGATATTCCATAATATAGGCTGACTTTTCAATTTTACTACATTGGACAAACCCTATCACAACTGATACAAGATCAAGCCAGAATGGAATCGGTCATGCTAAAGTGAAAGCTGGTGCACAAAGCTCAGGTTTCTAAGTTTTACTTTTCCTACTTGCACAATTAAATGATGCTGTTATTTTGTTGTCGAGTGAATATTTCTGTAAAAAAGGAGTTACTAAACAGCAATTATTTCATTTTAATTTGTTCCAGATCTGCAGGGTGAGGTCCATTTTCTAATGAAACTAGCTTGACTCAGACAAGGGGGTTATAGTTCTTGGCAGCCAATTTATAAAAAGTTTTTTAGCATCTCATAACCGCATTATGCTCTGAATATCGCTACAACAGCTTAAAGCAGATAGAACCAATTTAGTGCTGTCATTCAGTTTTAACTTAAGCTGTTAAATAATACAGAAAGGCAACAAAAGATATCTCATCTTTTTGAAGAGTTAATATCCTTCTAAAATGTTTTAGATGGGAAAGTTACACGTTCTAAGAAGTTATACTGTATTTTCCCTAAATAAATATCCCCCTTGTTGGTGGTTTGACATGCAAACTATAGTAAAATTTGTATGAATGTTGAACTGAATACTTTATTTAAAAACAAATGCGCAAAATCTACTTTTTGCCTAACTGTAACAACACAGTCAGGGTTATGGGCAGATACACATTAACATCTAGAAAGTAAATCATTTTCTAGGCCTAAAAATGTGGATTAAACTTCATTATACGAAAGATGTCAATTAAAAAAAATCAGTTATCACAGGCCTGTTGCATACTTTGAATGTAAGGAAGAAATTTATTTTTTGCAGTAAATATTTGTCAGCTTGACACAGTTGAAGCAGTGTTTTGGAGGAATATAAGTAGTTCTGTACTATTCTAGTTACCATACCTGCTCAACCAAAGCTGCAAGGACTTAAAGGTAGGTATTGTCTTTAATACTAAGTTAAAAGGAGTATACAATTTGCATCTGAAGCTTAGCAAAACTGAAGTAGAAGAACTGAAAGATCCAAGATATCCGAAAGCTACAGCAAATAAAGTGGTGTGTTTAGAGGGAGTGAACTACTAAAATGGCCACAGACACTTTAGAAAATGCAAGATATTAGCTAAAATTAAAATGCAGTTCCTGTGAGCTTTACCTTTTTCAAGAGGTATTCTGAATGTTTTAGTTCCTCCTGATATAATTGTCACAGAATTTAACAAAAAATATTGCTCAGTCTTAATGGTTTATTTTAGCTCTGAGTGGCTGTATTTAAGGAGGGTATTATGAAAGCTTTATGGAGCAGTGCTCTAGATGCTAATATGGTTTGTGCATCTTAGGTTTGATAAATATTACCTGTAGCTGTGCTTGTATTAAGCCACACTGAGAACATTTGTATTAGAACCAGTGCTTGGGCAGTATGCCCTTGTTTAAACTTTTTTTTATCCCTTCCCATTGTGCAGGGACATTTGTTATCTGAAGTTGTTATTTACAGGGAAGCATCCTATGGGCTGGGAAAACACGTTTTATCTCTGCATGTTGGAGTTTGTAAGGGCATACATCGTAAGATTTAAGAATCCATCATTTAAGACTTTCTTTTCAAGAAGGTCCTAAAGTTTAACTGACATGACATAAATCACACCAAAAAAAAAAGAAAGAAACATGTATACAGGAACGAAGATAGTATTTAGTAAGGGGGGGACCACTAAGACCTAGCATCTTTGGGAGAATATAAGGCATAACCTTTCAACATGCCCAGGATCACACACTTGTATTCTGCAATACTTCATTTAAGTTTCTCTCCCTCACATTCTCACTCATTAACATTCTCCCCCACATTCTCACTCACTCCAGCCACAGACATTGGCTGCATGATGGGGAAGTTTTGGCAGCCCCTCTTCAGCCACCCTGGCTGCAAATATTACGGAAGAACGGGTGAAGGGTCTAAAGGGGCATCTTCTAAACATTAAGGTTGCAGTCCTGCACTAAGCAGAACTGCGGTGCTTACTTCTGAGTAGGCATGCAGAGAACTGGTCATGCATCCTACGGCAAACTTCAACTCTCCTAGAAGATAGATCCTTATGAGGGCTGTGGGGAGCCCCTGGTATCCTATTCTTATCAGGGATGCGGTAGTGTCAGGATCTAACCCTCGTCTTCTCAAGCTGAAGGGGGCAAGCACGGGAGCCACTGAACGTCTCCCCCTCGGGGTGGATCAAAGTCTCCACAGACCTTCTGGGGCGGGGAGGGGGGGAGAAAAGCGCGCGTCTGCTATGGGGTCGGCCCCTCGCGTGCCATTATTACCTCGATAAATGGGCGAAGTGGGGCTCCTTCTCTCAGGTGAGGTGCTCCTCCGCCTGCCGTTACTGCTGCTGCAGCTGCTGTCGGGCGAGTGTCTCTGCCTCACCTTCCCCCGCCCGGGCTCCGTCGCACCGCCTGCTGCTCCCGGAGAGGAGGAGGCGGCGGCGGCCCCCAGGGCCAGAGGCGGGGTGAAGCTAGGCGGGGGCGGGCTGCCGCCGTTGCCGCCCCCTCCTCGGGCCCCTCCTGGGCCCGTGTTGCTGCCGACCGAGGCTGAGGCGGCGGGCGAGCGAGTCGGGCTGTGCTGGTTGCCCCTCAGGAGCTGGAAAGGGACGGTAGCGCGGATGGGCTGGAGGAGCCGGCTAGTCCCCGCGCTGCCACCGGGGGCGCCGCCGCCGCCGCCGCTTCCTCCTCCTCCCCCGCCAACCGCACCGGCCCCGTTACTACCGACTGGGGCTCCGGCGCTGCCGCTGGTGGGGGACGCGGTAGCGCCGCGGCGCATTCTCGGCGGGGGCTGGTGGTGAGGAGGGGTCTGCGAGGAGGAGCTGGACATGGCGGGCGGCGGCGGCGGCAGCTGGAGGGCGAGAAGGAAACAAGGACGGCTTCCCTCTCAGACGCTCACACGCCCCCTGGCAAAAAGGCGAGCGGGGCCGAACGCGGCGAGCTCCGGACCGTTCCGCGCTGCGGTTACCGCCGGGCTGTGGCCATCGCTGCCCGCCCCGGCAGCTCAGCTCTTCGCCGTTTACATCGTCCATACGACGCCAGCTGCCGAGGGGGTGATGGAGGGGGCGCTTCTGCCTGGCGGCTCGCTCGATGGGACGCTTCCGCACCTGCGGTGTCGCTTCCCCCAACTGCTCCTCCTGCTCCTCCGCCGCCCTCCCTCCGAATGGCACTCCGCAGGCTCCACCACCCCGTCCGTGGCGGGCGAGGGGCGTCAGGCCGTACGCCCATTGGACACTTAGTCTCCGTTAGCTCGACTCTGATTGGCTACAGGCCGACAATGGACGGCGGCTCCATCCAATCGGCTGCCTCCACTTACCTGGAGGAGGAGAAGGAAGAGGTGGTAGTTAGAGCTACGGAGAGGGGGAAGAGGGGAGGTCGAAGGTAGCAGAGTGGAAGTTATCCCTTTAGGATGAATGACGCTTCGCTAAGCTAATGTTGCTGAGAACACGTGAGAAGGGACGGTTCTGACAGCTCTCTTAATTCTGCATTTTAAACTTTTATAGTGTGCTGTATTTTCAAGCTAGTAATCAGCCAAACAGGCAAGGTGGATTTAACAAACATTTTACAACTTTGTGACTAAACTTTTCATATATTCATATGTGTTGACTTTATCAGTACAGCACAGAAAGTTCAGTTTTAACAGTTAACTTAAGTGCTTATAAAACAGCATATGGCAGATGCTGCCACAAAGAAGAGAATGATCCTTCTGTACCTTGTTTTCAGACTAAGGATTTTTTTAACTGCAGAGTTAACTGCTTTTAATCGTTTAAAACTTACACTGTTAATTCAAATTTCTTCAATCTAGTAGCAGCCCATACTATTTTGCATTTGTAAGCATCAGTGTTCGTTTACATGGCATTCTTCGGACAGCTCCTGTTTGTGCCCCCACTTTCCTCCCCAATGGGGAGCCACAGTAGCTTGCAACATTCTACCCGCTGCCATTTTACTGTGACAACAATCCTGTGAGGTAGATTAAGCTGCTAGAGGACAGGGTTTTGTGGCAGAATGGGGATTTAAACTTGAGCCTCCCAGATCAACACTGACCACTGCACCACATTGAGAGTGCTCATTACTTGAGATACTGAAGTGATCCTGTCATTTGAGATACTGAAGGCACAGGTTATCCATGGGGTTCTAAGGTTAGACTCGGGCCTGGATCCCACCAAACAACAGATGAGATGGTCAAGCTGTTTTTATACTGACTGAACAAATTGGGACTGAAGAGGTAACTTCTGTGGTTAAATGATTCCCCATGAACAACACAGCATTTAGTCATATAGTTCTTTCCTGTGCAGTCTGCATAGTAGTTAGATACAGTTTTAGTACCTGATCTGCTCTTTGTGTGGAGTAGATCTCTCCTGCGGGACAGAAGAGCCTAGCCATGGGTTTTTGCCTGTGGTCAGCATCTCCTTGCTTCTGCCACTAGGCTTAGAAAACATAGAAACATAGAGCTGAAAGGGACCTTAAGGGTCATCTAGTCCAACCCTCTGCATAACACAGGAGATTCACAACTACCTTTATTTCCCCAGTGGCCTCTGCTGTATGCCCAAAAGGCAAAAAACCTCAAAGATCCCTGGCCAATCTGGCCTGGAGGAAAATTCTTTCCTTACCTTGGGGATATAAGAAAGGCCACAAGAGTTGATCACTGGTTCCTCCCTTCCCACCCTCTCTTCCACCCTAAATTCACAGAATCTGCATTGCTTCAGATGGCTACCTAGCCTCTGCTTAATAACCTTCAAAGAAGGAGAGCCCACCATCTCCTGAGGAAGCCTGTTTCACTGAGGAACCATTCTGTCAGAAAACAACTATGCATGTACCATTGGCACACCAGTGCAACACTTGCCCAGACTATAGTTCTCTAGCATGCTAACCCTGTAGACGCAGCAGAAACATGCTTATGATTTGGCACCATCTGTATCAATTAAACAAGAAAACATGTAGAAATTACCTCTTATTGAACTGGGACCAGAAAACACATTAGGGTCCACATTGTCCAAAATATAATCTTCTAAAATGAAATCAGAACAAATTGTAAAATATTGGGCTGGATATCGTAAAATAGATCTGAAACAAAGTTATCACAGTGTAGTAATATCCTGGTGAGTGGGAAACAGTTTAGGCATGACAATTAGGAACTTAAAATAGTACTTTCTTAGCTAGAGGTAACTGCTAGAATGCAGGGCTTTAATCCTCACCCCAATGCCCACATACCTGTTGTAGTTCAGAAACTAGGTAATAGTTTACATTTAAGAGAATTAATAAAATGTGAACATTACAGTAGCATGACAATATAGAAGAAATAAGTAAATGTTTTCTGTAAACTAATAGTAGGGATGTGTTAAGAAAACAGTAATAGAGCACTGAGATATCAATACCACCAAAATCTGGGGAACTATTTATAAGAAGAACAATTATGCATTCCTATAGAATTTACAACCCAGCCCTATAACGAGTTAGGTGCACCTAAGTCCATTCAAATCAATCAGCTTGTGGGACCAACTCTGCATAGGATTGCAATGTCAAGGCAGTCTAAGTCAAAAATTCATATGTGCCACTTAAAGCATTTTCTGCTCCTATTGATGGCATGTGTGAATATCAGAGAGGTAGTTAAATGCACTTGTACCAGGTTCCTGAAGCAACTGGTAACCATGCAGGGAAGGTTGATATATAAATGCTTTCTTGCTGGTGTTTACAATATGTGTTATTGTAGAATTTATTATCTGAAGCTGCATAAAGGCCAATCTAAGGAACCAGAATGATTTATGTCCTTTGTAGGAAATAATGCTCTAATTTATTTTAGTAATTTGTTAGCAATAGCAGACAAATTTGGAGATGGGGAAGATGAAAGTTTGTTTTTTTTAATATAATTTTTAACGAATTGGGTTTAAAAAAAAAAAGAATTGGGTTTTTTTAAAAAAAGAAATCCCAGATCCTGTTTCTTTTCTATCTTGCAAGGAATCAGAAACTTTTCTTCTCACTGTATGGTTTGCAAAAATTAAAAATTCCTAACTATTCCAAATAACAGGTGGCATGCAAACGGAAGTTATAATAACTGTTGACTGTGTATTTCATAAATTCCTCTTTACAGATTCAGTATAATCACTAATTAGCCATAATAGTTCATAATTGCATAAACAGAACATAATGGTTCTCTTATATAATTAATCCTGCCCTTAAGGATAATTGTTTGTAAGACATGTTCTGTGCTGCTCTTCCTAACTGCTTTCCTTTTAGCAGTTTGTGTTCTTGTGCAATACTTGCCCACAGCACACTGGACAAGGATGTAAATCTATGGGTCTGGTTCTTTATGCATAACACGTGCTCTGTTTGCAAAGCCTGTGTTACCCAGTGCATAAAAAACTCTGGATAGTAGTCAGCTCCAGTGACTAGTTTCATACTTGGAATACTAGGTTTGCACTTAGAAGAGTAGTATTAAACTCTCTGCTCATTCATGCTCGACCAGGGTTGGCAGGCGCATCCCATCCCTTAATGTGGCACTGAATCAGGTGAGGCTGAGTGTGCCCATTCCATCCCTCACATCACAGTGAGCTTGAGAGGGCGTGTCTGGTCCCTCACCAAGGTGAGGCTGGGTGAGCACAACTGGTCCTTAATCACAGTGAGGCTGGGCAGCAGTGGGTTGGGTGGGCGCAGGCCTTGGTTTCTGCTGGAGCGCACTGGAGCACCACTCCGCCAGTCAGGAAGCCAGGGGGCGGGCACATAAGCCCCGCCCCTGCTCCCACCAGCCATCAGTTGGGACATGGTGGGGGGCGGGCAAAACGTTCCCCCACCTCCCTGAGCCCCGGGGTGGTAGCCTTGGACTCGTAGGGGCAAATTCCTCCTCTTGCGCCCTCCCCCAGCTCTCCTTCGGGGCTCTTAAAAAAGTTATGGCCGCTGCCGCTGTTCTCAGCGGCAGCTGCGAAGCCCACACAGGCCGCGGGGACTGGCGGGGCAAAACGTTCCCTTGCCTCCCTGAGCCCTGGGGTGGTGGCCTTGGACTCATAGGGCCAAATTCCACCAGAATTTGTGGGGGGGGGGCCAACACCGGGCAAATGCCACCTCTCGCATGTGATGTCTGAGCGGCGTTGCCGCTCGGACATCACACCTGAGTCATTCTGGCTCCCCCAGCTCTCAGGAGGGGCTCTTTAAAAAGTTCTGGCCGCCGTCGCTGAAGGGGGGGAGGGGAGGAGCGAAACGTTCCCTTGCCTCCATGAGCCGTGGGGTGGTGGCCTTGGACTCTTGGGGCAAATTCCACCTCTTGCTGTGATGTCCGAGAGGTCATTCTGGCTCCCCCAGCTCTCGGGAGGGGCTCTTTAAAAAGTTATGGCCGCTGTCGCTGTTTGGTGGCAGCTGTGACGCCCGCAGGGGGGGAGGTGCGGGGCAAAACGTTCCCTTGCCTCCCTGAACCCCGGGGTGGTGGCCTTGGACTCGTAGGGGCAAATTCCACCTCTCGTGTGTGATGTCCGAGCGGTATCACACGCGAGAGGTCATTCTGGCTCCCCCAGCTCTCGGGAGGGGCTCTTTAAAAAGTTATGGCTGCCGTCGCTGTTCTCGGCGGCAGCTGCGACGCCCGCGCGAGGGGAGGGGCGAAATGTTCCCTTGCCTCCCTGAGCTTCGGGGTGGTGGCCTTGGACTGGCTCCCCCAGCTCTCGGCCTGGAGGTATGATAAAGGAGAGAGAAAGACTATCTTGTAATAAGAGACAATGTGCAAATTTACTGCTGTTAACAGTGGTGAGATTTTGTGCTTGCAAGAAGATTAGGACAGCAGTAGTAAATATGTAGTTCTACTTGGTGGATATGATTTCCTTGTTCAAATACCCAAAACCGAAAAAGTGGTTTTTCAACCTACGCACTCTTTTAAGATTATAGTTAGTGATTAGTCATTAGGAAATCTTCTGAGCTATAATGAGCAGCGGCATAATGCTTACTTAAGTGTTCCTCAGCATTTGAGGGGGAGCTGATTAATGTGGAGGCAGCTGTCAAAAGAATTGTATTTTTGTCATGACTTATAAAATGAAAAGGTGTGTTCAGATGAAGGCCAAGGTGGCAATTTAAAAGTTTTAGCTGTTTCAAGACATGTTCTGTTATCACACTGATCAGTGTTTTTGCTGTGATCATGCCCATCTTGCTTATATGTACTATTCAAGACAAGAGCCTATTCACAACTGTTGCATCAGTCCCATGCCACTGTTTCCACACTACTACTCTCATGTAATAAATAGCACATCTCTGTTACAAATATCTACTGCTAGACCTTCAGCAGACTACTGGAAGATCGCTAAGGTAGTGTCACTTTTATTTATTTTCCTTAGCCAGTTACTTTTCACAATGTGCAAATTTGCACTGGGAAACACTTGGTAGGCTCTTCTCATCACCCTGCTCTACAGCACAATTGTTCTTTTTCTGTCTTAATTTACTACTAAAAACAAACAAACAAGCAGGTCAGATGACATATTTCCTTGCTGCTTCTGAACACTCCTCCCCCTGAAACTGGGAGATGCTATGAAACTTTGTGTGAGGTTCCCTTCGGGTGTCTCAGCAGTGGCATGGCCGATGTTTTCCATGGGTTCATGTCACTACATGGGTGAGGCCAATTGTGGGGTCCTTATGATACACTCAATACCTGGTCAGGATTTGGGACAGGCTATTAGGGCTGTGCAATGGCTCCACCCGAGTCAGAGATGTCGAACTCATTTGTGATGAGGGCCGGATCTGACATAAATGTCACTTTGTCGGGCTGGGCCATGTGTGCCATGAACATAATGCCAGATACCAGGGATGTAAACTGTATAAAGGACAACAGCAGGTAAGCTCTGAGCTGGCGTATCCTCACTGCAAGGCCCCATGGGCTGTGAAGGGGGTGCAAAGGAAAACCTATACGGGCAGACAGGAGAGCCAGCGATGCAGCACTAGGCAGACACTGCCACGCTGCTACATTGCTGCAGATGAGGTTGTTCTGCCATGCTGAAGCCACAGTCGGAGTGACTCCACCTACTCCCCGCCGAGCAGTCTTCTGTTCCCTCCCTTGCGGTCGTTGTTTGTCGGCCGCATAAGAGCCTTGAACGGGCTGGTTCCGGCCCCCAGGCCTTATGTTTGACACCCCTGTTACTTTGGGGATTTTTCAAAAACCCTCATTAACTTCTTTACTTGTCCTCTTGCATTGCTTGCTAGTGGCTCCCTCTTGGCCCTCACTTTGATATTCCTGTCACGTTTCTCTTCATTCCTGGTGCAGCATACCTGTCTCAGTCTCTCAAGCTTTTTGAACAGTTGCATGCACACAGGGTAAAAGAACGAAAAAGGTATAGTGACCGTGTGCTTAAACCGTTGTACTCCCAGAGGCCTCAAAGCTATGGTTGAAAGAAGAGCCTGCTTCCTCCCGCTGGGCTGAGAGTTTCCATGAGAAACAGAACAACATTGATTTTCTCCAGAACCACACCAGGTTTTTGGGGTGTTGTTGTTTGTCAATATAATTTGCTAGATGTTAGACCTCTGGATGTAAAAAAAAAATGGGTAACTGTTATGCATCTAAATAACTAATTGCTTCTCATGCTTGCTAACATATCTGAAAAGTTCAGGACCACGTCAAAATTACATGCAACTGAAATGCAACATTATTTTAAAAATAAAAAGCTACACAAGGGAATTAAAATGCAGAACAGCCTTTTAAAAATGCACTTATCAAACTGCTCCCTTCCTTTTCATAACTGCAGTATACACCTGTATGTAGAGAAATAACTGTGAGAAAAGGCATCCCCCTTTTCTCCAAGCACATTATTTATTATTTATAATTTCAATTTATGCACCACCATATGCCGAATACACACAGCTCAGGGCGGTGAAGAACTTAATGATAAAAACGTTTATAAAAAATAAACAATTTAATCCATAGATAAAAACATTTTCAGATGGTATTAACAGTTCAGATTCCAAGATTGTCATTTCCCCACAAGAAAGTAGAAAGGGGGCAGCTTCCGGTTTGGCTCCCGCGAATGGCGGACGTATCCTCGGGTCGCTCCCGAGGTCGTCTCGCCCGCCCGCAGTGGAGGAGGAAGCCCTGCAGAACTGCATTAGGTCCCGCAGGGCACAGATGTTATTCAGCAGAGAGTTCCACCACATAGGAGCCAGCGCAGAAAAGGCCCTGGCTCTGGTCGAGGACAGCCAGACTTCTTTTGTGCTAGGGATCACTGGTAGATTGTTCTCTGAAAAGTGTAATGCTCTTCGGGGAACATATTGGGCAGAAAGAGTGCAGTTGAATTTTAGAAGGCAGTTTTCTTTTGCAAGTAGAGAGCATGACTTGGGTAATGTCTCTAATGTCTCTTAGAGATTCAAGATGGTGTAGAAAAAAGAAAGTAGAAAGGGGGCAGGAAGGAAAAAGAAGGGGGGAGGGTGTGCCAGTAGGATGGTATCCGCTGCTGTCTTAACCAAAAGGCTAGCGGAACATCTCTGCCTTACAAGCCCTGCAGAACTGCATTAGGTCCCGCAGGGCACAGATGTTATTCAGCAGAGAGTTCCACCACATAGGAGCCAGCGCAGAAAAGGCCCTGGCTCTGGTCAAGGACAGCCAGACTTCTTTTGGGCTAGGGATCACTGGTAGATTGTTCTCTGAAAAGTGTAATGCTCTTCGGGGAACATATTGGGCAGAAAGAGTGCAGTTGAATTTTAGAAGCCAGTTTTCTTTTGCAAGGAGAGAGCAGGACTTGGGTAATGTCTCTTAGAGATTCAAGATGGTGCCTGGCATGTAACTCTGTGCCAGATCTCCCTTCCATTAGCACAATAACTGTTAAATTAATTTAATTTTCCCCAAGTAACTTTGCTCATTGGCAAGCTCACCTTTGCTCCAACCTTGGCGGGTATCTGCAGACTTAGTGTCTTTGCTGTGGTCCCTGTAGAAATGCTGCAAGAACTGAGGGTAGTCCTCCCGCTGAGATTATTGAATGTTGTGACTCTAGGCCTTGCCACCACGGCCTTTCCTGCGATAGCTGTGGTGCTGTAGATGCTGGTGACAGGGTTCCAACCAGGATCCCCGACCCTGGATGAGTTTTGCCGGGCCGGGAGGGGATGGGAAGCCAATGAGTTTTGCCGGGCCAGGAGGGGATGAGAAGCCAAGTGTTGGCTACGAGTGTTGGCTATGAGCACTGGCCTTGCTGCCATGACACTTTGTCTGTTCTTTAAAGAGAGAATCTATCCCAAATTCTGTAATATTCAAGTTTTATTGTTTGCTCTTATATTTGAAATATGTAATACACTTGGTAATACATTTGATTTTACTTGTTGTATGTAACAATTCATAATACTTTACAAATTTGGTGAATCTATATTTCCCCCCTACCCCGTTTTTCTTTCTGTATCCCATCCTTTTAAGAGGAAGTAATAAAAAATTTATTGACAAAACATGGTCGATCACGACCTGTTGGCCCTCTGCCTCACCAACATAGGAGTCTGTGGAGTAGCCTTGAAGTGGTTTACTTCATTTCTCTGGGGTTGGGGTCAGACAGTAGTACTTCGATAGAGGGTGTCACCCTGACACCCTTTGGTGTGTGGGGTCCCTCAAGGAGCCATCCTCTCTCTTACATTGTTTAACATCTATATGTGCCCTCTTGCCCAGCTGGTTCTGAATTTCAGGCTAGGTTGTCACCAGTATGCTGATGACACCCAGCTTTATCTGATGGTGGGCAGCCAACTGGCTGCCACCTCTTCTAATTTGGCTGCAGGACTGGAGGTTGTGACTGGATGGTTGAAGCAGAGCCAGTTAAGATTGAATTAATCAAAGATGGAGGTCCTGTGGCTGGGAGAGGGTGATCCAAGGTTGGGGTGCCAACTCCCAGCTCTTGGCGGCATGCCACTAACACCAACATTGACTGTCAAGAGCCTGGGTGTGCTCCTGGATCCTTCCTTATCTATGGAGGTCCAGGTTGTGAATGTTGCCAGGCTGGTATTTTTCCAACTTCATCGGATCAGGCAACTATCTCCCTTCCTCTTTATCCCTGACCTTGCCACAGTGATCCATGCAACAGTCACCTCAAGGTTGGATTACTGCAACTTACTCTATGTAGGGCTACCCTTGAGGCACACCCAGAAACTATAGTTTGTCCAGAACGCAGAGGCACAGGTACTTACAGGTGCCTCTTTAACTGCATACATAAAACCTGTGCTTCACCAGCTAAACTGGTTTCAGGTTGAGTACTGGATCCACTTCAAGGTTTTGATTTTGACCTTCAAGACCCTTAATAGTCTGGGACCATAAAACCTGCGGGACCACCTTTCCCGGTATGTCCACTGAGACCTTCAAGACCCTTAATGGTCTGGGACCATAAAACCTGCAAGACCACCTTTCCCGGTATGTCCCCTGAAGAGCCTTGCATTCAGAAGATAAAACTTATTGGTGGTCCCTGGCCCAAAAGATGTCCAGCTGTCCTCAACTAGAGCCAGGGCCTTTTTGGCCTTGGCTCTGGCCTGGTGGAACTCTCTACCTGGTGACATCCATGCCCTGCAGGACCTAGCTCAGTTCTGCAGGGCATGTCAAACAGAGATGTTCCACCAGGCCTACAGCTGAGGACAGCAATGGCCAATATCGTGGCTCTCATCATAGCCTCCTCCATGACTGGTTCCTGATTCACCTGGAGGAGGGAGCGAACCACATTTTTAAGCTACTGACTAATGCTGTTGATTTTATTGTGATCTGTAATTAATTTATCATTGTATATTTTAACCTGTTGTACCTTGCCCTGAGTCCTTCGGAGAGGGGCAATCTATAGAGGAGGAGGAGGAGAAGGAGAAGATGTGTGTGTGTGTGTGTGTGTGTGTGTGTGTGTGTATAATCCTGCTCAAGCATTTTGTTAGATATGACACACCCAAGTAGATATTTTTGATGATCACACGATAGGAAACACAGATATGCATTCAATATAGAAATGAGCAAGCATTTGCTAGAAAAGATAAGAAAATAAAATATCTACAATCCTCCCCCCCTTTTGCAGTAAACCCAAACAGTATTTCTTTTAATAACTACATAACTAAATCGTTTCTTTAAATCTTTGATGGGCAGGGAACAGTATTCTCTAAGCAGAGGTGTCACACTCATTTGTCATAAGGGTTGGACATGACATACATGTCACTTTGTTGGGCGGCGCCACGTGTACCATAAAATGTAATGCCAGGTACAGGAGATATAAACTTCATAAAGGACACAAACAACCCCAATTAATGATATTATTTTTGCTCAAAATACAAACATGCTTATACGTTAACACTCTTACAGTATTTCCCTGATGCCCACCCTCCCACTGCCTGTTACTCATTAGCACTGGGACAATATACAGGGACATAATGTGCAGCCTCTGTTATCTGGGAATAAAGGTGATCAGTTGCTTGTGGGCCAGATAAGAGCCCTAGATGGGCCGGTTCCAACCTGCGGGCCGTATGTTTGACCTCCCTTCTCTAAAGAAACCAGCTTTAAGCCTAGGTGAGAGATAGAAAGTCAGGATCCTAGCACATCATTAGAGAGAAAGGAGACTATTACTTTAAAAAACTGCTGGATTTGTGTTTTATTTCATTTACTATAATGCTTGCTATTGGTTCACACAAATATTAGTATAAAATTCCAACAGCTCTGTCCTGTCCATGGTCGCTTAGAAAATCCTTCTGTATTCATAGCACCTCGCTTACAGGTATGTTCAGTTTTGCAGCCTATCTATACATTATGAGCACTGAGTTATAAACTCAGAATTGGCAAGGATGTTATGCATGGGCTGCATCTGTAGCTACAGTTTCTCATTTCTGAACATATAAAGTGAAACAGTGGAAAAATAATACAAAGCTACCCTCTCTGAGCATAGGGGCAGTCAATTCGTGGTGCAGCTATCATGATACTACTGTGTTTCTTTCATGTGACTCTCAAAGGTTGTCTTGGAGACAATATAGACAATCGTCTTACCTCTTGATACGTTTTTCGACCAAGTAGCTGATTCATTGTCTGCATTGTTGCAAGACCAGTATAATTTTTCTGAACATTTATTCTTACATGTGGGGAAGGTTAAGAGGCTTTCCAACATTGCCCAGTGGGGTTGAATTAGTAATCTGTAGCTGGTGAAATTGGTAGTGAAGGTGTTTGCCTAGAATATAGTGATTCATGATCATTACTGTCTTGTAAGGAATAGCTTTTGTTCCCTGGTTATCTTTCCATAGTTTTCAAAATCCACAGTAGCGTTTTTAAGGGTTCTTTGAAAGATTTCAAAACTGCAATGTTCACGGGGTTTTGGATTGATAAAAGCTTTGTTCATTTACATATTGGTACTTATGTGCTTTTTCCTTTGTTTGTTTATCAAGAAACGATTGTTACGGTAATTCATTGTGTGATGAAGGGCTATGGGGGGGGGTTGGTCGCAGGAGTTTGGAAAACCCCATAGTCATCTCAAGCCTCTGCTCAATGATTCCACCACTTCACTCACTCCCTGGAGGTGCCAAAAACAAACTGGATAGCAGCCACTGTCACCAGTGACTCAGAGTATCTCCTGCTGAGCAGAGCTGCATGTCTAGCTCTCTGTACCTATGTTGCCTTTTAGAGGCTCCACATAGCTACCACATCTCCTGCTTTGTTCCTACAGGTTAGGGTGGGGGAGATCTATCACAACTTAGCAATTTTGAGCTATCATGCTCCAGGGATGGATAGCTTACCTGCTTCCCCTTCCTGTTGCTGCACTTCAGATAGCGAGACTAAATAGACATGAAGTGTTTTCAGAGATCAGGCTCACAGCCTTTAAAATATAAGAAAGCAGAATAAATGAATAAAAATAACACAGGGTTCCATTTATCTGTAATTTTTTCATTGGGTGTCTTCTGTGCATGCACACATTAGGACTGTGCAGACGCAGGCCAGCCACAGAGAAGAATTTTCTAGTTTCAAGGAACAGGCATCCCTCCCCCTCAGCACGTGCTGAAACCATGGCATGCCATGAGGGAGAGGTACCATTTCCCCCAGTTCTTCTGAGCTGCCAGAGAGTAGCAGAAAGCCAAAAAGACTCACAGTGGGGAGGGACAGGGAGAAAGAATGTGTTCCTGGACAGAAGATACTCAAACAACAGTTACAGGTAAGTGCAATCCTGTTCTTCTGTGCAGTCCCACATTGGGAGAATAGTAAGCACAACTCTTCCAATAGCCAGCTCTCTTCTGGAATAGATATCCACAGTGTAGTGATGCACAAACGTCTCTGTAGAGAACCAAACCTGTTGCGGCCAATAAGGGGCAATGAATGTGTCCCTTGAGCCCTGATTTTGGATAGTGTCTGGTGAAGCAGTGGAGTGGGGTGGGAATGCATAGAACAAACCCTGAGTCAACTCCAGGGATCTGAGAGACATCTCCCAGGAATTTAGGGTTGCTGCCTGTCCTGGAGCGGAACCTGGTAGCCTTGGAGTTCTGGCTTCTAGTGTCCACCAGTGGGAGGGCTTCTAATGTCCTGGCCCCACTGGTGGGCCTCCTGATGGCACCTGGTATTTTTGGCCACTGTGTGACAGAGTGTTGGACTGGATGGGCCATTGGCTTGATCCAGCATTGGCTTCTCTTACATTCTTATGTTCTTATGGCTGGTTGCAAAGAGGTCTCTATGTGGAAATCCTCATTGCTGAGATATTGATAACAGATACTTGTTTATGATGGACCATTCATGATACGGAGTGGCCACCCTGATGAGGGTTATCTGTCTGGAAATTGTGTGAGCCGGCAATGTGAACAGCCTGGAATGTAATGTTGTGTGGCATTGCCCAATCCCAGATGGCTGTAGCCTCCACACAGAGAGACAGCATGATGATTCCCCCTTGCTCGTTGACATAGCCATGGTGTTGTCTGTCTGCACCTGGGCAGTCTGTTCATGAAGTGGACCTGTAAAAGAAACAAATGTGTAATGAATCACCCTTGGTTCCAAAATATTAATGCACAGATAGGATTCAATAAGGGACCAAGTGACCTAAGCAGATGAAGTTAAACAATGGGTTAAACATGTTAAACATGTGGACAAAGTTAAACAAAGTTAAACATGTGGACAAGGGGGATCCAATAGATATTATTTACCTTGACTTCCAGAAAGCTTTTAATAAAGTTCCTCATCAAAGGCTCCTAAGCTATGGATCAAAAACTGGCTAATTAATAGAAAACAGAGAGTGAGTATAAATGGGCAATTTTCTCAGTGGAGGGTGGTAAGCAGTGGGGTACCGCAGGGACCAGTACTTGGTCCACTGCTTTTTAACTTGTTCAATAATGATTTGGAGTTGGGAGTAAGCAGTGAAGTGGCTAAATTTGCGGATGATACGAAGTTGTTCAGGGTGGTGAAAACCAGTGAGGATTGTGAGGCACTCCAAAGGGATCTGTCAAAGTTGGGCGAGTGGGCGTCAACATGGCAAATGGGGTTCAATGTGGCCAAGTGCAAGGTGATGCACATTGGAGCCAAAAATCCTAAATATAAATACACATTGATGGGGTCTGAACTGGCAGAGACAGATCAAGAGAGAGATCTTGGAGTTGTAGTAGATAACTCACTGAAAATGTCGAGACAGTGTGTGACTGCAATAAAGAAGGCAAATGCTATGCTGGGGATTATTAGGAAGGGTATTGAAAACAGATCAGCCAATATAATAATGCCCCTATATAAATCAATGGTGAGACCTCATTTGGAATACTGTGTGCAATTCTGGTCACCACACCTTAAAAAGGATATTATAGCTTTGGAAAAAGTGCAGAAAAGGGCAACTCGAATGATAAAAGGGTTGGAACACTTTCCCTATGAGGAAAGGTTAAAGCGCTTAGGGCTCTTTAGCTTGGAGAAAAGACGACTAAGGGGTGACATGATCGAGGTTTATAAGATTATGCATGGGAAAGAGCAGGTAAAGAAAGAGGTACTTTTCTCCCTTTCTCACAATACAAGAACCCGTGGGCACTCCATGAAATTGCTGAGCGGTCGGGTTAGAACGGATAAAAGGAAGTACTTCTTCACCCAAAGAGTGATTAACACTTGGAATTCACTGCCACAGGAAGTGGTGGCAGCTACAAGCATGGACGGCTTCAAAAGGGAATTAGATAAGCATATGGAGCAGAGGTCCATCAGTGGCTATTAGCCACAAGGTATAGATAGGGACTCTGGGGCAAGTGATGCTCTGTCATCTTGGTGCTTGGGGGGGGGTCAACAGTGGGAGGGCTTCTAATGTCCTGGCCCCACTGGTGGACCTCCTGATGGCACTGGTATTTCTGGCCACTGTGTGACACAGAGTGTTGGACTGGATGGGCCTTTGGCCTGATCCAACATTGGCGTCTCTTATGTTCTTATGAAAGCAAGAAATTGCTAGTAGATCAATAGGTACCACTTCGGTGGGAAGGGAACAGCGTTCTGTGCACCTGGGAAGTTGAACCCTGAAAGGGAATCCCTGTAACAGATTTTCCTCTGCAACCCACCAATGCAAACAGCTGAGAACCACTTGTGGGGGAGACAGTTTTGACACTTGGGAATGGCAAACTGGGTCAAAGTAGTGGAGAAACCATTTGTGGAGAAGCTGCATATGCTTACTGGCCATAGGTCCAGTTGCAGAAGCCATAAGGTCAAATAAACTCTGAATTTGCAACACAGAGATGAACCTATTGGAAACAAAACCTGAAAGCAATGACTGGAGCATTTTAATTTGGCTTTAGCAACAGATGAATCCAGGACATTTCCAGTGAATTCTACCTGTTTAGATGGGGATAGTTTAGACTTATCCCAATTAATCTTTAGACCCAACCTAGACAGAACATCCACGGAAAGCAGGACCTGCAACTGTAAATCTTCTAATGAGGATGCAACAAGCACCCAATAATCAAAATAAGGAAAATTGGTACATCCCTTAGAGAGCAGGAAGGCCACTATGACTGCCATACATTTTGTGAACACATGGGGGGCATTGTGAGGCCAAAGGGTAAGACAGTGTATTGGTAACACATACAAGCACAATGAATCTAAGATATTTTCTGTAGTGAGGGTGAATAGAAATGTAAAAGTATATATCCTTTAACTTGAGAACAGCAGATAAAGGTTTCCCTTGCTTGAAAGCCAGTCGAATCCGACTCTAGGGTTGCAGTGCTCATCTCCGTTTCCAAGCCAAAGAGCCAGCGCTATCTGAAGACATTTCCATGTTCATGTGGCCGGCATGACTAAACGCCAAGGCTCACGGAACGCTGTTACCTTCCCACCAAAGCGGTACCTATTTATCTACTTGCAATGTCTTGCTTTCAAACTGCTAGGTTGGCAGGAGCTGGAACCAGAGACAGGAGCTCACTCCATCATGCGGCACTCGGGTCTCGAACTGCTGAACTACCGACCTTCCAGCCTGCAGTTCAGTGTCTTAACCACTTGAGCCACCGCAGCAGACCATGCATTTAATGCAAGTAACTGCAACACAATAGGAAGTGTAACCATTCTAAACTTAACATTTAGGAAACCATTCAACTGCCTTAGGTCTAGGATGGGTCTAATACCACCACCCTTCTTAGTAACTAGAAAATATCTGGAGTAAAAACCTCTAGAAACCTCCCAAGACATAACTGGTTGGATGTCACTGTTAGAAATAAGATCCTTAATAAGTTGCAGTAACTTAGATAAACAAGCAAAACCAGAGGAACAAGGTACATTCAAGGGAGGCACTTCAACAAACTGCCGTCTGTAACTACCTACAGATGAAACCCAAGAGTCAGAGTTAATTGGCTGCCACTCAGAATACAATGAGGCCAGCTTATCCCAAAAACAGGAACACACCAGTTCCCACTGCAGGGATAGTCAGACTAGCACCTTTGATCTCTGTTGGGACTCCTTGTAGGAGTGTCGCTGGGTGGACTTGTTCTTTAGGCGAGAAGAATGTCTTCGACTCTGGCACTGGGTAGAAGAAAAGGGATGTTGAGACAGATACTCCAGATATGAGTACCCCTGGGTACCTCTGTTGAGGATGATAAGAGGTTGGTCTGCTAGAATAAGACAGCCTGCAGGACCGCTGTGCCAGAACAGTCATCTCCAATTACTTGGCAGTCTATCTGTTCTTTTTTATTTGAGCCAAAGTCTCATCTATCTTGGTTGAAAATAGCAGCAACCCTTCAAAAGTCCTGAACCCTGGACTTCATTTCAGGTGGCAAAGCAGTGGACACTGATCAAGCAAGTCATCGGATTGTAACAGCTGACGCAATAGCCCAGCCTGAGCAGTCAGCTACATGGCAACTGGCATTCATTTGGTACTTTGATAATTTAATCACATCATCCTGCAGAACCTTGGCCGAACAACACACCCTCAGGGAGGAGGTCCAGATATGCTGACATGTGCTCCCAGAGCTGATATGCTGCCATAATGGCTTGGTAGTTGGCTATTCTTATGTTGAGAGCAGAGAAAGAATGTCTCCTGCAACCCAAGGCATTTAATTTATGGCCTTCCTTGTCCGTGGGCATTGAATGTGACCCCAAGTCTTGACCTGGTCTGGACCTCATCCAGTACCAATAAGGAAAGTGAAGACGGAGTAAAGAGGAAGGCGCAGTCCTCCTGGCAAAACTTAAACATATTATCTACCTTATGAGAGGTAGGGGGAATTGAAGCAGGACAAGATGGAGTCTCTAGGTGAAAGTTTGGTCCTGTGTGGATTGTGCCTCTCTAAAGAGCTGCCGAGATGGAAGGGTAAGAGCACCTTTTCTCTGTCTCCAGATGATGTATAGTCTCCCTTTATGGGATCATTCAGCCTTTCCTGCTTCAAGAAGAAGGGTTTACTAACCATTTGACTCTTAGCAGTCTCTGTCCTTTTAAGTGTGACATTCTAGCAAGATGTGAGATGATAAACCATTCTCTTAATTTTGGCCAGAGACCAAAGCATATGTGATGGTGCTTGGAGCTTGATGGCTCATCCTCTGGCCCCTCCTTCCTGCCAGGTACTGGTTTGCAGCTGGCTTCCAATACAGAGACAGAGTGCAGTCCCAGTGATTGAAATATTGGGGTGAATTCTTGGATGGAGGGCATTTCTCCATTCACCACACTGTAATGCTCTAGCACATATTTAAGAAGGAAATCCCCCCCATATTTACTGCACGGTACTCATCTTCTCAGAAACCTTAAGTAAACACAGCCTCTACGTAATGAAAATGCACTTGGGCGCTGCAAGAACACAGTGTC
Source organism: Gekko japonicus (assembly GCF_001447785.1). NCBI lineage: Eukaryota > Metazoa > Chordata > Lepidosauria > Squamata > Gekkonidae > Gekko > Gekko japonicus. The sequence continues at coordinate 1,332,107 of NW_015165837.1, read as the reverse complement.
AAAAAGGCTTTTACCAGGTATGGTCAAGTCAGTCTATCTGGACTGAGGTTCTCATCACAGCTCACACAAGGCAGCCAAAGGAAAATGTGATTTGTTTTATACTGTTACGTGATCTGTCAAAGTGCCTTTAGTTCACAGGAAAACTCTAAACCAGATCATACTTTGCCAATGGTGTGGAGCTTGATGGCTCATCCTCTGGCCCCTCCTTCCTGCCAGGTACTGGTTTGCAGCTGGCTTCCAATACAGAGACAGAGTGCAGTCCCAGTGATTGAAATATTGGGGTGAATTCTTGGATGGAGGGCATTTCTCCATTCACCACACTGTAATGCTCTAGCACATATTTAAGAAGGAAATCCCCCCCATATTTACTGCACGGTACTCATCTTCTCAGAAACCTTAAGTAAACACAGCCTCTACGTAATGAAAATGCACTTGGGCGCTGCAAGAACACAGTGTCAAAAAGGCTTTTACCAGGTATGGTCAAGTCAGGCTATCTGGACTGAGGTTCTCATCACAGCTCACACAAGGCAGCCAAAGGAAAATGTGATTTGTTTTATACTGTTACGTGATCTGTCAAAGTGCCTTTAGTTCACAGGAAAACTCTAAACCAGATCATACTTTGCCAATGGTGACTCAGAGCAAAGAAAACAGCCACAGTGTAATGGCCTTACCTTTCTAGTGGCAATGTCCTTATTTCTGAGGTAACTATCTTGAATGCAAAATACTTGGAACAAGGATTATTTTAAAAACCAAAGACCAGCTGTGATTGTCTTTGAATCTGCTTCATAGACTGTTTGAAAAGGATTGGCAGAACAGACTGGGAATATAAGATAAATCACTAAGGGGGTTTAGTGACCTGTTCTCAGGATTTTTTTTTTAATAGTACTGTTGCTCTAATCAAATGGAATTATATTAAGGGCCTCATAGAATGTGAAGCACCTTGAATACACTAGGCAGACTCCTAAAATAGAACACTTCTAACAAGATTAGATTGCCACTTCTCGGTAATATTTGTTCTTTTATACTTGGGCAAAAGTGTTATCAGGTGATATTCAGTAAACTCATCTGACTCTACATAAAATTGATACACCATCAGAGTTTGGTCCAGTTCATTCGAGTGACCTCCAGGTGAGGCTGTTGGTAAAGGGTATGTTCAGTATGTTCAGACGACTTGTTCTGGTTGGGTAATGGAATGTGAGCATCTCTTTCATGGCAGCCTTCATAAGAACAGCATAGTCTAATGATGGAGTAAGCAATCTTTTTGGTTTCAAGTACAAAAGAAAAAAATGTCTTCCTGAGTTTGCCGATAAACAAAATGGGGTGGGGGAGATGGGGGTTGCACTTGGCAAGCCAAGCCCCAGTGGCAACTGCCAGCATCTCAGGATAAGTTTGTCTCCCTCCACGTGATACTGAATGTCAACATGTCTGTATCCCTTCTTCAGTTGTAACCCACACACTGCTGTTTATCCACACAGTCAAACAATTGGGGTTGAAGTTCTAGTGAATTTGAAAATTCAAGAAGTCTGTAATTCAGCATGCTACACGAATTGGCAAATAATGTGACTCAGGAATGTAATTTGAATCAGTATTGGTAACATGAAATTTAGCTTATGGATGTACAGGGCTTTTTTCTGGGGGAACACACCGGAACAGAGTTCCGGAACCTCTTTGACAAAATTCTTTTTAAAATGTTTAGAAGTTCATGATTTTTCAGTATACAGATTGAAAACTTCATTTCCCTTTTGAGAGTTCTGGCACCTCTTAAAAAAAAAAAAGCCCTGGCTGTTAACACAGGAATGGTTCTATCATGAGACAGAAACAGTTGCCTGAGGCATGGAATTGGAGCGGAAAACAACCACCCATTGTGCCCATTGCAAGCTTCCCATCCCACTCACCTCATCATCCCACCATTTCCATCATGAACCCTGAGTAGGTAGTCTTCCTTCTATCCTGCAGCTCTCTTTAAAAACCATGAGAGAAATCACATAAACCCCAGAGTTTCCCAAACTCACAGGAGACTCCTTCCTGTTTACCCACCGTTTTGGTTGCCTAAGCAGTTGTGTTTAGGTAAATCTAAATGACGGCTGGACTCCCACAACAGGAAAGAATCTTCTGAGAAGTCCTACAGGGCAGGTGTGGCTTGCCACATTGTTTTTAAAGAGGGCTGGGGAGATAAAGAAAGAATTAGCTACCGTGGCTCCCAAGTGGAGATAGTGGGATACTTCACTTCCCAGGTGAGGTAGGGGAAATCTCTGGTGGCAAAATATCTTGAACCAGAATCTATCAGTGAATTTGTCCTATTCAGTACATTCTCATTGCCAATTTATATTATTACTGTAGAAAAATATGCATCATGTACTTTTCCACCTCTTCTGGTATGATGTGGAGACCACATAGATCTTCCTGGACTTAAAAGCATTATGCTGTGGGGTCTCTATACTCTGCCTATGTGGAACAATACCAGATTCATTTCATACTTACTTCTACAGTGCAGCATTAAAGGTTCTTTGTCTCCAGGCATTTATAAGAACAGGAGTACAGATGCGGATCAGTGTGATAGACATTTTACAGTAGTGACGATTCCAAACTTTAAAGCTTTATGGTATTAATCAGTAGTAGAAACTGGCCCCTAGGATGAGTTATTCTCTTGCTGGAAAAAAATATCACTCAGCTATTATATAAAAATACTTCCTTTTTGATCTACTTTGAAGAGCTCAGTATACTTTGCCATAATAATGTAAAATCAATATTGCACTGAAAGGGGGGAAAACCCTCAAATTCTACTAGGAATTGCAATTAAGGTAAGTAATTATTCTTAACTGGAAATGCTAATTTAAACTATTTAATCAAGGGCAACAGATAAAATATATAAAGAAGCTGCTATCCTCAGATATAAAGTGCAGTCATCTGGGCTTTTGAACTAAATGCAAATATTTTGGTGGTGGTTGGACTACTTAGCTGGGTTAAGAATTCTGCTCCACTGTTTGTCTACATAAGTACATTTTTTATCTCACTTTTCCTCTGAGGAATTCAGAACAGCATTCAATTTTCTCCTTTCCCTATTTTATCCTCACAAGAACTTAGGCTGATAGTAACTGCCTCAAGGTCACTCTGTGACCCTCATGGCAGAACAGGGATTTAAACCTGGCTTTCCTGGGGTCTAATCCAACACTCTAAGAGCCAAACCTGGACTTTTGGGCTCTTGAAAATGGTGTGCACTGGGGAGAGAGAAACCTTATCTCCCTTACCCTTGCCACAGTCCTGAGCAGTGTCGGCCTCCTGCAGTGTTTGGAAAGTGAGGGAATTCCAACAGTAAAATGGCAGTGGCATCCCTGGGGATACTGTATCATCTGGTTTTGCCCTAAGCCACCACACCACACTGACTTAGCCATGAATCCATAGCCTTTAGGCATATCAGTGTTTCTCAGCCTTTTAAAACAATACTGGGATGCCTCATCTGGATATGGATCACCTCTACACAGTAAAAGATTTGGGAACGTGTGATATAAGTGAATATTTGTTTACTGTCAGGAGTTAAATAGTTAGATCCTGAAACTACAGCAATTACATTTTTGCATACACCAACTTCTCTATTAATGCTTTCTTTTAGGTGCCAGGTTGAAATGTTTCTGTTCACCCACTCTTTTAAATCAGGAGTTGTTTTTTAACACTACTTTAGCCTGGGTACTGTTATTTTAAGCTCTGCGGTCTGTGTTTATGATCTATATTTTCATGCTGGGCTGGGGCTTTTAATGCTGGATTTTAATTATTTTAATATTTTGTTTTTTATTAATTTTGTTTTGTAAACCACCTCAGGCAGGTTTCTGGAGTGGCAGCATAAAAATGTTCTAAATAAATAAAATCAATTGGCACACCAAAGTCTGGAAGATTCTAAGTCCACTTCCCTTTGTAGTGTGTGTGTTTTGAAAGAAAGAAGCTTTCATTTTGCCTTTACTACTTGGAATTAGGTATTAACTAGGTACAATAAAACTGTCCACCTGCTGACTTAACCACATGAGGCAATTTACGCATTCCTTTAAATCATATGTCAGAGAGTGCTCTTGAGAAGGTCGGGCCCCAAACTGTGATCCTAATAAGACAGAACAAGTAGTCATAGGCACATTTCCATTAACCAAGGTGCAACACACTTAACATCATTGCTATACAAATAACACTTGTGGTATAGAAGTGGCACAGGCCAAGTATGTATGCAAAAACATTTTGATTTGACTATGAAACACACAGATTTATGAACTCCACACTCAGAGGGTTCCTATGCTTTTAAAATCTACATGGTAATGAAAAGTTCATAAGGTAAACAATATTGTGAGAAATTACAGCTACTAGACATCTTAGTTCTTAACAGCACAGGAGCACTCTTTATAGCCAAGTATATTCAGGCACTAGCATTTATATTGTGCCTTTCAAGGGAGCTTCCAGTATTTTAATTTAGCACAGTTTTGTGAGGCAGGCCAATATTAATGGCACAGATCCTACCACTCTTATCAGGGGACTTAGTCCATGGGCAACCAGGACAGTGGTCTCAGACCGCCAACCATCCACAAACCCACATCCATGAAGAAGAGCAGACTCCCACAGCTGCTGCCTCTTGTGCCAGCCCTGTTTGAAGCTCAGGTACGCAGCTTCTGTCAGTGCCTCCCACAGAACTTGCACAGAGTGAGGACCACCCCTTTCTCACCCCTGTTGGGGGGATGGTAGGGGGCAGTAATTCTGGGGTCCCATCATAGCTTTTTGCCCAGGACCCGAGAATCACCCTGCCCTTCACTTGGAATCTCAGAGTGGCTTACAATCTCCTTCCCTTCCTCTCCCCACAACAGACACCCTGTGAGGTCGGTGGGGCTGAGAGAGCTCTGAGAGAACTGCATTGAGAGAACTGTGACTGGCCCAAGATCACCCAGCTGGCTGCATGTGGAGAAGTGGGGAATCAAACCCGGTTTTCCAGATTAGAGTCCATCACCAGTTTGGTGTAGTGGTTAAGTGCACAGACTCTAATCTGGGAAAACCAGGTTTGATTCCCCACTCCTCCACTTGCAGCTGCTGGATGACCTTGGGCAAGCCATAGTTCTGTCAGAGCTGTTCTCTCGAAGACAGTTCTCTCAGAGCTCTCTGAGCTGCACCTACCTCACAGGGTGTGTGTTGTGGGGAGGGAAAGGGAAAGGAGTTTGTAGGCCGTTCTGAGACGCCAAGTGAAGGGCGGAGTACAAATCCAATCTCTTCTTCTTCTTAATCACTACACACAACCAAACCACTAAACCAAAGACCACCCCTGACCCCACAGACATTGCTGTGATTGCAGTGGAAATTCTCTCAAGAACAGTTCTGGAAAGAGCTCTCTCAGCCCCACCTACCTCACAGGGTGTATGTTGTGGGGAGGGGAAGGGAAAGGAGTTTGTAGGCCGTTCTGAGATGCCAAGTGAAGGGCGGAGGATAAATCCAATCTCTTCTTCTTCTTCTTAATCACTACACGCAACCAAACCACTACACCAAAGACCACCCCTGACCCCACACACATTGCTGTGATTGCAGTGGAAGAAAGTACACTCTTAGCTGAGCAGAGTGAAAGGATGCAACACCACTAGCTCTATATCACCAATGGTGGGATAGAACTGAAATACAGTAACTTGCCTAAGGATGGGTTCTCATCTGCAGCCAGGTTTGGGTTGATTCTTATCTTAACAGTTATGCAAAATGGGTTCCAAGATACTTGCATCTTAGCTGCAGGTTTTGTAACAATCGACTTTCTGAAGGTTGCAAGCATTAGCACACTTATTTAAAAGACAGTTCTTTCAATAGGACTTCAGTGCTCTCCTCCCACTAAGCATTTAGGATCATGAATGCATTTATCTTTGAGTAGACAAAGCTCTTGTTCTTGACTGCAGTTCAAACATGATCTTAACAGTTATGCAAAATGGGTTCCAAGATACTTGCATCTTAGCTGCAGGTTTTGTAACAATCGACTTTCTGAAGGTTGCAAGCATTGCACACTTATTTAAAAGACAGTTCTATCATTTCAATAGGACTTCAGTGCTCTCCTCCCACTAAGCATTTAGGATCATTAATGCATTTATCTTTGAGTAGACTGCAGTTCAAACATAAAGAAGCCCACTTTCTGTTCTACACCTAAGATACTCCAATTCTTTTAATGTGCTTTTAAAAGCCAGATGCTTTCGGTAAACCACAGGCAACATGTTTTTGTAAGGACTTTGTGTGAGCAGTCACCTGCTTGCATGTGGCTTTTCTGTTAGCAAGTGAAGGGGAGCTGAAGACACAGTGCATTCTATGTCTTGGTTTAAGTCCTTTGGCTTTTTAATGACAACTTTGGCCCCAAAGAATGAATGGAACCAAAAAGTTACCCAGTCTAATCCCCTGTCCTGCAGCAGGATCCCCCACAAAGCACCCCTTGTCAACTAGATCAATGGTTTTCAACCTTTTGAGACCTGGAACCTAACTTTAACCTACCTTCACCATGGAACCCATTTAATTTTTTGACTCTATTTGTCTACCTTTCCTTTTTCTAGATTTCTTCTTTCCTTTTTTGGGTTTTTGTATTTTTTATACGTGCGTGTGAGTGTGTTTGCACCTGGAAGTCATGGCAACCTCTGGTGACAGACCCCTACTGGGGGTCTGGAGGATATTCAGAGAAGTGGCTGAATAAAGCCTGCCCCCGCCTCCCGATTGCTGGTATTCCAAGGAGGTCTCCCATCCAAGTATTTGCTAGAGTCAATCCTGGTTAGCTTCCAAGATCTGATGAGATCAGGCTTGCCTGGGCTATGCAGGTCAGGGCTCTGCTTTCCTTTTTTATTTTGTACTCGTCTCTTTAAAAACAAGAAAACAGAGGTGTCCCTGGTTGTATCCTATCTCACTGTGGTCCTGTAGTGCTCCTCACCAAACTCGTTCTGAAATAAAGACCAATGTGAGTAAATCTGATTAAAAAGGGAAGGGAAGCAGGACTGGATAAAATGACGCTCCTCTTGATTAAATTTGATGTCATTTTGCCTGCTGGGGCAGACTGGCATTCACATGTAAATAGAAATGAAAGAAGCAGGCCCAAGGGTGAACTACTTTTGAAGCCCCCACCAGTGCCACTGTCTAATGCAAGGGAAAGGAACGCTCTACAAATCTTAATAATGGAGCTCCACTTATACAAGAATGTAAAGTTAGGAGATCACTACAAACTTACAAGATCAGTATTTGAACACAAGAAGTACAATCCTAAGCACAATTATACCCTTCTATGCCCACTGAAGTCAATGGAAGGGTGTAACTGTCCTTAGGATTGCACTGCAAATCTTCTCAGTCTTTTAAAGTACAAACAGGAGGATAGGTTGAATTCTGTAAGTGCTTCATTTTTCTACTATCTGGATGTAAAGTGTTAGTGTTGGTCTTCAAACCCCACTCCCAAATGTGTTTACTCAATGGTAAAGGAACCTCAGGGTTTAATTTCCTTAGTGACATTTTAGATATCCCAGAGTTGGAAGTGCCATGGCTCAACAGTAGAGTACATGCTACGCATGCAGATGTTCTGAGGTTCAACTTCTGGTGTATCTTGTTAGCTATTAATTTATCTGTTGTATCTTGTTAGCTATCAGGTACGTGACCTCTCTCTCCCTGAGACCTTGCAAAGCTATTGCCTGTTGACAACACCAAAGGAGGTGGATCTGTGGTCTGATTCATATAAAGCAGCTTCCTATGTTCATCTTGCAAGGACCACTAAGCAAGGTGGAAAGGCTTACAATAAAAGTGCACTCTCAAGTAGACTCACTAGTAAATTTAAGTGAGACTTGCTTCTTGTAAGAATTGTTAGGATTACATTGGATATTATGGAAGGAAAGGAGTCAATCACAAATCAAGGCACTCAGGAAAGCTGGCCCTTTGCAAAGGAAAATAAATTATTTTGGCAATCATCTTGGTTAAATAACATTTTATTTTTACTTTCCCACTTTATGTGTGTGTTGCTAAAGAAAAATCTAATTGGGTAAAATACTGAGTTGGTAAATCTGAAGGCTTCATTAGATATCCTTTTAATTAGAAACAAGCAAAAATACGCTTCCACCTAATGTTCTGTTAGCTGCCCACCTTTGCTCAGTTAACGGAACAGTTTAATCAAGTATATGAAGGTAGTAAAGATATCAAATAGCTTCAGTTTAATTTTGTAGACTATTTCTCTGGGAAAGCTAAGCTCTAATGAGAGTTTATATTGCTTCTTGGCACTATAAAACATTTTCAGCATCTGTACTCAAAAAGTAAAAGTAGTATTTCAAGAGAAGGATACTGTCATCTTATATTAAACCAAAGCTGACTGCAGGTTATTTAAGCATCCCATTTGATCTCCCAATACATTGTTGTGCTTTATTTTGCTTTGCATTTGCTGGGATTGGGGAAAAAAATCTTGTGTTTTATCACAAGGATATAAAACGATAGTAATTATATGTAGAAAAGCAAGCCAATATCTTTTCCCAGTTAAAATCCCAATTCTAAATGAACTTGGTGAGCTGTAATACACTTCCTTAACTTTCAGAACAATTAAGTACAGTTGTCCAGAATTTTGGTCTTAATTATACAGCTCTGTCTGACATCAGATTTTGGCACCAGAGAGACAAATTCTTCTGCAAATTCTCTAACCATGAAATGTCACAGGGCATTAAAAGCCTAGTATTTTTTTTCCATATCACATATTTTACATCTGCAGCCCAGCTCCATTATAAACCATGTGCAGCACAATTTAATTAACAGCAAGCAACTACAGAATGGGAGTCCTCTATGTTCTGAAAATGACTGAAGAGATAAAAAGAATTGTTAGCTAAGAAGAATCAGTTTACCATTTAATAAGGCAGCCTTCCATACTAAATAAATCAGAGAAACAGAGACCCCCAAGATGTCATAGGATGGAACAATGGAGCCCAATGTCAGAGTAGTCTCAGAGACCTCTGAGAATCGTTTGCTGCACCAGAACACACACGATTATAAGTGACTTCCTGTGTGAAAGTGCCCCAGCTATGACATCTGTGTGGCACAAAACAGAGGAAAAGAACATTCATGCTTCCCTTAAGCTAAGTACGTCTTAAAGTGTAGTTCTGTCTTAGCACGCTCATTCTGATATTAACCCTGTCCTCATGTTTCCTCATGCTTTGATCTGGTGACGGAACACCAGGGTGGTGGTATAGGAAAGGACACAGTAAAATTGCAACCAGGGCCAATGGGAGGAGGGCAATTTGGCCTGGACCTCAGAATCACAGGGTGGGGGGTTCAAATGTAGATGCTATTTAATTTTTTGGTGTCAGTTTTGCAACTTGTTTTTATGAGCCATTGTGGTGCCTTTTGTTTTCATATGTCATCGTTTTTAATTTCTGTTATGCATTGGAGCCTCAAAAGCTGGACTGGCTTTGCCCCTTCTGGACCTCTAAGAGGTCCTGCTTAGCTTTCAGTAAATAGTCCTTGTCATCACAGCCATATTTGATGTTACATGAATTGGCTATTTTAAACATGTTCTATTTGGCTAAACAGCATGATAAAAAGTAGAGACATCACCCTGCCAACAAAAGTCCGCATGGTCAAAGCAATGGTATTCCCAGTAGTCATGTATGGCTGCGAGAGCTGGACTATAAGGAAGGCCGAGCACCGAAGAATAGATTCTTTTGAACTATGGTGCTGGAGAAGACTCTTGAGAGTCCCTTGGACTGCAAGAAGATCAAATCAGTCAAATCCTAAAAGAAATCAACCCTGACTGTTCCCTGGGAGGCCAGATAATGAAACTGAAGCTCAATACTTTGGCCACCAAATGAGAAGAGAGCACTCACTGGAGAAGACCCTGATGCTGGGAAAGATTGAAGGTCAAAGAAGACGGGGACGGCAAAGGATGAGATGGTTAGACAGTGTCATAGATGCAACAAACATGAAATTGAGCAAACTTCAGAGGACGGCGGAACACAGGAAGGCCTGGCGTGATCTGGTCCATGGGGTCACGAAGAGTTGGACTCGACTGTGCGACTGAACAACAACATTTGGCTTTTAACTGAAACCAAACTTGTAGGATGTGCACAGGAAAGCTTATCTCAAAGAAAGGAAACAGGATGTGCACAGGAAAGCTTATCTCAAAGGAAAGTTTTTTTGTTAATGGCTTCTGATGTGATTTTGACTGAGTTTTCCATTTTTGCCATTGGCATCCCTGCCAATCTTTTTATGTTCTTTGAATGAAGTATATGTTGCAAGTGACTTAGTAAGACAAGCTTGAAGATGGGGTCTTTGATCTCAAGCATTTATTTTCTCACAGCAACAAATAAAGGCTAAATGGAATCAAGTGGCTGAACCAAGTCCTCTTTCATCTGCACTGCAGCTGCTGCCGACACCCAGGACGACATCTGAGCCCATCTCTCTTAGCTGCCGCCCACATCTCCAGATGCTGTAACAAGTTGCAAATAACTAGGCCTTTCAGGCTCTTCTGGAAATTAAATCTTCTCATTGCTAAAACCCCTCAGACGTTTTATATTGTGCTGTTCATGATCTTTCCTTTCCATACACAATCCCATCGCATGAGTAGCCATAATAAATAACAGGATCTCTACCTGTCCTCTTGCCTCAGCATATTATAAGGAGAAAATGGTATGGCACCGCAAAAAGCATTCTGGAATTAACAATGCAAATTTTATTCTCACAAATGTGAGGTAAGTTAAGCTAAGAGAGAGTGATCAACCCAAGGTCCCTAGTGAATTTTGTGGCAGAACGGGGATTTGTACCTGGCTTTTCCACACTAGTCCAGCATCCTACACACTACACTGAGCTAGCTCTCCTAAGCAATCCATACATGGATACAAGTCTTTTGTTGTTCAGTTGCACAGTCGAGTCTGATTCTTCACAACCCCATGGACCACAGTACACCAGGCCCTCCTGTCCTCTGCTGTCCTGAGTTTGCTCAATTTCATGTTCATTGCATCGATAACATTGTCTAACCATCAATTGGATACATTTATGACAGAAGAACACTATTTTACCTCCAAAGCAAACTTGAGTAAGACTGATTGAAAAGTCTTCAGATGGGATTCATTTAAAAATTCTTCTGACTATGGAGATGGAGCAGGCTTTGTTGAATGCACTATACTACCCTTTTCATCAGCTTTCTTACTTGGTTTTCACAGAATCACTGAATTACTTGAGTACAGCTGGGTTGGCACTTGAAAGGCTTCACTGGGAGGTACAACTGTTGCCCAGTTCAGAATTCCTATTTGTGTTGAGGACATGGCCTGATCAGACCAGGTGTTCATCTAGTCCAACATCTGGTTTCACACAGTGGCCAACCAGTGAGAAGGCTGAAGTGTGATGGCTGGTGCTTTGTAAGAAGGGGGGGGGATGCTAGAATGGAAAAATATACATTTTTCTATTATAAAATACAATGAATATACAAGCCTATTCTGGTTAATCCTAGAAGTTTATGGGTTTTGTAAATTTCCCCAGGGCTCTAGCAAATTTGCAGCACAGCCCAGTTCTCCAGGTCAGAGACTTCCCTTTCCATTGAATTTCCTTCTTAAGCAAAGACACCAAACTACACTTATAGAGTTGCTTCCAGATATTCTAATGGACATGAGTCCAGGATACAAACTGTCCCTTCTTTCTGCACCTTTCTACAGGTGGTTTCTATTACAGTTTGCAAATACCAAGTTAACAAGGCTTGCACAATGGACATGAAGCTCTGCAGTGTTTTCAAGCAAGCATTTCGAAACTTTATCACACTGACAGAGGATGTCATATCAACACAGGAGTGTATTTTGGCACTGCTACAATTACCCACAATTGTCATTATCTCCAGAACAGCAGCAGCGATGAACTCAACCGTTCCATGACACAGAAAGGAAGAGTGTTAAGTAGTGTTCTAGCTCATTTGGCTATCACAGAAGCAGCTGCACTGGGATATAATTAATCTTGTACAGCATTATGGACATGCCCATATTGCCAAATGGATTCTGTTCTCAGAATGGGACTCAGGGTTTTTTGCTATAGTCTGTCCATATCTATAAAATCAGGTTTTCCAAGATTATCTGCATGGCAGCTCAACTTCATAATAAATACACAGGAAACAAACAGCAAGAAGAGGTGAGCAGATGATGCAAAAAAGATGATGATAAAAATTAGCCTTTCCCCAGCAAAGTGTACATCACAGTCCAAAAAACTGTCACCAATTTCTTTTATAGAATGTTTTAGGTTCGAACACAAGGAAGGTCAAACAGCAGCAAGCAAATAAGACGTTCACAAGAACAAAGGATAGCTTAGCTTTGAACATGACCTTGCAGAAGGGCCACAGATCAGCAGTAGTTCACATGCTCTCAGGTTCAATTACCAGCCCTCTTGTTTTAAAAAAATCTGAGATAGCTGAATCTTTAAGACCTTGTAAAACATGACCTTGCTACATTGTTCTATTGCATCTACCATGTTCTAAAGTTCTTTTTATGCAATTGCTTTGAGCAATTCCATCTTCAGAAAAACAATTAAAAAACAGACACTGAAAGATACAAGTTTTCAGTGGCAGATTTCAGTCAATCTGCAAGTGTAATGGAATGCAAATATTTACAATTCGTTTTAAGATATGAGAGAAAATAAAAACCCTACCCTCCAATGTTGAGAAAAATGTGCATTTTCATTCTTAAATACCAGGTCTTAAGAATGGTGAAGTGCTGATCATCTCAGTAATTTTGAATCAAGTGCAAACTTGTCAGGAAGCTTACCTGTTCTTCTAGGGCAAAGAGCCTTTGAAGACTTCTTTATCGCCTAAGTAATAATTATAGCTATTTTCCTTTTTGCCAACTTGTGGTTGAATATTTCTCTGCCTGGCCACCTTTTCCTTCCTTCCCCAAATCCCTGTACTCAGGAAGACAGAAGAGTATAAAACACTGGATTCCTTAGTGACAAATTTGGTTATAGCCCTTAGTTGTACACAGACGAAGAAACAGACCAAAGGATTACCAGTCGTGAAAACACTGGCCAATACATATTTTTCTGAGATAAGCTTCAAATGACCTTTTGTAGAAAGTAATGCAGAATCCTTCTTTAGACTGGTGTCTGATTGCATCTATTTACAGGCCATTGTACATCTGAACTGCATCATTTTTAACTGTGAACTGTTCAATATATTCCATGGTTTCCTCATTATTTGCTATAGGGTGCAAATTTCCTACAAAGCAAAGAGAAAGCCACAAAAGGCAACCCATTAACACACACAATACACTGAGGTCAGTATTTGACTGAGCCTTTCTACAAAACTTCTGTTCCTATGGGGAGTGAGCAAAAAGAGTAATCAAATGTTCCTGAATACCTCAGGATTGCAGCTGTAATATAGCATCTCCTCAAACATATACTTTATGCTCGCAATCACCCATTCTTTCTTGACATCTTTCAGATTTCATTAAGTTCTTTGTTGCTAATGGCTTTAAAACAAAGTAACAAAACTTCCTGCTGTAGTTTTTGCCAATTTATCTTGGACGGTGAGAAACCAGCTCACTTCTTGTTAGTTTTAAGATTAGGTTTCAGAAACTTCTTTCAACATATCTTTAATCAACTTATTTTAAAAGGAAATGGATGCTGTGTTGTGCTTATGATGTCAGAGAGAGGCTACCATACACTGCAGAAAACAAAATGCTCACAAATTGTAGTTTGGCTGTTTAACTTCACAGCTTCCCCCAGCTAGGGAACTTTCATACTGCAGAGGAACAGTCCATAGAGTTTGCAACAGCTTTTAAATATCTTCCTCGTCACTCTGGTATTGAACCAGTCCTTCAAAAAGTATGCTTAAAACACACCTTCAGAGCATATTTTATACTTTTCCATCAACATTGCCTCTGCACAAAGTCATCCAGCAGTGTTCTGCTAAGTGGTGAAGATGTTCTACGTAAGAACCCTTTGCAACACAGATAACTGAGTTCACTGTAGCACATTTGCATGGTGTTTCACAGATAATGTTACTCACCTCTGTTTCAGCTTGGATGTCACTGCCTTCAAAGGACAAGCACAGTTCAGCCTAGTCACACATGCCCGAATGAACTTAAGTTGCTGAAGCCTGAGGATGTGTACATATTGCTACATACTTATAAGCTTGATACTTGATGTTAGCCCACCCTGGCTTGTAACATTTACCAGAGGTGATTGTCCAGTTTGATCCAGGGGTATTTCCTTAAAGAAGGATGGCTGTGAGATCCCTCCTGAAGGTGTGGATCCCTGGAACCAAATGATGCTAACTACAAATTGTAAAATATCATGTACTTGGACAAAAGGCTTGAGAGAAATTCTGATTTCTGACCAAATTTTGGAACAGAAACTCTCATGGATGACCTCTGACGGGAGAAATGCACGGGAAAGAAGCTCAAACCTTCTGAGTCTCCTGGACTACTGAACGGCTTGTGCTGCTAACAGCCATGGTATCCTTCTTGACCAGTTGGCTGTGACAGATACAACACTCTCGTTCCTATATGGATGGTGGATATAAAAAGTGATGGGGGCAGCTGATGTTTGATCACTAGTACTTCGGGGTTCTACAGAATTCCATCTTGTTCTCTATGCTTAAGATTTACTTATTCATTTTATTTTAAACATTTCTATGCTATATTTCCACCCACATAGGGACCCCATGGCAGCAAATGTCAAAACACTTGAACACTAAAAACATTAAAAATAAAGTGTGTGTGTGTAAAAACTGAAACCAAGGAGGAGGGTCAATAACAGTTATTGAGGGTATTCCAAATAAAACAAAAGTCTTCACCCACTCATGGAAGATAAGAATAGATGGAGACAGATGAATCTCCCTGGAGAAGAAGTTCCAAAGTTTTGACATCATAGTCAAGAAGGCTCTTGCTTGAGTTGCCACCAATCTAGCCTTGGAATGGCAAAAGCAATTATGTAATTTGTAATGTATAGTTTGGCACTTAGTTAATTGGTATTTATTGCTTGTAAACTGTTGAGGAGTTCAGAACAGGATTTTTTTAGTGTGACTGATGATCTCCTGGTAGGACATTTTACTGCTAATTTTATTGAGTTTTTCCGGTTGCAGATTTTTAATTTATTGTTTTACTGCTGTAAGTCACCTCATGAACCTTAGTTAAGATAGAAATTACTCAAATAAAACAATAAGGTCTAATCCAGGGACAATTTCACAGTGCTGCATACTTATTTTAAACACACATATGGAGATTCTTTGCCCAAGAAAAACTCAAAGCAGCTCACAGCAAGCAAAGTTATAATTCAAAGTTATAATTCAAAGATCAACCAAAAACTTTCATTGTGCCAAGTAACATCTATACCAAAGAAAAATACCAGATCTAGGAATATATCCTCTTGTCTGTACTTTATTCAACTACCAAAGGATTTAGAAATAATTATTTTAATAACCAAATGGGGCAATGATGATCTCATTCCTATGCCATTAAATACTATTGTAAGTATGTACTGTAGATTGTAAAACAGCAGTTGTAAGAAATAAAAATAAAAGGAACTATTTATGAAAGTTAAAATCAACAGCAGTGTTTCTTTTTAACAAGTCAAAGTAAGCATCAACCCTGACTGTTCCCTGGAAGGCCAGATAATGAAACTGAAGCTCAAATACTTTGGCCACCAAATGAGAAGGGAGCACTCACTGGAGAAGACCCTGATGCTGGGAAAGATTGAAGGTCAAAGAAGACGGGGACGGCAAAGGATGAGATGGTTAGACAGTGTCATAGATGCAACAAACATGAAATTGAGCAAACTTCAGAGGACGGCGGAAGACAGAAAGGCCTTGCGTGATCTGGTCCATGGGGTCGCGAAGAGTCAGACTCGACTGTGCGACTGAACAACAACAACAAGGCACAAAACCAGTTCAGTGATTACAGTTAAAGTTTCTGCTCCCATGAAAGCCAGTAGGCACAAATTATAACTGCAGAATTAAAGCTGTACATTTATTTTTTCATATATAAAAGATATTCTAGAATACAGAATCCAATTGTGCTGTTGATGTACATGCAATAATATACAGAGATTAGCACAGGTTATTTAAGACAAATTACTGAATATGAACAGCCATCTATTGTTTACAGATTTTACTTTTAAAAACTGTTTAGTATCTCCAATAACATGATAAACTTGGCTGTAAAGTAGCTGATGTGGAAGAATAAGGTGATATATTTCCAATTTCTGGTACAGCACATTTAATCAGTTTTTATTCACAACACACACACAGAGATATTTCAAAGCATTACATACATAGATGTACCAAATTTTATAAAATGAAGAGGTTTTCCAAAAAAAAATAATAATGCACATATGAACCTTTTAACACAGTTACCACTGATTAGGCCTATGGAACCATTCCAGCAACAGCAGCATTTTCCCCTGGTGCTTCCTCCTTGTACCAGGGAAAGCATGGCTGTTAGTGGAATGGGTCTACAGGATCTAGCCAACTGTAAGGGACATTTATTATCATCATAAACATAATGTGGAAAAACTTTCTTCAAGCTTTTGAAATAACCATACAGAACATTTCTTATGAGAAAGATTCATCTTTGGCACAGTATTGATGTACCCTCTCCTACAGTCCCCCAAAATAAAAATAAATAAATCTTGCATGTGAAAAATTATTCATATACATCACAATAATCACATAAGCAAGCAAAGAGAAGCTTAGCTAGATTTTAACTGGAAGAACAGATCTAGAACTTAAAATGAATACCTGGATAGTCTTATGTCTAATTTAGCTGGACAAGACTATTTGATCTTTCCCCATAGCTAAATCCTATCAATTTTGATATCTAATGCACTAATGTTAAAAAAGTGCTGGTAAACCAATAAGTAAACATATGTAAACACACAGCCAGATTTCTCTCTCTAGTGTGTACAGAGGTATTCAATGGAAGAAAACTAACCAATATATAAACTACAAACACTTGTGGAAATGAGTACATTTCTAGGAAATCTTTTATGAAAACCCCCAAACTGGAGCCAGTAATATGGCAGCCACCATCCAGGACTGTGGAAGAGCCAAATGAACTGTGTACAAGGATAAAATGGAATTAGGTAATGAACAACATTTCTACAAAGTTATACAATACTAGATATTTTGTAGGCTGTGCCAGTAAAATTAACTGATTTATATGCTTTCATGTACACATTTCCCATTTACAAATCAAAGGGCAAGTGAGACTAATGTTATATGTAATTCATCTCCCATTGAAATACTAAACCTAGACATAATGTCAGCATCTGCATAGCCTATATGGAATTAAAAGATAACACAAACGCTGCTGGATTGTTTTAAAGGAGTTAAAATTGCAGCCTGATTATTATAACTGAATTGCAAGCTTTGACTTAGCTGCTTCAATTTATTTTAAGAAATTCCACAGAGGATGGAAAGTGTTAATTTTTAACTAAACCTTTTTAACTAAACCTTACATCAACTATGCATCACACAGGAAGCATTACATAACACACATTTATGATTTTACTTCAAGTGATCAAGGTACATATTTAAGTGATTCAGTCACTAGGACTCACACAACACTGAATTTTCAAGTGTGAAATCATACCAAAATCTTGTTAGACTATCATTAACATCACAGGAGAGCAGCTGTTGGGGTAAGTCACTACAAGCGTCTTGTGCAGCTAGCACATGTGGTGCAAGAGTGAAAGGCACATCGCTGAGAAGTTCTGACATAAAAGGATTGCTTTCCACATTGTGATTTTTCTCTGTCCTGACTGCAGTGCCTGCTTCAGTCAAATTCAATCCGTTGTCTGCATTTTTCTGAGGAAGCAAAAAAAAAAAAAATCAACTATGCATTTGGAAAGGTTCACAACAGAAGTAACTGAGACTGGTTGGGACAGCCCAAAATTGAAATGGATAATTCCTGACAATGTGTCAAGCTAATCTCAAGCAATAATGGTAATAAAAATGAGTATATCTTATGAATATTGAACAATATGCTTGGAAGTGCAAAGAAAAAGTGTGCAAAAGAGTATGCAATTTTGCAGTTAAATGACAGGCAACACTATGTCTCCACTGGAGCTAGGTTTTAAATGAATTCCTTTTGAAAAAACACACACAGACCACCTCTTTGAATGAGTACTTGATTCAAAGTCTGCTAAAAGTTCCAATATCCATTTGTAATGCTTGACCCACTGAGATGAGCAGCAAGTCTTAAATGTGATTAACAGGACCATTCTATATGATTGGTTTAATGTTCAGTATGTGTGCCTTTGTTTCACTTTGTGGTGCTCAAGCCATACATTTTCACTCACAATTATGTTTTTATCATAGGGAACACAGGATATAAAAACATTCAAACAGCAGTATTTTGTACCCAGACAGTGTATTCATTACTACTGTGATTATTGTGCATGATTATTAGGCCAGGCTAAGACAGCCAAAAACAGATGTTTCCAGATTTGCGTTGTTAGGGCTGGTGCCAGATCAGACCAATCTAGCCCAGCACTATCTTCTCCTGCCCCCAAATAAAAATGAGCTAGCATACATGCTGTTTTCCTTTTACAGCATAAAATATTTTTTTAAATCCCCAGAGTCTTGTTTGTTTGTTAAATGACACCTCTGAGAACACTTGTTTATGACTTAATTGTTGAATACAGATGCTGGACTTCAAATAATGACCCAGATTAATATATTAGTAGAGGAAATAACAATTTTAAATTAACCACACTTTAAAAAAAACTAAAAAAATGCAAGCAACAGTGTATAATTTTATTCCTCCTCCATTCCCTTCTCTCCTTTACAAATAAATTGAATCCAGTAATTCTGAAGAAATGCTACACTGGCATGAAGTTAATATTTTATGCCTATTCCATGTACAGCAGTATGGCAAGTAATAATGATTTACAAAAATACTATTCCAGTCTTACTCACATACAGAAAGAAGAGTTAAGCTTTCATTTCTGAAACTCTAATCATGCCAGATTTAGATCCGGTAGTATTTTAGAGACCAACAAGATTTTCAGGGTATAAGCTTTCAAGAGTGAAAGCTCCCTTTCTGAGATGCCTGATGAAGTTTTGACTCTTGAAAGCTTATGTGTTTATGCGCAATGTTGTTCTCTTATACCTGATAGTCTGCCGCAAACAAGAAGTTGGATGTGGGGAAGATTTTGAACTCTTTGCCGAGGTGCTGGGTACAGAGTGTTTGAAGAAACTTGTTTGGATACATAAGGATCATTGTGCCAGCCATGACAACAGTACATGCACTGCGACCAAATTCTCACAAAGTCACAGAGGCCCCCTTTTTAGTGACCAAACTCATCTACAAAGCAAGAAATGAATTTACTGGAGAAATCTATTGTTAACAATGCAAGTTTGGTTGTTGTTGTTTACTGCCAAGTCGCAGTTGACTTATGGGGACCCCCTTAGGTTTTTCTAGGCAAGAGATGTTCAGAGGTGGTTTGCTATTGCCTGCCTCTGTGTAATAATCCTGGTATTCCTTGGTGGTCTCCCATCCAAATACTAATCAGGACCAACCCTGCTTAGCTTCTGAGATCTGACAAGACTGGACTAGACAAGTCAGGGTATAGGCACACTCAATTCAAACCCACAAAAGGAAATGAGCTAAACGGAAGACAAATATTTACTTCTGTACATAACTTAGGTTGTTTGGGAATACCTTACTCTATATCCCACCATCAGGCAGGCTGTATATCTGAGCAGAGTCTTTTCTGGTAATTCCATTTCTGTCTGAACAACCTCTTTCCTCAAATTGTCAGAAGCTCTATCAGTTTCGCAGATAGTGTTTCATAATATTATTGAGGAGTGTCTAAGATTTAATGAGCTAGTTTTTATAGATCTGTACTGACTATCATTTTATTGTGCTTATTTGTTTTTTGTAATGCATGATGTCTTTATCCCCTTTGGAGAAAGGAACAACAAAAAATGGGGAGGGGGGTCAGCCAGATATTAGTTGTGACATACAAACTATTATGGACACCACTTTGGAGCAAGGAAAGGAGCAAACAGCAATACTGGTTGAAAAACAAACATGACAATTGTAACTTTAAGCAATGCAAGGCTATTTTCCTGCATATCCATAGTACAATTCTGCATCTACAATTAAATTAAATAACTATTTTTCTCTTCAGACTACTTTTCTTTGTCTGAAAATCTATACTGTCCCCCAAAAGTATATAATATAGGGCTATTCAACTGAAGCATTCAATAACCATATCATTAAATTATGGACTTGCAAGGAATCTTAATTATGTAGGCTGGCAATACATTACCCCAAAGTTATGTTTGTGCTTCACTGAAATTTCTCTGGGAAACAGCATCAAGTATAAACCACAGGGACATCTAATGCTTTGGTTCCATTTTTGAGGGTTTAGTTTTTAAAACTATCTATATAGGAAGCTCTAAAGCAGACAGGAATTCGGGGTCAATCATTATACACAGCAATCACTTATTCACATGTGTATATAAATATGATGGCAAATATACTAGCTTATACTGACAGAAACCTAGTATTGTACATAATCCACTATTGCTGCACTGAAGAACATAAGAGAATCCATGTTGGATCAGGCCAGTGGCCCATCCAGTCCAACACTCTGTGTCACATAGTGGCCAAAATCCACATGCCATCAGAAGGTACACCAGCAGGGCCAGAACTCCAGAAGCCCCCCAAGGACCAAGAATACAGAGCATCATTGCCCCAGACATAGTTTTCCATACTTTGTGGCTAATAGCCACTGATGGACCTCTGCTCCATATGTTTATCCAATCCCCTCTTGAAGCTGTCTATGCTTTACAGACGCTGCCACTTCTTGTTGCAGTGAATTCCACGTGTTAATTATTCTTTAGGTGAAGAAGTACTTCCTTTTATCTGATCTAAGCTTACTGCTAATTAATTTCAATGAGTGCCCATGAGTTCTTGTATTGTGAGAAAGAGAGAAAAGTACTTCTTTCTCTACCTTCTCTATCCCATTCATATTTTGTAAACCTCTATCATGTCACCCCTCAATCATCGTTTCTCCAAGCTAAAGAGCTCTAACCTCTTTAACCTTTCTTCATAGGCAAGGTGGTTCCATCCCCTTAATCGTTTTCATTGTCCTTTTCTGCACTTTTCCCAATGCTATATCTTTCTGAAGGCCCCCTTCCCTTCTGGTTCACGTTTTATTTTGTATCGATATTGACAGCCTTGCCTTTGTGACATTTTGTCCCTTAGTAAAATGTATTTCTCTGCTTCCTAGAATATTTCTTTTCTTTTCTTGCTGTGTTCTGCCTTTTGTTACATATATAACAAAATGAAGAGCAACACTACTACCACAGCTAGGTGTACATCCTTCTGCTGTATTGAGATTTCAGTTTGTTAAAATAGCAATGCGGAATAACACATATGAATAAAAAGTTCTAGGTACTCCACCCCATAGTCTTCAAAATGTTACATGGATCTCATTGCCTCATTCCAGTTCAGTCTTGTTTTCTTTAAACCCTTAATAAGTACAACATTATCTATCTGCATCACAAGTTCCTCCTAATACCAATTTTCCTATTTTTATTATTCCCTCTGACTGTGACTTGCAGGAGCAATGTCATGGGGGGGGGGGAAAACCAGTAAAAACTTTATAAAACCTATACCCTACCCTTCTACCAAAAACAAACAAAAAAACCCTCAACAGAGCAATCCTTAATAAGTCTACTCAGAGATCCACTGAAGTCTATTCAATGGAACTTACTTCAAGGAAGGTGTTCTTAGGGTTGCACTTAGCGGCTGTTAGTGATGGATAAAACAAATTTCAAGGTGTGCAACAGCTGAAAATCTTAAATGGACGTAGAACAGAAATTCTGATAACTTTACAATGTTTTTGTTTTGAATCATGACACATTTTTAAAAAATTCAGGTTACATCATCATAGTGCAATAATTTCAACAAGTATGAAATCTCAACTAAGGTGGCAACCTCAAAAGTCAATGTTGTTACAAGTCCCTCATGACTATTCAAATGCAGGTTTTATTTCTACAATTTTATTTAAATTGGCTTTATATACTCTACTGTGAAGAGACCAACACGCAAGCCCTGTTCCCTTGGGTCCTGGGAGGTCAGAAAACCCTGTGGCCATCCCAGGTCTCCA
>NW_015165837.1:1305455-1309960 GCF_001447785.1 Gekko japonicus | reverse complement strand
CCACTGCCACCAGCAAATCTAAGAATATCTCCAGCTGCAGAGACTTGCACAGCCATCATTCTGTACCTGCATTATCCTTAGTAGCTCCACATAGTTGCCCCATCTTCTGTTTCTCTCCTACTAGATAGCACCTCTACTTTTGCTTCCTTCATTTTCTCCCCTTTTCTTTCAATCTCCCCCCTCTCTTTCTCACCCCATCCCTTCTCTGTCAATCTTCCCCCTTATCTCTCTTCCTCCCCCAAACCTTATCAATCTTCCTCCTTCTCACTCTTCTCCTTCTCTATCTCCCCCATCTCTCTTCCTCCTCCCCTCCCCTCCCTAACTTGACATCCTTTTGGGGCCAACTAACACCCCCCATCCTTGGGGCTGCCTCATCTTGCTTTTCCTTCCTTTGTCCCCTCTCCCTTACTCCAGCCACATCCTTGCTACTCTTACCCTCCTGCCCTTGCTACTCTTACCTTCCCAACCCATTGTCAGTACTTTGCCAATCTCCCCCCCCCCTCCAATCTTTGGTGCTCTACTTGGCTGCCTCACCCCATGCAAGGGAAGAATGGGCCAGCCTCTTTGTCCCTGGATGCTGCTGGGCTTGTTCTAGATGTGGTGGGGCCAGCAGTGGGCCGAGAGCTGTGCTGGGCTTGAGGGCAACAGCAGCAACGCCAAGTGCCCTGCTAGCCACAGCAGCAACACCAGGAGCTGCACTGGACCAGGGGCTATGGCAGCAAGGCCAGAAGCAGCACTGAGTCTGGGGCTATGGTAGCTATGCTGGGAGCTGCAACAGTGAGAGCAGCCAGGCCTGGGGCCATTGTTGTCATCTGCAGGTAGCACGCCAACAGAGTCTTCCTCTCACAGCACATGCACAGACAATGCTTCTCTAT
Source organism: Gekko japonicus (assembly GCF_001447785.1). Classification (NCBI taxonomy): domain Eukaryota; kingdom Metazoa; phylum Chordata; class Lepidosauria; order Squamata; family Gekkonidae; genus Gekko; species Gekko japonicus. Next base: position 1,309,085 of record NW_015165837.1, on the reverse strand, counting down.
TTCTGCAAACCTAGGGGGTCCCTCAAGTTTGTAGAAAAATCTGAGTAAAAGGGTCCTATCTGTGGATTTAGATATCTGCAGATCACTGCCCCCCACTATTAGATTATAAATAAAGGTGTGGCAATTTGAGGGGAAATCCTCCCCCTACAAGAGAATGTTATCACAATTTTTCCTATGAAAAAACATAGATATTTTGGGGAACCCTGGGGGGGGGAACAACCTTGCAATGGATGTAATCCATTTCAAAGCAAAGTTTTCTTACTCAAATGCATGGCATGAAGATTTTTATGTAAGATAACGTGTATCATTAGCTAATCATTCCTATGTATGATAGACATAAGCAATATTTTTTCAAGGATCTATTTATTGTTTAAGTGTGAATAATTTGGACAACGATTAATATGCTATAATATGTTAATACTACGTTGTTAAAAGGGTTCAGTGGTTTCAATGTTACAAAGGATAAACATGCTGATCAGTAGCCCAATGATCCACAGATAAGTATAGGTTAGTCCATTTCCTTGGGACATACAGAGGCCTCTGGAAAGGTCTGAATCAATTGAAGCTTTTAGAGCCATTCTGAATGCACAGTGCTTTCAACCAGATGTCTGAAAACTCTGGATCTCCAAAACCTACTAGAAATAGTCACAATTCTTGGTCAACTCTACATCAGGTTTGCTGTTCAAAATCCCAAGAAATGAGTATAAACCCTCAAACTAGTCTATGGTGGGCCTTTGAATCCAGGCCAAAAAACTACTGAATGCCTGTGACTATACATATTCAAAACAAAAATGAATCCACATAAAATAAGGAGAAAACAAAGTGATTAAAGCCAAGAAAAACAACAACAGAACCCCTGCCTACACAACAGATCTAGAAATGGCCCTGACCTAGATAACCCAGGCAAGCCTGATCTCATCAGATCTTGGAAGCTAAGCAGGGTTGACTCTGGCAAGTACTTGGATGGGAGACCTCCTTGAAATACTAGAGGCAGGAGGTGCGGTAGGCTGTATTCAACCACCTCTCTGAATATCCTCCAGGCCCCCAGTAGGGGTCAGTCACCAGAGGTCGCCATGATTTCCAGGTGCACATACACTCACATGAACACACATATGAAAAATACAAAAGAACCCCACCAAAAGAATAGGAAGAGATTATCAAGGTAAATTAACTTTTACCTCCCAACTCTACCCAGTCACTATGCTTTTCCTGCTTCATTCTGAGCAAACAGTTTCAATGCAAGGGTAGTATCTGTCAACCCTAAGATGTTATGCCAACTCTAGCAGCACTGACTATGGAAACTTGTTATCAATCTGTTTCAAATATGCATATCATAATAAACTGTATTGCACAAAGTCAAGGTTACATAAAATGGCTTATGCTTCCATGCTTCTATCTTTCAAGCACATTATTTATAGCAGCCTGTCTGGAGAATCTGATATTCTACATTAGGCATGCTGGCCTGTATCCAACCATGCAGTTCTTCCAATGGAACAGCATTTTCTTTTCAGTGCATTCAGTGCAGAGCATTTTTAGTTCTTCTGATGGAAGAGCCTTTTCATCTGCAGAAGAGGGGGTGGCAATTTCCACCAATGAGTTCCCACTAATTCCCTCCTTCTACTGCTGACACACACTTTGTCCCCTATGCTGTTTGAGGGCCTACTGAGGGCCCCCAACCAAATTTGAGGGGGGCCATTGGACTGCAGCAAGAGAGGGAAGTGTGAAAGTCCTCCTTTGCAAGGTCCATGAATGGTTGAATACACATTGCTGATTCTACTTAACACAGTTTATACCACTGTTGAAACACAATGCACTGAACAATTTCTTTTGAGGTTTTGTATTCAAAACACTACAAGGGCTTACCATAACTTCCTGCTAAAATGGAATGTTAATTCAAATTATCTAGAACAGGGACTAAAATTTTACATTTGAAATTCACAAGCCACAAATAAAGTGTATTTACAGAAAGTAATAAACATTTATCCACATAAGCAAACTTTTCTCATCTTTAATAACGGCTGCAGCATTCAAGTGTTTAAATGCTGTCATTTTAGATTCCACAGAGATGTTCAATAGCACAGAAACATACAATGAAAAGTTTTCGTTTATTGACAAAACTACTATGGCAAATACAGACAACAGTTAAGGTTAATTATTTCTCAGTCCTTAAAATGTAGTACTGTTTTTTGTTCCACTGTGTTGGCATGGTGAAACATAATGGCGAAAGCACTAGGTGATAACGTGTGACTGAAATCCCTCTTCTATTAATGAAGCTCAGTGGGCCAAGGCTGGGGGACATTAAATGAGTGTACTGTGAAATCTCTCTCTTTGCTTTTTGATCACACCTTCATGGAACTCAGGGTGCCTTAAAGAATTCTCTGGTAGTCTTCCACTCACTTATTGCTTCAGAAAGGTGACTTCATCAAGAGTGTTCATACACTGGAACCAGGATATAGCAGTGAGTATTCTCCAGCCTAGGGCTTCTGCAATCACTTTATGGTGTTAGAGTTTGAGCTAGAGCTTGGAGTTCAATAGGCATTACTTTTTTGACCAAGAAATAGCAGAAGGACAGGTCTTTCCTTGTATTTATATACCTGGCTAATCCAAAAGACCCATACTGCCTATCAGTCATACCATTTATATTGCATTATGCCTTAAGAGGACTAGCACCTAAGAACAAAATCTTCTGTAGTCTCCCCATAAAGACTCCTGCTTCAAGCCTCTGATTTCCTGATATGCACTGTGGCTTAGGGACTGCCTAAATTACCCAACCACAGTAAATTACCCAACCACAGTATTAGAAGTATTTGAAATTCTTAGAGGGTACAAGAAAATGCAACTAGGAATGCTGATAATTGGTCATAACATAATTATTTCCATAAGTAATGAGTCTTTTTATTTTTCATTTTCCCCTTGCCTGGAACCCCAAGTGTCCATTATAAGACAGGCATAAATGACATGGTATATAAATAATACCAATTTAATATTGTAGCTTTTTATTTTAAGCAATCAGCATTATTGCAAGAGAGGGAACAGTTAAGACATAGATGTCCTTGGGAAGATTTAATTTGAATTCAGATGACTCATGAGAACGGTTGCTCTTTTGGGAATCATGGAATACAGTCAGCATTATACCTAAAAACATCCTCTAGGAAGTAACAAAGTGTTCCAACAGTAGGACTACAGCGCAGTGCTAATGCAGAAATACCACACTACCTCCCATGTATCTTTGAGGAAGAACAAGTAGTTTTATTTAAAACTAGGAATAAGGTCCATTGTAAAAATAAATACAACGAGCTCTAGAAAGAGGCTCTGGGAGAGTGCCAAGGCCTTGGGCACTCAGTGTCAATATGCTACGGCGACCTCAGCAGGGTATAATGACACAGAGTCCACCATTTTCTCCAGAAGGAACTGATCTCTGCTACCTGAAGAGCAGTTGTAATTTTCAGTGATCTCCAGCCATCACCTGGAGATTGGCAACAATTGTTACCCAAGAAGAAATGGCTGGTTTGGAGGTGAGGCCCCACCCCTCCTCAAACCTCACCCTCTCCAGGCTCCACTCCTCAAATCTCCATGAATTTTCCAACCTAGAGTTGGCAACCCTATCTCCTTCCAAGCCAAGCATCAATC
>NW_015165837.1:1285719-1301056 GCF_001447785.1 Gekko japonicus | reverse complement strand
GGAGAGGTGGGGAAGGGGGCATGGAGACGATGACGGGGGTATTGGGGTTCTGGTGAAACTGAATTTTGTAGCCTCGGGACAACATGGACAGTACCCACTCGTCCGAGGTGATGTGATTCCAATTTTGAAGAAAGGGTGACAGACGGGTTTGAGCTGACTCGGTGACAGGGAAGTCAAAAACCCTGTTTGGAGGGTTTGGACTGTTTGGTGTGGGAAGCTTGTTGTCCAGTACCGAATTTTGGTTTCTGGAAGGCGGGCTTTTGGCCTCCCGAAGACGTTCTTGGTCTCCATCGTGTGTCTGGAGACTGATGAGTTGGGGTACGCCTCTGCCAGGACCTCGACCAGGTGCGTGGACGGTATGGTTGTCTTGCAGAGGATGAGACTCCTAGAGCTCGAGACGCCTTTATGCTTTTACCTAACTCCTGTAGAGTAGAATCCGTAGTGGCATTGAAAAGCCCCAGGCCATCGAAGGAAAGGTCTTCCACATAAGATCTGGTATCTATTGGCAGATTAGTGTTGCGGAGCCAGGAATGTCTTCTGAGAGCTATTGCAGAGGCCATCGTTCTGGAAGACGCCTCAAGGACATGCTTAGTAGAGTTGAACTGTTGTTTTGCCAACACCATGCCTTCTTTTTGTATGACTCTGGCTGCCTGAAGTTTGTCGTCTGGGAGGTGGCTGCAAAGTTCTGAGAACCGTTCCCAGAGAGTATATGGATATCGGTTCATACAGGCCAGGTAATTAGTGGCCCTGACTCCTAATGCTCCCGTGGATTTGGAGGAAGATGTTATCACCATCAAGTTAGGCTGAGGGTGCGAGAAGACGAATTCGGCATCTGCCTCTTGAACCCTGTACATGTGGTTCAATCGTCTCGTGGACACAGAGGCAGACGAAGATTTTAGCAATGGTGTCTTCGCCGCTTGCAGGAGGACTGAAGACAATGCTAAGGTGGAAGAGGTATCGAGCTGAACTATATCATAAACCGCATCTGTTGCCTGCGGATGTTGCTGGACAACAGAGAGGCCTAAAGAGAGGGCCATTTTTTTGACCAAATCTGTGTATGACGTAAGGTTGTCAGATGGGGATACGGGTAAGTCCTCAGCGACATCCTGGTCTGGGGATTTTTGGTCAGGAGAGGTATGAGCCTCAGATGCCTCCGTATCTGAGTACTCGTCTATAAAGTCAGAGGAGTCTTGTTGTGGTATTTGGACCGATGTGTCCTGTTGACAAGTTATGGGTTTAGTGGGGACGACAGGGTTTGGAGTGACTGGAGGGTTGAGAGGATGACCTGGTTCCAGAGTATGATGATCGTCTGGAGGAGGACGTGACAGAGATGCCGAAGGTCTCAATTTGTGGGGTGACCTCGATCTATGAACAGAGTGGGACGAATAGCGATCCCAATCAGAATAGCCCGCCGGAGTCATCCACGGCATGGATGGTGGATAAGCCCCGTACAGGTATCTCAACTGTCGCTGATTCCAGGGTATTGGTGGAGGGGGCAGGAAGACTGGGGGATCGACTTCTGGACCGTGGATGTCTGGGAGACAAAGCAGTAGCCTGTCTGTGAGAACCGTCCCTGTAGTCTCAGTTGTCGATATCGACAAATTGACTGTGCAGACGTGGAGGGTGACGCTGCGTGTCACATGTAGTATATCGGTGCCGACGTGGATCGATGTTGGGAGCTTCCGATACCGTCGATGTCGACGACGGGAAAGGAGACGGAGAAGGCTCTGCATCAATTTGATGACTTAGGAGCTCTACCGTTTCGATGTCGGAGTAAGGACGCTCCACTTGTTGGATGGGGGAATCCAATAGTTGGATGGTCGGTATTGGCGGATGGAGTTAGGCCTCTGATATCGATACTGCCGTTGGAGCGGGAGGCACTTTAGGGGCATCACCCAGTGCAGACACCGCTTCCTTCCCCTTCTTCGCCGCTTTAAGCGACTTGGAGGTGCCCTTCCTCGCGGACTTGTGATCTTTACTTGCCTTAGCCTTCTTTTTGACTGGCGTGGAAGTGGACAATTGTGCCTTCGATGTCGGGAGCTTCGGTGTCGGGCTGTTGACATCGGAGGCAGGCCTCGATGCCGGATCTGTCGATGTAGACGGTCTCTCCTCCATTGCTGAGGCAGGAGTAAGGGCCGATTCAAGTGGCGTTACTTTAAGGCGCGCAGCATGGTTTTTTCGCGTTTGATTGGACAAACGAGCACAGTGATGACAAGACTCTGGCTGGTGAGACTCTCCGAGGCAAAAAATGCAGAGGGTATGACGGTCGGGAGGAGCAGGTTTGATGCCGCAACCCTTGCACCTGTTGAAAACCCCCCACTTCTTCTCCATAAAAGAAGCAAAGAAGAGGGAACGTTGGGGGGAGGGGGTAGCCCGAAGGCCTGAGGTAATCGATAGACTCCCCCTTCAAGAGAAAATAAATTTTTAAAGCTTTTTTGAAGAACAAACAACTAAAAAAGAAAACTAGAGTAAGGAAATAATTCCAAAGAGCTGAGGTGAAGAGCCACAAGTGAACCGATCTGACCGACGAAAAAGAGGTCTACTCAACGCGGCGGTAAGAAAAGAACTGGTGGGATGCCTGCGCCCACCCCTCTGGGCATGCGCGGTGGGGTTCCTGCGCATGCTCAAGGGACTGGGCGCGAAAATCCATTAAAAGAGCTTGCTACAGCACCGATCGATCCAGCGCGTGCGCACTAGATCCCATGGGTGTGAAGCACAGAGACCACGTCGAAGATCTTCCATTCATTCCCCAGTCCAGCCGACTGTGGAGTGGCTGTATTTCTGCTGCCTCCCTGGGACAAAGACTGCCTTGGGACAGTCCCTGTTTTCCCACACTTTGTGGCCTTGGTGCAGCTGGGAACTGTAGGCCAGCAGATGAGGAAGCCCCATTCAACCCAGTGAGTGATACCCCTGCAGGCCCCTCTCTGGAACTACAGCTCAATTAAACCTTATGGAGAAACATTTTAAACAAAGAACCACAGCCATCTTACAAACACAGGTAACTTCCATTTCATGACACCTACCAACAGCCACTGGGGGGACAGTTAGTCCCACACCGGAGGCAAGCAGGAAAAGCGTCTTCATCAAGAGAGAAAGCCATTTGCCAGTAATTCTGACAGGGCATAGTGGCTGAAGGGGGAGTGGGCAGGGAAGAGGAGCAGACCCAGCACCCGGCCAATGGCATGCCAGTACTCGAATGGTGGCTGATGGGCCAGGCTGAGACAGTGCATGGAATGTTGCCATTCCAAAACAGAATTTATAGGAGAGATCAGACATGAAGTTGGAACTACTCGACTGGATGCTGTGGGTTCATTCCACTAGCAAATGCTCTTTCGTTGGAATGAAGAAATCTTCTCTCAATGCAAGAGGATCTTCTGTTGATGGAAATGATTCTTGAATTGGTGGAAGGCTCCTTTCATCAGGGGAAAGGGTCCCTACCAGCAAGCCTCCAACCCAAATAATGGCCCTCAAACAGGATTTTAAACATAATGGGATTCTTAAAAATCAGGGAGAACCCATTAAGCAGCTACAGATAGAACAAGCTACTATGAAGCACGGCTGCTTTGGGCTGTTCGTTTTCAAATTTTACATAGCTCAAAGGTCTTGGCAGGGGTGCAAAAGGAAGCTCTTACGAACATGAAATTATTTATATGGAGACCATGAAATTCACCAGAAGAATCTAGAAATTCTCAATAACATGATAATGTTCACAACACAATTGTTCATCTAATCTCTCTCAACAGGTTTGTGTGGATATTTCCTTTTCTTCATTTAAAAGTTATCTGATGTACCAAGCACGGGAAGAGGGTGCTACCAGAATATAGAGGCAAATTCGAGCTTAGCTCTAAAAGGCAGAAATATGCCAACTGATGAAAATATTAAACTATCTAAGGGAGAATTATTTACTGTCCTTAATGGGGATACCATATTTGGAACTTAAATACTGAACATTTTTTTTCAATACTTATGCCTCATTAATTGGTTACATGTCTCTCTCAATAGCCTTGCAAATATCGGTACTCTGGAGCTGGCCATAATTCACACCACAACTGAAAGCACAGGATCCTTTTCGGCAGCAATTTGTGAACATGAGCCTGCAAACTGTAGCAAAGCACAGCTAATTTCCTTCCCAAACTGAGTACCATCACTGTTCAGATCTATTTAGGGAACTGGAAAAATCAAATAAAGGCTGAAGTCATCATCTGGTTATGAAATATTTGAAAAGGCTGTAGAAAAATGGGAAGACATTGTGATGATAGAAAGAAAAAATGATTGGGGAAGATCATGTGCTCAATAATTCCTCTGCTTAAGCTTAATCATTATTGGGGGGTAGGGATCAGAAGAAAAAACATCAAGAATATTATCATTTTTAATTGTATTGACTAAATGGCAGCATTTTTTTTGGACCCTCTGGTTCTTTAGCCTGGTTTTATTCTGGTTGTTGCTAAAATTCCTTGCAACTCCTCCCAATCCCATGAGCCAGCTATTCATGAAGGATGAAAGGGTTCAGCACATGGACCTCAATCCAAGCCCAGCCTACTTCACTCCTCTTCTAGCCTGTCCACCAACCAATGATATGCCTTTTCAACAGCTCTGAGTGCAGGCAGCACAGAGCTAATGCTGTATATATTCTGTAATACTTTGGCGTAGCACAAAAAGCCCCAAAACATAGCATGGGCATAACATGCAATATCTTGAGAATCTTAGCTTTTCAGTCTCTAAGACTTCAAAATGTGTGGGCAATTCCTGAAGTCAAAGAGGGACTTAAGGACAATTTTCAGTGGGCAAGGAGAAGTGCTTTAGTAATCTGAATTAACATCTTGCTCCTTCTAGTGATGAGCAGGAGCAATTATGCAAAGTATTCAAATTTGCTTGAATGGTAGAAATCACTGCAGATCTTCTTGGCATAGAATTCTGGTTCTGTATCACAAAACTTAGATTTCTTTATCACCACAGAATGCACCTATCACTATGGATATTTGATATTACCCAATGTTATCTTCACAAGCAATCTACTTCATGCCTTTCATACCTTGCTTTAAGCTGAATATATGAGACTGTTCCTCAGATGTGTACGTCCCAAATTTAACAAAACCCTCTAGTGTCTCCCAAAAACTCTACAGTCCATGGCTGAGCTAGGTATAGGGAAATCAATCAAACATACCATTAGATGATTTGCAAGTGTCAGCTAGCTGCCAAAGAGTTCTGTGTAACATTTGTATACTCCCTTGATGCCAGCCTTTGTTACCCCTGCTATTGCTTGATGCCGACATTCCATTCTATGAAGGCTAGTAGTATGCTTTGTAATATAATATCTTCCAAGGTTAACAGGTGCGGAGTGGTGTCTTTTGCTGTTATCTATAATGAGCTAGCGCATGGGAATGAAATAATTGTTTATCTGTTTCTGGCCGTTGGGCTCCCAGGCTTTTCGGCGTGAGGTTTAACAGACCCGTAAAAGTGGGAACCATATTGATTGGTTATGTCTTTGTATGAATCTGTTTATTATCTTGTGCCCTCCACTATTGGGTCATTCTAAACACTCCTGTTGTTCCAGCTTCTTCATTGCTTTAATAAACACTACTGCTTTATACACGTGTGTTCATCTGAATGCGTGGAGGATCGGACAGCAAGGAACAATCACTGGTTTCTTTCAAAGAATAAACCCAAAAATGACTACAAAACTTAATTTGGGAGATGAAAAAGCAAGGCAATAAATCAACCATTTAAATAATTTTTCTGGGTTTTTGTTTGTTTTGTTAATAAACTACTGGATGACAGGTCTGATGAACCAGAGTTAGAATGAATTGAATTACTCAAGGTCTCACGCAAGGAACAAATGGACATGATCTTCAAAGTTGTCAGTAAAGCACTGGGGGGGTGCTTTATTATACTAATTTATATTCGATCTACATTCTGAAGACTACATTCATAAAGAGAGTGGAAACTATATGTTTACCTACTAACAACTGGAATAAAAGTCAGCTGAATGATAAATATCTGTCTTGGGTGGAAAATGAAGTCTAATTCATAAGACAGAGAAAATATTAATTTCTAGAATCATTTCATAAGTGAAAGCAGTCTTCTAACTCAAATACTTTTACAAGATTTCTGGAAATCACCTAAATCAAGACAAATGTAATATTCTCGACACTGTTCTGTATCAAACAATATGAAGATAATTGGTTTCCAACTCACTTGCATTAGTTTTTTTATATACTGTAATCAGATGCAACATAACCAATCAAAGAGAACACTATAAAGCATTCCTAAAGTATCCCAATGACAGTGTTCGCTGCTGAAGGGGAATGTAGTAAGATTTGCTGCCACTTTTAACAGTAAAATGGAACAGGAAAAAGATCTTTAAAAAGACACTGTCAAAGGTAACAGTTCATTGCCAAGTACTGTAATTGGGCAAGCTCATCTGTAGGCCTTGTCTGTTGAGCCAAGAAAGTAGGGCTAGGCAGTGGCCTCCTTTGGGTTCTGCAACCATATTTTTATTTATGGTCGATAAGAATTGATAAATAAATGAGTAAACCCAGGCCTGAATTAACTCAGAGAAATAACATGTCCTGAGGACAGGAGCAAAACAAGTATCAGTCAAGAGTGAACACAATGATGGTAGGGACTTAACAGTGATAAATACAATATGCTTTACAGATTATTAGTAAAACCAACAGCCCACCCCCCCAAAAGCAGAGGCCCCACAAAGAATCCCATGAGGAATTCCCTGTATCCTTTCTTCCCTCCTCCAACAGACTCTCCCCTTTATTTCTCTCCTACCCTCCCCAATCTAGCGTCTACTTTCCCCTTTCTCTACTCCCTTCCCTCCATTCCATCTTGTACCTTTTTCAGTCTTCAGACTGAACACTGTTGATTGCTTAAGAACCCCCATAATGGCACAGCAATTCCACTGATTACCTAAGAACCCCCATAATGGCCACCACAATCTCAGAATGTAGTCTTCCTGCGACCTTAGGGAGCATTCACTTCTTAAAGGTATAAACATTTCTTCTATTATGGGGGGTGGGAGGTTAACACACAAAGAATTTTTAGATTCAGATTTTTCTGCAAACTAGGGGGACTCCTGATGTTGATAGAAAAATCCACCCTGTCAGTCTCTGGCCCTATTATGTTGATTTTCTGATCCACACACTAGGTCTTCATTGATAATTGGATATAATTATATTAATAAGTGACAACTGAGCAATTATTTCAACAGCTAGAATTTATTAATGTTCCAACAACAACCAAAAGGAAAACATGCAGCTAATGAAATACTTTATGTGAACTGTAGTCCTTAATTATTAGAACTTCAGAAATTCTCATTCAAATCAGGAGGGATACAATGCAGAATTACAAGAATGAAAACATTACATATGTTGTAGGACAACATATGTAAATTAGATACTAGCTCTATAGAAATTGTTTTGGGATGCTGTTAAAAAAAGTGACAAGAAGCATTAATAGTACCAATACGTTTACCAGCATCTGCTAAGGAACACACATCTGGCCATCAATATACAATACAATGTCATATAAGCAACAGTGAGCTACCTTTACAAGGTGACAGTAGAAAAATATGAACGATAAGAGTTATATCTACAATTACCTGCACTGTTGCTTATAATCAGTCTATCCCAAGGGTCTTCCAAACCCAGACATTCGATAAGCTTTATAAATCCTCATTCATAAACATGCCATCTGTCAGCTAATTCTTTATGTGTCTTCACAAATATTAACTACTATACACTTTGTTGCCAAAAAGACAGAAATGCATAATGCTCCTACTTTTCTGACAGAATTACATAAAAATAAATTATAACCACATATTGATCCTCTGGCACTGCAGTTTACTACCCTTGTTAAAGGCAGGGCTGTTTGTACTTTTTGGGCAGAAATCCAAATTCTATGTTCAGAATAGAGTTGTGCAAAAGTTATTCTGTAATTGAGATTTTTAGTGATCCAAAACATTCAAATAGTTAGACCTCTAAACCTAGGAAAATTACTATGACAGGAATGATAAATTTTAGTCCTGTCTACAGGCAAGTGAATGGAGATGGAATCAGAAAGCTATTCTTGAGCATTATGTGTATAAAGGTGACACAAATAAGTATATTTTGAAAGGATGGTCACTCAAATATTTAATGTAGTCACATTATGTGGGGCAGATTTATGCCCATTAAGCAAACATTTATAAATTTGTTAGAGGACAAAGCTGGAAGTACTGTGTGAATATTCTTGTGTAACAGTTTTCAAAGAACTTCTTGACATACAAATACATGAAATATTACTTAATAGTAATCATGTCTCCTTGTCCATAACCACATATACATTTTTGCCTCCTTTCAATGCATAGCTGACAACACAAACATTTATCTATTTTACAGTTTGTTCTTTATTTCAATGGCTCTGGATTAAAAAGATTTAGCAGCAGTCAGTGCTACATTCTAGAAAAAGTGATCTACTATCTTGTATGTCACTTTTGTTCTTCATGCCATGCTGGAGCCTTATTTCTTATGCTTGACTGTTTCAAAATAAAATGCATCCGACATCTTTCTATTACCATATCTTTAATTGCTACAGACTGACTTTCATGGTCACGTGTATGTGTACATATGCACATACATGGTGTATGGAAACTGTAATATATGTATGTGAAAACGAATATTCTCTGTGCTGCATCAAAAAGTCCATACTAACAAAGACTGAATTCCATGATGTAAAAGTTTGGCAAGTCTGCTTCACAACTTTAAGGTCCATAAACTTCTAAAAAACAGTACCATCATACCGCTGAGATTCCTCAGCTGCTGAGTTCTATGCCCCCAAACCATTTTCTGTGCATATGAAGTAAGAATGTGGAATAGCTGACATGGGGATTCAGGGGCTTGCCCTTCAATGGTTTGCCTCTTTCCTGCAAGGTTGGGGACAAAGGGTGGCTGCCGGGGACTGGCGTTCCCATAGGTATCCCCTTGATTGTGGGGTACCACAGGGAGCAGTGTTGTCCTCGATGCTATTTAACATCTATATGCGCCCCCTTGCCCAGATTGCCTGGAGCTATGGGCTTGGGTGTCATCAATATGCTGATGACACCCAGCTCTATCTGATGCTGGGTGGCTGGTTGGACTCGAGTCCTGATGACCTTCATCGGGCATTAGAAGCTGTGGCTGGTTGGCTCTGGCTGAGCCGATTGAAACTAAACCCGGCGAAGACGGAGGTCCTGGGCCTGAGTCGGGCCGGTGCGGGGTTGGGGCTCCCTCTCCCAACCTTTGACGGGGCGCCTTTGGTGCCATCGTCTGGGGTTCAGAGTTTGGGGGTGCTCCTGGACTCCTCACTAACAATGGAGGCCCAGGTGGCAGCCACTGTCAAGTCCGCCTTTTACCATCTTCGGCGGGCACAACAGTTGTTTCCCTACCTTAACCGTGATGACCTGGCCACAGTGATCCATGCGACGGTCACCTCGAGGTTAGACTACTGCAACACTCTCTACATGGGGCTGCCTTTGTCGCAAATACGAAAGCTGCAGCTGGTGCAGAATGCTGCAGCCAGGCTGTTGATGGGTCTCTCTAGAAGGGACCACATTCAGCCTGTGCTGAAAGCGCTGCACTGGCTGCCGATAGCATACCGGATCCGCTTCAAAGTACTGGTTCTTACCTATAAAGCCCTATATGGCCAGGGTCCAGCCTACCTGAGGACCACCTTTTTCCATACGTTCCCCCAAGAGCACTACGGTCGGGGCCCCAAAATTTGTTGGTCATCCCGGGCCCCAAGGACACCAAACTAGCTGCAACCAGGGCCAGGGCTTTTTCGGTGGTGGCTACTACCTGGTGGAATGAGCTCCCGAGGGAGATCCAGACCCTGCGGGACCTTATGCAGTTCCGCAGGGCCTGCAAGACGGAGCTCTTCCGCCAGGCCTTTGAGTAGGAGTCGCCGCCCCTACTATACCATCACCGTCATGGCTGACGAAGCCCTGAGGAAGCACCTGGATATTGCAAAGAAGATCTAAGCCGTTCTCCTGTGGGCGCAAACAGCATTGGAAGTACCACCTGGAACTGTATCGATGCCATCTTTGGACCTATGATATCAGAAGTTTGAGCACCATTGTTTTTAAGTATTGGATGTTTTAATGTATTATATGTTTTAAGTTACTATGTATATTATGTTTTAATTATGGCATGGTTTACCTTGCCCTTGTTAGCCGCCCTGAGCCCATTGGGGAGGGCGGGGTATAAATGCGAATAAATAAATAAAATAAAATAAAATAGAAGAGCACGCACAGTCTTCGGTAATAAATTTACAGAATTATCCTATGCAGAATCACTCCAGCATAGGTCTATGGAAATCAGTGGACTTCAGCTGGAGTACCTCTGCATAGGATAGCACTATTCATGTGTTTATTTCCCTGGTATGATCTCATGAGCAAGAGCTGACACAACCTCATATATTTGGTCAGGGAATCCTCTCGGAAAAAGCTACATGAATGACAGTCCCAATATAATCATTTGCATACGTATGCTTCTGTGGGAACCATTACAAAAGTATCAATAGGATTGGCCAACTATTATATAGAAACTGGCCTGCAGAAGCAGGCATTTCAGTGACCAATTATTCCTCTATCACTACTGCTGGCTGTCATCTTAATTTTCCTTTGTTTTGCATAAGCACATCAAACAAAACATTACAGTGACAGCACACACCAAGAGAGAGCTATCATTGTCAAACAGCAGCTGCAGCAGGATTTGGGCAATAGCTGCAGAAAAAAATTATCACATTAAGCTGTGAAGTTGGTTCTGTGGTCTTGCTGTTCAAATATATTCAAGCAAGGATCGGCATGAACCGGTTCACAAAGCAAAATTTGGCACAAACTTGGCCCAGTTCAGAGCCCCCAAACCTATGTTCAGAGAAGACACCTTCCCCAAACATTTACTGGACTTTTGTCCAATTCAGCTGTTTGGGCCATTTAAATCTAACAGCTGAGCAGTGCAGGTCCACCCGTCAGCTGTTAAGTTTTAAATGGCTGTGAGCCATTTCAGCCTAACAGCTGATGGGCACACGTTAGACTGAAATGGCTGCCAACCATTAAACCTGCTCCTTTTCTTCCCTCCTGCTTCCAAGCGGGGGTGTTGGTGTTGGTGGGGAACGGACTGGTGAAATGGCTCACAGCCATGTCAGCTTAACAGTTGACAGGCACACCTGCCCCACTATTAGGCTGAAATAGCTGTCAGCCATTTAAACCTAACAGCAGGTCAGTTCCACCCGTCAGCTGTTAGGTTTAAATGGTTGGCAGCCATTAAACCCGTCCATTTTGCTCCCCCCCCAATTTCCCTGGGCAATCCCCCCCTTTTCCCATGCTAGTGCTTGAATGAAAAGCAGGAGGGGAAATGGCCATTACATCATTGCCAGCTGACAAATCAGAAGTGACATCACTGTGTTGGGGTGACATCAATTCTGGCTTTTCGGCTGGAAAGAACGTTGTGGAATTGCGCAACACCACTTCCACCCTTCCCTGCTGCAGAGCTTCCAGGCCTTGCAACAACTGGGTCTTTCACTTCACCTGATACCTGATTGTTTCAACTGGAGATGCTGCGATTGCTTTTTGAACTTTATAGAGCAATTCATGTGGAACACTTTGTAATTACTTAAATGTGATGTACGATATATTTCTCCATATTACTGCAGCATTTCTTCAATATTTAACATAGCTTTTAATTTTTTAACCACAGAGTTTTTGGTATCTAGAACTACTCTGACATCAGAAATCTCACCAATCACAATACCACTTAAATACTAACCATACTGATTAGTATTTCTCAGTTAAAAGCAGACTAAAGATAATGGTCTTTTAAAGTGTTTAAAACAAGCCTTCCCTGAATCTGGAAGAAGAACAGTGGTTTGCATATAGATGTTCTTTCATTTATTCCATTACAGATTTATTTTCAGTGCTTAGAATTACTTAATGTACTGTAGATATCAAGAGGTTTTTGTATTCTGGTCTGAAGCTGCTGCGATTCCAGTTGATCCTTATCTGAAATTATTTTTGGCTCACTGTTAAAGATGAAAATGGCTGGGAAAAGCAACAGTTCAGAGTGCATTTCACAAAACCCCCATGCTGTTAACAGAAAACTATAGAGTCACACATGGTGGACTAGACTGCAAGAACAAGTGGAGCTCCACCGTCTCATCATAAAGCTAAGCCAGCTTTTTGATGCATCATTCCCACAGTATGGTTAGAGCTATTGCTGAGCTGCATAAGTGTGGCATTAGGCATAAGCTATGCCAGCTGCATCTTACTGTTTACTGTAAAACCCTATATTTCCCCTGGATGGCTTATGACACTGGAGAAAGAATCATGCTTTTGAGGCCTTTATATACACATTGCAATAACTGTGAAATAATTCAGATTTAACTGACCTGTAAAGTCTGGCCAAGCCCAGTGCCGCAAGACATTTTATCTTTAAATTCGTTTTTTTCTTCATTGGTTGCATTGTCTAGAAGACACAATATAAAATCTGTGTTAACATTCCCCTTTATGATTAGAATACTGCCTACCAGGTAAGAGATGTACATCTTTTTCCTCAATTGCTTTTTCCATCAAGAAATGAAAGGTTGTAAGCAGCAGGCAATGGTGGTGGTGGAAAGTGCCATCAAGTTGCAGCCAACTTATGGCAACACCATAGGGTTTTCTTCTGTTTCAAGAAACCAGCTAATAGTAATTTAACTAGGGTCTAAACTACATGATACATTTGGACATGAGTCAGGTCAGGACTCCTCTGACCCAACTAGCAGTCCCTGTAGCCAGACAGTAGCTTCAGGGAATTTATTTCCCAAGGATCATAGGACCAAATTAGGGGATTGGTACTGTGGTGTGGGAAAGAGAAGGGACTTCTGCTAAATGCCACCATGGGGCCATTTTAGGTTGGGAGAACAGTTTAGAAAATGTTATTTTACTAAAACATTTTTATCCTGTTTTCCACCTAATTTGGGCCCTCAAGGCATCAAACAGTTAAAAAAATTAGAACCAACTTTAAAAACATATATACACTAAGTCAATTAAAAACATAAACAGGAAGGAGGGCCAGTAAAAGAATGTCAAATGCACAGGCCTTAAGGGTCAATTACCAGTATCTTGACTTGGTCCGGTCTGAAACTGAAAGCTATTGTAAATGGAACAAGATCCTGAAATCTGCTATCTGACTATGGGGAAAGTGAGTCAGGTTAAGGGAACCCTGACTTAATTCATGTACAAGTGTATCCTGTAGCTTGAACCCAGTTTGGACCTAGGTGATTTCCAGAAGTCTCATCCAGTCCTACAGTTGCATTGTTATGACAGGCTTAGCAAAAAAATTAAAAGTAATTTGCATGTAGCCCACAGATTCAAAGTACTACCGCTAACGAGTTAAGGCAAGTTTGTTTGTTTTTTTAAAAAAACAGCTATCATTTTGCTATAACCTAATTATAATTTTCATCTTTAACAGTGAGCCAACAATTACCTAATTGTTATAACCTAATTCAGCAGCTCCGGCCAGGAAAGGAAGGTAGAGATGGCAAAGGAGAGGCTTCTCTCCTTGGCTATTTTGTATGTCTCTGAGTCAAGTATGTACATATGACATCAGGAAATGTCACCAGTAACTTAAATGGCTATTTGGCTCACATAGTTTTATAGGAAGGCCTACATTAAGATTACAGACCAGTATTTGTGCATACAGGAAGAACTGTGCAAAACCGAGCACATAATGCTCAGTTAGAAAAAAATTATGAACTTAGAACATAAAAGTTTGTTTGTATAGATATGGCAAACAATGTAAGTTACAAAGATGATCTTTTGAGGGATGTTTGTCCTCATGTGAAACAAAGGGTTTTACATTTTGCTTAACAAAAGTCAAGCTATAGCAAACGACAACAGAAAGCATTAACTATCAAATTTTTGGTGTTCACAGTGCTTCACATCTATTATCTGACTGAAATCCTTACAAAAGCCCTGTAAGGTAGGTAAATATTATCATCTACATATTACAGTTTTGGAGTTGAGGCTGAGAGAGAATGACTTGTTAAGGCCACACGGTAAGTTCTGGGCAGAGGGATTTATTTATTTTATTTTTATCTATTTTTCATATTTATACCCCGCCTTCCCCAGTGGGCTCCCTAGGATTTGAATCAGGGATATTCTATCACAGCTTGTTCTTCTCCTTGTACCCAGTTTAAAATGCTGAGTTTCTTAAAATGTCTTAGCTGTAAAACCTATGCTTACTTATATTTTCAGTGTTACTAATTTCACAGTGCTATGCATCCTTAATTTTATTACTAAGTTTTGGAAAGTGCTGCCAACTCCACAGTATGGATGCATGTATCCAATAAAGGACCCTTGTGAAAACTGACAAGCATGTATGCCTCTTCATGCCCTGCTTGCCCATTCACTGAGGTGTAACAGCTCAGCTCCATGGCTCATTCCTGACAGGGAAACACCTGTAGGGCTGTACCTGGGAGGACTCGGTTTGATTCCCCACTTCTCCACTTGCACCTGCTGGATGACCTTGGGCAAGCCATAGTTCTGGCACAGCTGTTCTTGAAAAAGAGTAGTTTCGAAAAAAAGTCTCCCTCCCTCACCAGCCAAAGGCTAGTTGGTACTGAGCTTGGAAGAGAAAGCACACCAGATGTGCTTTCTCCTCCAACCCCTCCTCAGGGCTGCTTTGAGCATAAGGTGACAGGACACAGTTTCTGGTCCAACACTCCCCCACTGCCATTACTGGCCAGAGGATTCGGGTCAGCTTTTTGATCCAAGCCCTGATCCATAACCATGTTCAGCAGCAGTGGAGGATGGAGAAACTCAAGGCAGATGTGCTCTACTGCCATCCTCAAGTCACCAACCCTAACCACCACACCACACTGGCTCTCTAGATATAAAGATTCCTCTCTCTAGATATAATTCCTTTGTCCATATTGTAAACATATACAATGTATTTTCAAGGACATGTTTATTTAAATGAGATTAATTTTGTCCATAATTCAGACACTATAATGCAAGAGTTCCCAACTTTTTTGAGCCTGTGGGCAACTTTGGAATTTTGAGAGGGTATGGTAAGCACCACCACAAAATGGCTTCCACAGGAGGCAGAACCAAACAAAAATGGCTTCCGCAGGTGGAAAGGCCAAAGATACTTCCCTCCTCACTTTCCAAAAGAACTGTGGAAGGTTTAACAAAAATGATTGTTTTAATGTTTTAACTGATTATTTATTATTGTGTTGTGTGGCCAAATGACCCAACTGCTTTTGTGATCCACCCTGAGCCCATTCAGGGGGAGGGCGGAATATGTTTGAAAAATAAATAAACAAAAGAAATACT
>NW_015165837.1:1258778-1284870 GCF_001447785.1 Gekko japonicus | reverse complement strand
CATAATTTGTGTCCCATATCTCATTTGGGCTAGAACTTTAGCAGAAAAAAGTTTCAAGGCAGCTGGAATATAGTGTGCACCATCCTTTCTAAAAAATCTCAGTATAGCAGAAGCGGTTCTTTCCGCCGAAACAGCCACTGATTTAATATGAGCTGAGGGGTTACCGTTATAAGCAAATGTAACCCCCAGATATTTAAAAAACTTAACCTGCTCAACCTCGTTCCCCTTTATTTTCCAGGTGTGTTTTTTTGGCCTCTGATTGAAACACATTATTTTTGTTTTAGAGAAGTTAATTGATAGCATGTTTTCCTGGCAGTGACTAGAAAAGGATGTAAGTGTAGACCTATTCTAGTCAGAGATAAAAGAATTGTGTCATCTGCATAAATGAGAACAGGCACTTTGTGGTCGAAATTGAGTTTGGGAGCATGAACATCAGTGATACGCAAAACAGATATAAGAGAGTTCACATAGAAATTAAACAAAAAAGGGGCTAGCGGACAGCCCTGTTTAACACCCCTCCTCGACTGAATAGGTTTAGATAGTCTGCTGTCCGAGGTATATTTTATCTGGAGAGTGTTATTGCTGTGGAGTTTTATTATCAAATGGAGGAGCCTCTTATCTATGTTGGTAGAGTTCAATTTTGACCATAATGTCACCTGGTCGATTGAATCAAAAGCTGCCTTCATGTCTACAAAGGCGGCACCAGGCACAATTCAACATTCTGGTGTTAACATTTAAAGCCCCTTATATGGCTAGGGACCAGCATATCTGAAGGACTGCCTACTTCCTTACAAGAGTACCTGACCACTACAGTCATCTCCTGAAGCCCTGCTTTGGGTGCCTGAGCATTCTGAGATTAGGTCAGTGGTAATTCAGGACAGGACAGTTTTGGTTATGGAACCCCAGGGAGACTCATAAGAGAAGCCAATGTTGGATCAGGCCAATGGCCCATCTAGTCCAACACTCTGTCACACAGTGGCCAAAAATACCAGGTGCCATCAGGAGGTCCAGCAGTAGGGCCAGGACACTAGAAGCCCTCCCACTGTTGCCCCCCCCAGCACCAAGAATACAGTGCATCATTTGCCCCAGCCTGAGAGTTCCTATCTATACCTTGTGGCTAATAGCCACTGATGGACTTCTGCTCCATATGCTTATCTGATTCCCTCTTGAAGCTATCCATGCTTGTAGCCGCCACCACCACCTGTCTCCTTTTGTCCCCACCTCCTGTCCCACTCCTCTGTCCCCTTCTGTTTTTGTCTTCTGCCAGAGGGTGAAGACTTGTTTAGCCAAGTGTTCCCTCAGTGATCCCTCCTTCCCATGCAAGGCTTTGTTGTTTTTACATATGTATTTTGAGCTTGGTTTGATTGTAACGGTTTTATGTATGTTTTTAACCTGTTAGCCACCTTGGTAGCCCTGATGTGGGTAGGAAGGTAGGGTATAAATTTTGTAAACAAAGCAAACAAAATATTGTAGCCATGAAAAACCCTCTCATTTGAATGAGGTAATCCAATAAAAAGCCCTGCCTTACAATGGAACAACTTTGTGAAAAGCTCAGGGAAGTATTGGCAGGTGTGAGGGTGCCTACGAGCACCATGCTGGGGAACCCTGCTAGAACGTGCATTATAACACAGTGTGCTATTGAAAAGTTCAGTGTTTTCAGTGTTCTACAGTTTAGCTTTATTTTAAATATGCTGCTAGTCTTTCTGTGACTACATAAGCGTTTTTTTCCAAGTAATATATTTTCTTTAGTTTTCTACAAAATTGGCGTATTCAGTTTTCCTAATTCTCAGATGGCAAAAACTATGACGCACATAGTAAGTTAGTATACAGTGTGGCAGTTTGAACCTCTCTTTCTCTGTAGTACTGGTAGATTCACAATTTTACTTGTAAATATATCAAACAAAAATGTATATGCTATGTTACAAATGATGCATTTTGTGCCGCTGAAGCAGTAAGACAGGTTTAGGTTTGATAAGTATGCATTGTACATATTGCAAATCTCCCTTCCCAAATCTCCAGCTTTTCCCTGATAGACAAAACATGGACTGGGGGGGGGGGGAGAGAGACATCCCCATGGCTTCAAAATTTCAATAACATTTACATATTCACCCTAGCAAGTAACTCCCATTGATGTCTGTAACAGGACCACACTAGTCATTGAAGAAAGCACTGTAGGGTTGGCCAAGTCCCTCCTGGCAACCGGTGGGGGATGGGGGACTTAAAAGGAGCAACAGGGAGGCCCATCTGACGTGTAGCAATGTATCTACGTCACTGACCATGTGACCCAGTAGTGACATCATCACTTCCAGGACTTCAAGGTGATGCTCCGGAATTTGAGCAAAAACTTTATGGTAAATTTGGCCTCTACCATAGTGCTTTTGCCCAACTACTAAAGTGTCACCCCTATGACCCAGACGTGATGATATTAAGTCTGGGATATAGACCCATCACTGCATGTCAAATGGATCTTCCTCTTTTTTGGAGGGGATAAGTCCTCCCTCCCCAGCCAGCTGATTGGTGGTGGGGCAGTGATGTCTGGCAGTGGGGGATTCCCTCCTCCACCGGGGGTCTGGCAATCCTGAAGCAGAGATGTCAAGATATGCAGACAGAGATCCAAAGTAGAGGGGCAGAAACCAGAAAGAATATGGACTTTATTAATTACAATTTTTATACCCTTTTTTCCTTTATGGCTCAAGGCATCTAGAATAGCCTGTCTCTGCCAGTCTTGTCCAGGCCTCTACAGAAATAATCATAAATTTGAACAGATAATTTTGATTCATATCCAAATTCTTTGCTTGCTAAATGTTACTGGGAAAAGCTTTGCTCTTTCAGATTATAAATGAAATATTAATAGATAGTGATGCAATTTTAAAGAATTCTGAGCACCACCTAGTCTGCCTAGAAGACTGCAAGAAATGATACATGAAAAAATTCATAAAAGTGTCAGACGTTAAGATACTGCAATTGCATAGGATTAATTGTGCTGTAAATACCAAAGTAATAAAACTGTTTTAACCTAAGCACCTATCCTGTCAATAATCTCAATTATAGAAGTTATCAAATGAAATATTTGAAAGTGGTAAATAATCTCCATTTTGCAATAGTAAAGACAGTGATCTCTTTTTCTTGCCTTTTGATTCTGCCACTTGAATTTATTTTAGGATTGAACTGAGAACATTAAGTGACTCTACTGTTTTCAGAAGTTTTTTCCCCTCCCAAATTATTTTAATTTTGCTTTCATGTACACTTTCAATTATGCTACAGCTGCCTACTACTGACCACTCCTGTCATGAAAAACTGTACTGGAGGACTGTGAAAGTCTTGATTAAAAAGCAAATGTTAATGTGAGACAAGCTAGACCGGGTGCAGCTGCTCCATTTCACTGAACAGGCACCTCTTCTCCATTCAGCTGTGAAGAATGGCACTGACTGTAAATTGTTCTCTGCTGATAGGTTCCACAGTAAACACAACCACAGCTACTTTCAATTTTGCAAAGACATTTATAAAAAAGGCTCTAATATATGGGGAAAAGTGTTATGGTTTGTTGGTTCCCTTCTTTCTGCCTTGATCTTCTGCATGCATGCAAAGACACAACCATGCAAATGACAAACAGTAACAGTTTGTGTTAATTTTCCAGATGCACTAGACGGAAATTATGCTGCCTAACTTCAAGCAAGAATACCCTTTACCATCTCCAGCCAACAATATGATTAGTTATTACTGCGTATAACTCTTGATAGAAAAGAATTTGTGGACATTTTTATGAATGCCACAAAATTAGGATTCTTTTCTGCCCCTCCTTCCCCCAATCATTAACAAAACAAAGATCTCAACTTCCCTAAAGCTCTCCTTCTGATTTACTGATTGTAGCAGTGCTGCTCCAGTATGCCTAGTCACTGAGTAATCCCCTGTAGTGAGAAATGAGATGGATTCCACATAAAATGCCAGAAGTGCTCTACAACCACTGAAAAATTAGAAACATCTTTTTAGGTAGAACTTTCATCATCACTACCAATGGTCCCAAAAATATGCCACTGAAGAGAACTAACAAATCTTCAACAGTTGAAGTGAGAATTCTGTCTTGAGAAAAATCAGTTATGTACATTACTTTCCATCAGAAGCTAGTGCTAGCTTTATAAGATGACATTTTAAATAATTTATTATATCCTGCTCTTATGTGGGTTTCTGAAAGATCTCCCATCCAAGGAATAGACTGGGTGATCACTCACTTCACCTCAACAATCTAGCAGCATCAGACACGCCCAGCCATTCACAGATTACATATTCAAAGAAAAACATTTCTACAAGTTCACTGAAATAATGGTCTTCCAGCCTAAATGAATAAAACCTATTAAATTCTGGGAGAGGTTACCGTGCGGAACAACTTTTGAACAGAGATTTTACTTCAGCACTATTTAATACAAGTGTGAGGGTTTGCGGTGGCTTAGAGGTTAAGATGCTGAGCTGCAGACCAGAAGGTCTGTAGTTTGACAGTTCAAGACCCTAGTGCCGCATGATGGAGTGAGCTCCCGTCTCTAGCCCCAACTCCTGCCAACCTAGCAGTTTGAAAGCAAGAAATTGCAAGTAGATAAATAGGTACTGCTTTGGTGGGAAGGTAACAGCGTTCCATGTGCCTCAGTGTTTAATCATGCCAGCAACGTGACCACAGAGAAGTCTTAGGACAGCGCTGGCTGTTGGCTTGGAAATGGAGATGAGGACCAGCCCCTAGAGATAGATTCAACTAGCTTTTGAGCAAGGAAAGCCTTTACCTTTTTAATACAAGTGTGCTTTGGTATAGGATCAGGAACACTAAAAAGTACTTGATCTAGGCTAAGCTATACATGAAAGCATGTAATGACCCTTTTCTAAGAAGGAAAATGTTTACCTCGATGATCATCAACATGATGCCCATGAGTACCATGGCACTCATCAATGTTTCTTGCTGCCCGCTTGATTTTTCCCACCAAGCAAAGAGTCAATCCTGGTTTTTCTCCACTTCTCTGTAGCAACAGGTACTTCAGAAGAGCTCAGCAAGCAGCATCCATTTTGTAAACAATTGCTTCCATCACAGGATGCAGTTTGGCTCGTACCTCCCAGGACTCTGTGACTGGTTCCCCCATTCCCACGGCAGCCATTTTGCTGTGGTACTCGCCTCTGCCTGTGCTCAAAATTCCAAAAATCACCGCAAGATCAGCATGCTTTGAGACACCAAGTTTATCCTGTTCCTATCTCCCCCCCAAAATGTTTTTTCTTGTTAAAGCCACCAGGCAGCCATTACATATACCTGTAACATCTACTCTGAACTCATGAATGCATAAGGGTAAAAATTTGTGTATGTTCTGGAAGCACTCCAAACTTTCCCAATTCCCATACAGAATGACTCTGATGATTATGATTAAAATTAGACAGGTACCAAATTTATGCTTCCAAACAGTTTTAAGATTATACAAAAAGGCATATCACTCCCTCCTTCCATTCTGTGCTGCTTTCATGTCTATTTGAGGCTTTGGTGACTTAAAAAATGACCTTTATCGTAGAACAGACATCAGAGATACACAGTGAGGCAGAGTAGACTGTACTGAGCTTGACAGACCCATGGCCTCAGTATGCAGCAGGCTCTTGTGTTCAGAGCCAATCAGATATAATTACAACATGATATCACTGAAAGCCAGCAAAGCTGTACTGCCTTCACATCACACATATCCAAGCACAACCTCCACTGAGAACTTACCACAGACATATAGTGCACTAAAATACGAAGCAAACTCCTGATTGTTGATGCTTCCCCAAGAATATTTGAATAATCAAATTTGTAGAGGTTTTTTTAAGAGGCAAAAATGTTCACAGAACTTGCTCCTTTTGTTTGACCCTGTTCTAATTAAAACAGCAGCTGGGAGGTTATCTGGGGATTTAAATACTGTAGGGTTGTAAGGGTAGTAGTAAGAAGGGAGTGTGATGGAATAATAAGGAATCAGCAGGTCACAGAATCAGATATAGCTCACATTGTCAGTAGGTTGGAGTGTCACACATAGCTAGGGATTTTTAAGTCAGTTTACTCACAGAGCTGCAGAATCTGCATGTCTGAGCACATGGATATGAGAAATTATTATGAACATGAGGTACAGATGAGAATAATCCCATTTTACTATTTTGCTGGGGCTGTCAAAAAGCCTTAGAACTGGGGTCGTATGAATTTACACCTGTAATATGTGACACTTCAGTAGCCGATCCTGCACAGAATACATTCTTTTGATGGTTGTACACATCATAAGACTTGAGCAGTATTTGCAGTTTTTGTTCAAACTAGATTTGGGAAAGAACAGAAAATCACAAATCAGGATTATAAAACTTTACCTGTAAATCTGAACAGAGTTCCAGAATTTATATGTAATATTAGTAATGGTGGAGGAAAAGAATAAAGAAAACATATCCCCGCCAATGATTACTCACATGTGGAGAGCAGGACAAGCCCTCAACATATCAATAACTATTATCAGGGGGAGCTTTCCACACACCCCCTCAAATACAATAAATTAAATCAGTGAACTGACTGGAAGCAGTCTCCCCCTTCACTAGTAAAACACTTACTCAGTGATCCATTTTGTGTGCTCTTAATCTGGAGCTAGGGAAGGCATGCAAACACTATACTCCATTTCAAGGTCATCTAACTTTACATTATGAGGGGAGAAAATTCTGCCACAGTAACAGATTGTAATCGCAGTGTTGTATGTTTTAGAAACACTTAACAAAAAGGAGACTATATTATGTATACTGCTACTAAGGCCCACTTAGGAGACTGAGTAGAAGAGGCTTTCACTAATAAGAGAAAAACAATAACCCAACATTCACAAGCCAATTTTAACTGCTGTCCATTTCTGTTGATGTCCACATGCTAATATGTATGTGTGTGATTTATTCCAGTTTACCTTTTTAATCACTTGTATTAGAAACGGAGCCACTGAAGGAAAGCTCTGAAGCAATATGTTGGATGCAAAGATTGTCTTTTCCTGAGTGATTTTCTTTGAAAGAAGCTGCCCTAAATGGAGTTAAGTCTCGGAAAAATATTCACTGTTGGAGTAGCTGAACACAGCAGAAGGCCTAGAAGAGTGGCGTAATCTTTCCCCCCCAGCAAAGTTAAAAACAAATGCATGAACACCATTAAAGCACAGTTTCTTTTCAATTGGACTAGGGCTCACTAGTAACCCATGAGAACAAAAGCAATAGCATTTTATGTTTGATGGAATCATATATACATACTTCCCCATAGCTTTAAATATTTTTGTAGTACTGAATCTCTGAGCTCAAGTTGACCTGCAGTAAGTCTTTGCCTACCACCAACAGATAGTCCAGGAAGACATAATAGCTTGGTAAAAAAGAAGATGGAACTATCTGTGCTGTTTCTGTTAATTTTGCAGCTATGCAGCAAAAATATTTCAGTTATTTACATGTAGGATGTAAATATGCTGGGGCACAGAAGGTTTTTGGCTTTTGCGTTTTTGCTCACCATGTGTAAATGTTTTAATGTGAAGGGGCAAAAATGTCTGGGAGCAGGACTTGCTCACACCAATTTTCTGCCAAAAAAGGACAGGTAGATTGTATAAATGAAGACTATGTCTGTTGGCAATTATTCCTATAGACACTCCGTTCCACTGGAAGTTCTGCATGCACTGAGGAAGGACATTAAAGTCCGAGGCTTTCTTCACTTCCATACTGCTTCAGTTCTAAGATTTAAAAATACTTTTCACATGTTTATTTATTTGGGAAACATATTATACCTTTCTTTCAAATGCAAACTTAAGGCTGAAGACAATAATAAAAAATACTAAACCAAAAAATAAATGAGGACTATGTTGCTACCACATAATAACCTGAAGTCATATATTAGGAACTAAAAGTTATGTAAAAAAGAAGCCTTCAGAGTTCCTTTCCAATGGATAAGATTCTGAATCTTGTGATCTTCAGTGTTAAGCAATTTGTCAGCTCTGGAGCCACTACAGACAACCAATGGGTTGTTTTCCCATTGTGAGAAATTAATAGTCTGTTACTATTCAGAACAAACTTCATTTTTACTGCCCCTTGCTAATTATGCTTCATTTGTGTTTTATATCACATTTTACACAATGTTTATTTTTCTACTTTGTATTTTAGAGCAGTCTATTTGTATCAGTGTGCATGTATGTCCAATATTATCTTCTTGTTCTATAGACCAGATCTAATTGCCCTGTTTCCAAGCTAATTATTTGTTTACATATAACAGACACAAAACACAAACAACAAGATTAAGGATGTGAAAAAAGTGGATGGATATTAAACTGGCACAAAACTTTTATACCAATTTTTGGAGAATCTCTTATACATGGTATTTTAAGGCATATTAATTTAGAACCATTCATAATTTTCTAATGGATGCTTATAGGAGGATCCCAGTTGGCAGTAATATTTCAGTTATTTTGTTTAAAATACATTTAGACATTAAGCTCAATTTTAATTTTTAAAAGTTAAGGTTAATTCTCTAAAGCTTCAGACTATTTATATATGCCTTTAGTCTTGCAACCCGATATGCTGCTTTCTTTCCTTGTCTTCATCGTATTAGGTGGTTACCAAAGCAATAGACCATAAGCAAAATGGAAACATGAGAAAGATTTATATACTTACCCACTTGGAAATTAGACCCTGGTACAGAAAGCCACTCATCAGTTCCCACTACCCAAAATTCACAAAGCCCCTCTCTTAATGAATTCAATGTAGCTTTACAGTTGGCTGCACAGTGAGATAAACCCTGGTGTCATATGCCCAAGCCAGCAACAGGTCAGCTGAAAAACAACCTGGGCACAGAATGGGAGCTCTGCCCAGCCAGATGTGAGCTGCATTGGATTTTTTTTGAAAAGGCCCTTAGCTTATTTGACTCCAACGCAGATATGTGTATAAATCTTTCTGACTTTATGATCATGATGACGGGAGTGACTCTCAGGAGCTTTAAGTAAAATCTTTAAAACAGAAATATTCCTAATATTTCTTTTGTTATCTTCAGAAGACACAAAGAGGGCCAACAAACATACATATATCAGAGAGAGCTGGTGGGGTACTGACTTAAACTGTAACCCAGAAGGGTCACTCGTTCAAGTCATACCTCTCATAAACTCATAGGTGGCCTTAGGCAAACCAATTCTTCTCAGCCTCATTCCTACCATCTGCAATGCGGGGAATATTAATATACCTTACAGGGTTGTTGTAAAGATGACGTTAATGTACATGAAGCACTTTGGGCACTGAAGGCATTATATAAATATTAATTATTATTAGATATTAAAGGGGGTGAACAAGAACACAGTCAGAAATTAGACTGTCTTCTTTTTACATTTGACCTCAAAGAGATCCTCATCATTTACCTCAGTGTAACAAATTACTCTCTAACGTTTCACTAAATAGATTTGCTGGGCATTAATAAATCTAAATCTTGACATTGGTATCTGGCCAGCTGATTTTTATGCTGGAAGAAATCTGCACCATACAAATGAAATTCTGATGCTGGTCAAGACCTAATGAGGAAAATGAACTAGAAGCTATGGATGCAATGATATGATGAGTCACTGGACAAAGCAGTATGTCAGAGGCAGAGATGGCTCAAGAAGATTCAACCGTATCAATACAGGCAGTTATTACTGCTAAAATGAGAGTCCAGAACCTGTAACAACAGATAAGGCTGACCCAAAAGGCTTGATACAACCATGGCAAACACACTGGGAGAACTGCATTATGCCATAGCTGAGGCACTTTTCAGCAATGAAAGAAGAGGCTGAACTTACAACATAGCTCTATGACAACTATGAAGTAGAAGGTGACTTTGTTAAAATAAAGATCTATTTCATCCTGCCAGGGCCTGTTCCATGAGAACGCCTGGATACATACCTTGCAAGGTCAGACTAAATGTTTAAAACTGAAGATTCCACTATAAGATTAAAGAGAGCTCTATATTACTTTACTGCAATCATGCAGCTCCACCTTCTCCTGGAAACATCTATTCCACTCTGGGATCACTGCAGGATCACCTACCTGTTAAGACCTGCTCCCTGGGTGAATCTTACAGACATTTATAAGGATTAAAATATTTGTCTATTCAGTAGCCCAGCTTAGATCTCAGCATAGGGAGAGTTAAGCACAAAGATGCAAAAGGTAATGTAAATATTTAGAACCATATCAATAATATAGTATTCAAATCTGAGGAAAATGTGGTCTGACTCTGGGCAGGCCCGATACATCAGTTATTGAACTGAAACAAAATATCAGACTCCCTAGCTACCTCCAGCTGAACATACAGTATCTGCTTACTCTATTTCTAGATCCTTTTCCTATCAGCATCAGAACAGGTATTCAAAACCTTATCACTTGAGTCTACTAACAGCCACCAGCCACCTGCTCTCACCTGCCAGTCCAACTGTCATTTTTCAACTGTCATACTCCACAGAGAACGTAAATCATATTGGTTCATGCAGCTATGAATAATTTATAATCACACAATTTTCCCAAGGAGACATCTCCCTTTATCCTGACC
Source organism: Gekko japonicus (assembly GCF_001447785.1). Classification (NCBI taxonomy): domain Eukaryota; kingdom Metazoa; phylum Chordata; class Lepidosauria; order Squamata; family Gekkonidae; genus Gekko; species Gekko japonicus. The sequence continues at coordinate 1,274,318 of NW_015165837.1, read as the reverse complement.
CTCAAGTCTCCTAAACAAAAGACCAAAAATAAAGTTTGGCATTCTTTTCAAAACATAAACTAACATAAAGCTCTTTGTTATTGTTTTATTTTTGCTTGTAAGGGAAATTTGCATTAAGTTCATGATTGCCTTACCATTCATCACAGCTGTATCGCCCCAAATCTTGGTCAAATACTAACCTTGTAGTTTTAAGCTATCCCTGGCATACAACTATTTATTATTTGCATTTATATTCTGCCCATTCCGCAAGTTTGCTCAGGGCGGGTAACATCCTTATAATAAATACAATTTCAATTTAAAACATGATAAAACATTATAACAATTAAAACAATGGGTACAGCTTGAAACACCATTGATTATAAAATTCTGGCCCAATGGTGCAGTAAGTTAAAGGCCAGTTGCCGGTGGTCAGTAAATAGATAGATGACAGCAACCTCAGGGAGGCCATATATGGGTGCCCGTTGACTCAACCAAAGGCCTGGAGGAACAGCTCCGTCTTGCAGGCCCTGTGGAATTGAAGAAGATCCCACAAGGCCCTGGTCTCAATAGGGAGCATGTTCCACCACGCTGGGGCCAGAACAGAGAAAGCCCTGGCCCTGGTTGAGGCAAGACAAGCGTCCTTTCGGACAGGGACCACCAGGAAGTGGTGATCTTTAGATCATAATGCTCTTTGAGGTATATGTTGGAAGAGGCAGTCACTTAGATTTGACTCCATAAACGCTGTTTATTCTAAGTTTATGGAGTCAAACCAAAACTGATCTGAAGGCTAAACTGAATACTTTCCCCAGCCTCTGAGTAGAACCTGAATCATTATTTGAAAGTCTCTATTGAAGTGGGGGTTGCTGGGATACAGTGCAAAGCCTGACTATAAACCAAATATGGTTGCACACTCACTGGCCAAAGCTAGAAAGAACAATGAGTGCATCAAACCAACATCTAGGAAAAATTGTATCATTTGGGGCCTGCCCATATTTCTTTACTTTGCCCATCTTTAAGGACTGGGAAACAGCAGGAGGAAAATGGCCTCTATTGGTAAGGCTGCACTCACTATTGCAGAGTGCTTCCACTCTGCAATAGTGAGTGCAGCCTTACCAATAGAGGCCGTTTTCCTCCTGCTGTTTCCCAGTCCTTGAAGATGGGCAAAGTAAAGAAATATGGGGGAGGACATGTCTTTTTATAGAATTCTCTGATGTGAACTACCATGGCAGCTGGTATGGTAAGCCAAAAGGCAATGGGTGCTCTTTCAGATATGACGGAGAGGAGGAAAGTGGAGCAGAAATTCTCAGCAATGTTTAGTGGCTTCCTTTTGGATATATCCAAGATTAAACTGCAAAAATGAAAAGTATTTTAAGAAAGTTCACTGAAGTAATTTTTTGTACATCTATATGAAGATGTTAGCAGTATACCTGATGCTTCATCAGAGTGATGATGACACCCAATCCTACCTCTCCTTTTAATATATCTCTAGGGACACAGTAGCCACTCCAAAACAATACCTGGAAGCCACAAAAGATTGGATAAATTAAAACTCAAATTGAACAAGACTGAAGAACTGTAGGTTGGGAATAAAGCTGATGACAGGATAGGTATATAGCCCATACTGGGCATGGTTGGGGTACAAAGTTTGAGTGTGCTCCTGGGTTCATCTTAGTCACTGGATGAACAGCAGGCAGTGGTAGCCAGGAGTGATTTTTACCATCTTAAACTAGTTCACCAGCTGCAGCCATTCCTAGAGAAGACAGACAAGGCCACTGTCACAATGTGCTGCCTAACTCTGGCCCCGGTCACACGGGCAGGAAACTGCGGGGGAGAAGCGTGGCTGTTTGCCCTGGGGCAAACTACTGCGCAGTTACTCGATCAGACCTCCCGTGGAGGTCCTGTGGAGGTACCGTGGAGGTTCCATGGCAAGGGAGAGGTGCTGATCACAGGACAAGCCGGCGCACAATGAAGAAGTGCGCGCCGCGGCAAAATGTTTTGTTTTTGTGTGTACACGACTAATGCAAATGCTCCGTTGGGTGCGTGTGCACATCCACAGAGACGTGGACAAAAAAACCCACCTTATTTGCAAGGGGACATGGGCGGGTGCCGGATGCCACCGGAAACGCGATCAGACGCCCGCCCTTGCCCCGCAGTTTCCAGAAACTAGTACCTCGGTTGTGCCACGGGAGTGCTACGGGAGTGCCACGGGAGTGCTATGCTTCCCAGATGTGCTGGTGAGATCGCGCCCGGAAACTCCGCCTGTTTTCCGTCTCACTTGTGTGGCTTCTGTTCCGTGTGACCGCAGCCTAACTGCAGCTACATTATCAAGAACTTGCCTTTTATCTTTTTGAGCAACATGATTTCTGTCTTTGGCAGAGGAACTTCAACTCCTGTACTGACCAGACCATTAGTTAAGATCTTCTCTGTAAGCCCCGCTCTCTGTACTCCCTCTAACAGAGGTGAGAAGGGCGGACTGAGAGTCAAAAAAAACCAACTACCCTGTCCTCCAAAATAGGGGAAGGGAGGAAGAACAGTCCGCCTGCCTCACACGCTGCTGGTTCCCATCCGCTTGTCAGTTCCCACCCATCTTACCTCCTATGCAGTGGGCATCAGCCCACTGGAACATTCATGGTGGGCTTAACAGCCTATTTGACCCCAGAGGTGAGGCAGATGGTGACCAGGCACAAAGCTTTATCAGTGGTGGCATGAGACTTTTAAAATGCACTCCCTCTTAAGGCCTGTCTGATGCTTACCTTACTATTTTTCAGGCACTAGGCTTAAAATGGACCTGGCTTTTAACTGAACGGCTCCGTCTTTTCAGCTTGCCTTTACAGTTGGGGGGAGAAAAAAATTGCAGTTCTTAAACCAAAAGATTGCTGGAGCCAACCCTAAAAGTCTACCTACTGCTGAATTAGGTGTTGTATTAGAGAGGCTACACACAGTGTGCATACAACACTGCAAGTTATTTAATATGCTGAGCCTATGAACAGAACTTCAGGGAACAGACAATTGTGTTTGCAAAGGGCAATGCCAAAATTTAGACACAGCACTATTCAAAATCTAGAGAAAGCAGTATTTAACATTCTCCTCTTAAGAAATACACCTGCTTATACCAAAAAGCATAATTCAGTTCAATTGTTTGTAACCTAATTCATTTAGATGCTGACTGAGCTCATTTAGCCCAAACACAACTGTACTCCTAAGAGTTAGCCTACATGTATTTTTCAACAGTATTAACACAGCATAAGGCTGACACTCATAGCTATCTGCATTGTTACTTCCTGTTATTTTTTTCTTGTACACTATGAAAATGTCATTTTCTGTGTTACGCTGCTGTTTGTCATGGGCTGGGGTGCCAGTCAAAGGGAGTCCAGAACAAGCCAAGGTCAGGAGCCAAGAAGACCAAAAAGCCAAGCCAGGGTCAAGAGCCAGAAACACAGAGCCAAGTCCAAATCACTAACCAGAAACGTAGTTCAAAGCCAAGCCGGGATCAGGAGCTAGGAACACAGAGCCAAGTTCAAAGCCAGGGGGTCCAAAGGTCTAGGACTCTTGCACCTAGACCTTTGGACCCCCTGGCTTTGAACTTGGAGTTAAATGCTGCTACCAATTAGCCAGCTGCACGATCGGCCAGGCTCCTGTTAGAACTCTGAGCTGTCTGAGCGTCTCCCTTGTACCCTGGCCTCTCTTCATCTGCTTGCTAAGTTTTGTCGCAGTCGCTCCCTTAAACGAGTCACATGTGGGGTGAGTCAGGAGGACTTTCAGCTTGCAGTTCTTCCTTCTTATCTGGGCCCAGGTGTGAAGACTGCTGTTACAGGCACTTGCCAGCTATCCTCCTCTGCTGCTTCAGAGGGGCCAGCTGTGGTTTCTGCAGGCTCTGTCAGCTCATCCTCATCCATGCCCATGACACTGTTATGCACTCTTTTTGTTTTGAAGGAAATACAAATCAGCACTTGGATTTTGGGTGCTGTAATTTCATACCTGCTAGTTGACTAAAAAAGGACATTATGTTTATGTAGCAGGTTAGCTTTAAAAAGATAGATTCTACAAACCTGAAACCCAGAGTAGGGAAACTAGAAGGGTGTGCATTCAGCTATATCCAAGCTGAAAAAATATCCCAAAAATACCTTATTGGTATTTTCTGGCTATTGTTTCAGCCAGATATAGACTTGGGTATTTTTTTCAGCTATCTGAAATGGCCAAACTCCCCAAATCCCAAAAATATCTGGATTTTTTGGGGGATTGCTGGATAGTCGAAGTTAGAGGGCATGTTTAAAGGGACTGCAAGCCCGTTAAACACCTTTGAAGTTCACTCACGGCTTTGAGAAGGCACTGAAGGACTGTGATCACATTAAACACCTTTTTTTCCTCCATTGAAACCAATGGAAAATAGGGGCATCTTGTTCGGGGGCCCATACAATTGGACTGCCTGGTCCAATCTTTTTGAAACTTGGGGGCTTGTTTGAGGAGAGGCACCAGTAGCTATGCTGCAAATATAGTGCCTCTACCTCAAAATACAACCCCCTCAGAGCCCCAGATACTCCTGGATTGATTCTCCATTATACCCTGTGGGGACCATTTACTATAATGGTCCCTGTAGGGTATAATGGAGCCGAAAACATTCAGGATTTCAGAAAAATCCCAAATCCGAAAACCATTCTTGCATTGGGATTTGGAAATATCAGAAAATACTAATATTTTGGGGGTTCAATATACCTGAACCCAAAAAATACCCATTTTGTGCACACCCCTAGAAACTAGTTAGCCTGCTAATTAACACTATATTCAGTTTAGCAAAAAAGCACATGTGCATGAAGAAATATGCCATCTAATTATGTAAAAGCATACTACACTTTGTTTTTGTGTAAAACCAGTACCCAAGAGGATTACTTTGACTCTGCACTGAATGAAGGAGTAGCAATTATCTCCTTATGCGACTAGAAATCAGCAACACTGGAGAGGATTGTTTTTCTGGTCTCCCTCATCCATACTGCCCACTGAAATCAAACTACAGTAATCAGACACATGGTTCTTTACCCTGTTATTCACAAAATAGGCATGAAAAAGAAAACCATATAAAGTCTCACTTCCAAGATTTAGCTCTTATACAAAGAAGCGACAATCCCTATCAAATTTTGAACAGGCTTTACATGGAACGGTTCATTGTGCATGCTGTTCCATTAAATGCACCAAAATACATGCACACATTGCAGGACATGCATATTTGTTGAGCAGAAAAAGCTGTGCAGCATGTGGAAGGTAAAGAAAAGATATGGCAATGTCAAGTGGACAGTCAGTTAATAAGAAACTCAAAAAAAAAAAAGAAAAGGACGTTTATTTTCTACAACTTTATCCATGGGGACAAGACATAGCTTTCTTTAAAAGACACTGACCCCATAACCTGAATCCCAATACCAGGGAATGAGACAGAGTTTGAGGAAAGGATCTTTGCTATTTTCCCTTTTTGCTGCTCCCCCCCCCAAAGCTGCTCCGATTGGTGGAAATTACCCCTTCTCTATTGTTGCATGAACAGAGCAAGGGCTGACACAAGGCAAGGGAATATGCAATAGCAACTAGGTTCTCTCTTAAGCAAGGTTTCCTAACCAGCTTTGAATCCTGGTAAAGAATAAGGTTAAAAATCTGCAAGCATTTCAAAACTCTCTGCGTGATCAAGAAGATCTATGTGGGAAGCTATGCTGGACATTGCAGCCAAGGCGTGGAGATCTGCCAGATAGAAGAAGAATCCTCCAGCGGGGATGTGTCACACAGGCTAGTCCTTATTCAGTCTGCTAACTGATAAGGAAGACTAATATCTCATTCAGAACACTCCATAGGAAAATGAGAGAAAAACACAATTAAAGCCAATGCTGACTCCTTTGACAAATTAGAAATCCCTACTGTATTAAACATTACTACCCAACTGCAGGTATCAAGCATAACCGTAGGAATAGCACCTAGTACAGCTGAACACAAACAAGGTACAAATGAAAAAGCTAAAACTCCATTTAACTATATGTGAAACAACTTTGTTTTCTGGCTCTCCTGCAAAGTGAATAGTTCTTAAAAGTTTCTGAATCATCAGCTATAGCATACCCAGTGGGAGATGAGAATGAACCCTCTTGAGCTCACGTACTCAGGTACTAGGTGACTTTTACTGACAAACATACAGCAAGAAATATTACTATTTCATTCCCCAGACACATGATTGGAATAGATTCCACTTTCTCTCCAGAGGAAAATTCCACAGAGAACTAGAGCATGACGCAGCCCACAAACTCTCATGAGAAAGAGTTCTGAGAACTTGCTAACTTACTAGTTGACACAGTCTAACATCCACGATTACTAAAGAAGAAGAAGAGTGTCATCCCTCAGGGAGAAAATGTAATGGGCAAATTAGAGATGGAAAAAATCAAGTAGTGGAATACTCCCTGTTTACTCTCTGGAGTCTGTGACTGAGTTGTCGTTTGTGCAGATTCTGTACTATATCTAGACCTTAATCAAAACACAGAAAGGCATAATAGCCATGCCACAGTAATCCCTATGCAAATAGGGACAATGCAATAAGTAGCAAGAATCTCGTGTCACAACCCATTTGCACTGAACAGTAGACTTTGAGTGGGATTACTCCCAGAAAATGCTGCCTCAGAATCAAGACACAGTCAAAAAGATGAACCTTTTAAAAATATCTGATATCTAGCTGTAAGAACATTACAGTTCTCCATCTGTAATTACAGAAGTTAGAAACATGGCCAAGTACTTCATGTTTCAGTTTTATTATATGAAACAAATAAAATATGTATATACAACTACACACTTCCATTCGTCATCTATCCAGAAACAATTAAAAAAATAACTTTAATGTATTATTATAATATTAAGAACACTCCCTCTTTTTTATTTCAGTTTTGTTTTTTCCCCTTAACTGTGTCACAACATCAGGAGAAACCTAAATTCTTGCCACATGTGCAGATGGGCCACAGACCTCACACCTATACATTTGTACACACAATGCCAAGAATTCTGTTACTCTTTATTGGAGCTCACTGGGTAACCTTGGGCAAATCACTCCTTTTCAGCCTGAACTACTTCAAAGGGTTGTTGTGATGATAAAACGAAAGAGGGGGGAAGAAAAAGGGTGAGATAAAAATGTGATGAGATAGATATGGCTGTTGTAAGTGACTCAGGGCAAGCTCCTGAGCGGCAGCAAGAAGGCCATAACAATTATGCCAAAGCTAACCATTTCTATTTCTGGCCCATATTTCCAAACAAAGCTCTGAATGATCATTTCATGTTTCCACTTACTTTTCAAACCAAAATGCCTTGCAAAATTATTTTCTGGATATTTCACAAGGTTCACATCCATGTGAAATAACAAAAAATATATATTTCTTTCTATCTTACAATCACTTACCCAGGAGAACAAATCCATCTGCTTCTTTTTCTATTATCTTCTTAGTATCCTGGCTTTTTCGGAAGAAGCTGAACATCTTTTAAAAAGAAAAAAATAGGATAGTGGTCAGTAACCTTTTAAAATTACAGAGCCAAACTATGTAAAAATTCAGAGCAAAAGATTAAAAAAATGCCAGTATAGGAAAGGCTATTTACATAACTGAAAATGTACAGCTTAACATTGTTGATAATTGACAATAATAATCCATAACGTTTTTCAGCCCAAATACTGCTAGTTGCAAGTCCTGTATTAGGAAGAGCCATGCACAAGGTTTCACAGTACATAATATACACAGGAGCACCCTGTGTCATTGATTTTTAATGCCCTGGCTTCAAAATCTACATATGGATTACTGGCAACTGTTCACCTCGATCATTTACCTTTCTGTAAAGCATCTGCAAGAAGCTCTTTAGTGCAATAACAATTGAAAAAGTCCTCAGACTTTCACACTATACATTCTGAGTGTGGAAAACTCTATCTTAAGATGCATTCCACTAATTCCAAAACAAAACCAAAAATCCTAATAACATAAAATCAGGCCAATGGCCCATCCAGTCCAACACTCTGTCACACAGTGTCCAAAAATGCCAGGTGCCATCAAAAGACACCAGAAGCCCTCCCACTGTTGCCCCCTCCCCAGCACCAATGAATACAGAGCATCACTTGCCCCAGACCGAGAGTTCCTATCTATACCTTGTGGCTAATAGCCACTGATGGATCTCTGCTCCATGTTTATCCAATTCTCTCTTGAAGCCGTCCATGCTTGTGGCCGCCACCACCTCCTGTAGCAGTGAATTCCATGTGTTAATCACTCTTTGGGTGAAGAAGTACTTCCTTTTATCCATTATAACCCGACTACTCAGCAATTTCACTGAGTGCTCACGAGTTCTTGTATTGTGAGAAAGGAAGAAAAGTACTTCTTTCTCTACCTGTTCTAATCCATGTGTAATCTTGTAAACCTCAATCATGTCACCCCCAGTCATCGTTTCTCCAAACTGAAGAGCCCCAAGCATTTTAACCTTTCTTCATAGGGAAAGTGTTCCAACCATTCTCTGCACTTTTTCCAATGCTATAATATCCTTTTCAAGGTGTGGGTGACCAGAACTGTACACAGTATTCCAAATGAGGTCACACCATCAATTTATACGGGGGCATTATGATACTGGCTGATTTGTTTTCAGTTCCCTTCCTAATAATCCCCAGCATAATGTTGGCCTTTTTTATTGCAGTTGCACACTGTTTCGACATTTTCAGTGAGTTATCTACTACGACTCCAAGATCTCTCTCTTGGTCAGTCTCTGCCAGTTCAAACACGATAAACGTGTATTTACAGTTAGGATTCCCCCCCCCAATGTGCATCACTTTGCACTTGGCCACATTGAACCCCATTTGCCACATGCCCATCCTCGAGAGATCCCTTTGGAGTGCCTCACAATCCTCCCTGGTTTTCACCACCCTGAACAATTCTGTGTCATCCTCAAATTTAGCCACTTCACTGCTTACTCCCAATTCTAAATCATTAATGAACGTTAAAAAGTATTGGACCCAGTACTGATCCCTGTGGTACCCCACTGCTTACCACTCTCCACTGCCCATTTATACTCACTCTCTTTGTTGTTGTTCAGTCGCACAGTCGAGTCCGACTCTTCGCGACCCCATGGACCAGATCCCGCCAGGCCCTCCTGTCTTCCGCCATCCTCTGAAGTTTGCTCAATTTCATGTTTGTTGCATCTATGACACTGTCTAACCATCTCATCCTTTGCCGTCCCCGTCTTCTTTGACCTTCAATCTTTCCCAGCATCAGGGTCTTCTCCAGTGAGTGCTCCCTTCTCATTTGGTGGCCAAAGTATTTGAGCTTCAGTTTCATTATCTGGCCTTCCAGGGAACAGTCAGGGTTGATTTCTTTGAGGATTGACTGATTTGTTCTTCTTGCAGTCCAAGGGACTCTCAAGAGTCTTCTCCAGCACCATAGTTCAAAAGAATCTATTCTTCGGCGCTCGGCCTTCCTTATAGTCCAGCTCTCGCAGCCATACATGACTACTGGGAATACCATTGCTTTGACCATGCGGACTTTTGTTGGCAGGGTGATGTCTCTACTTTTTATCATGCTGTTTAGGTTCGCCATCGCTTTCCTCCCAAGGAGCAGGCGTCTTTTAATTTCATGGCTGCAGTCACAGTCTGCGGTGATCTGGGATCCCAGGAACGTGAAGTCTGTCACTACTTCCACGACTTCCCCTTCTATTTGCCAAGGAGTGATGGGGCCGGATGCCATGATCTTAGTTTTTTTGATGTTGAGCTTCAAGCCCACTTTTGCGCTCTCCTCTTTTACTCTGAGCAAGAGGCTCTTTAGATCCTTTTCACTTTCAGCCATTAGAGTGGTATCATCTGCATATCTGAGGTTGTTGATCTTTTCCCCAGCAATCTTAATTCCCGCTTGTGATTCATCCAGGCCAGCATTTCGCATGATGTACTCTGCATATATATTAAATAAGCAAGGTGACAGTATACATCCTTGTCGTACTCCTTTTCCTATGCTGAACCAATCAGTTGTTCCGTATCCGGTTCTAACTGTCGCTTCTTGGCCCTTATACAGGTTTCTCAAGAGACATGTGAGGTGGTCTGGTACTCCCATCTCTTTAAGGACCTGCCATAGTTTGTTGTGATCCACACAGTCAAAGGCTTTAGCATAGTCAATGAAGCAGAAGTAGATATTTTTCTGGTACTCTCTTGCTTTCTCCATAATCCAGCGAATGTTGGCAATATGATCTCTCGTTCCTCTACCTCTTCGAAACCCAGCTTGTACTTCTGGTAGTTCTCTATCCACGTACTGTTGAAGCCTAGCTTGTAGGATCTTGAGCATGACCTTGCTAGCGTGTGATATGAGTGCAATTGTGCGATAGTTTGAACATTCCTTGGCATTGCCCTTCTTTGGGATTGGAATGTATACTGATCTTTTCCAATCCTGTGGCCACTGTTGCGTTTTCCAAATTTGCTGGCAAATGGAGTGCAGAACTTTAACAGCATCATCTTCTAAGACTTTGAATAGCTCAGCTGGAATACCATCACCTCCACTAGCTTTGTTGTTAGTAATGCTTTCTAAGGCCCATTTAACTTCACATTCCAGGATGTCTGGCTCAAGGTCAGTGATTATACCGTCGTGTTTGTCAAGGACATTGAGGTCTTTCTTGTATAGTTCTTCTGTGTATTCTTGCCATCTTTTCCTAATCTCTTCTGCTTCTGTTAGGTCCCTACCGTTTTTGTCCTTTATCATGGCCAGCTTTGCATGGAACGCTCCCTTGATTTCTCCAATTTTCTTGAAGAGATCTCTAGTCCTTCCCATTCTATTGTTTTCTTCTATTACTTTGCACTGTTCATTCAGGAAGGCCTCCTTATCTCTCCTTGCTGTTCTCTGGAAATCTGCGTTCAGTTGGGTAAATCTTTCCTTTTCGCCTTTGCCTTTCGCTTTCCTTCTTTCCTCTGCTATTTGTAAAGCCTCATCAGAAAGCCATTTTGCTTTCTTGCATTTCTTTTTCTTTGGTATGGTGGTGATTGCTGCCTCCTGTACGATGTCACGAACCTCTGTCCATAGTTCTTCAGGCACTCTATCTATCAAATCCAGACCCTTGAATCTATTCTTCACCTCTACTGTATATTCATCAGGGATGCGATCTAGGTCAAACCTGAATGGCCTCGTGGTTTTCCCAATTTTCTTCAGTTTAAGTCTGAATTTTGCAATGAGTAGCTCATGATCTGAACCACAGTCAGCTCCAGGTCTTGTTTTTACTGACTGAATAGAGCTTCTCCATCTTTGACTGCAAATTATATAGTCAATCTGATTTCGGTGTTGCCCATCTGGTGATGTCCATGTGTAGAGTCGCCTCTTAGGTTGTTGGAAAAGGGTGTTCGCTATGACCAGTGTGTTCTCTTGACAAAACTCTGTTAACCTTTGCCCTGCTTCATTTTGCTTTCCAAGGCCAAACTTGTCTGTTATTCCAGTTACCTTTTGACTTCCTACTTTAGCATTCCAGTCCCCTATGATGATGAGGACATCATTTTTTGGTGTTAGTTCTAGGAGGTGTTGTAGGTCTTCATAGAACCGGTCCACTTCAGCCTCTTCTGCATCAGTGGTTGGGGCATAGACTTGGATTACTGTGATGTTGAATGGTTTGCCTTGGAATCGGACAGAAATCATTCTGTCATTTTTGAGATTGTATCCCAGTACTGCCTTTTGCACTCTCTTGTTGACTATAAAGGCCACACCATTTTTTCTATGAGATTCCTGGCCACAGTAGTAGATATAATGGTCTTCTGAGTTAAATTCTCCCATTCCTGTCCACTTTAGTTCACTGATTCCTAAGATATCGATGTTCAGTCTTGCCATCTCATTTTTGACCACGTCAAGCTTACCTTGATTCATAGATCTTATATTCCAGGTTCCTATGCAGTATTGTTCTTTGCAGCATCGGACTTTCCTTTCACCATCAGACACATCCACAACTGAGCGTCCTTTCGGCTTTGGCTCAGCCGCCTTCACTCTTTCTGGGGTTACTTGTACTTGCCCTCTGCTCTTCCTCAGTAGCATATTGGACACCTTCCAACCTGAGGGGCTCATCTTCTGGCATCATATCTTTTAGCCTTTTGATACTGTCCATGGGGTTTTCTTGGCAAAAATACTGGAGTGGGTTGCCATTTCCTTCTCCAGGGGATCACTCTTGGTCTGAGTTCTCTGCTGTGGCCTGTCTGTCTTGGGTGGCAGGTTAGTAAGACAAGATCTTCCCTTACAGAACCCATGCTCAGTCTGCCTCAATCGTTTTTGTTCATCAATGTGCCTACTAATTCTCTCCTTAATAACAGTTTCCACCAACTTACTCAATATTGACATCAGACTGACTGGCCTGTAATTTCCTGGATCTCCTCTGGAACCCTTTTTAAAGATAGGAGTGACATTAGCCACCTTCCAGTCCTCAGGAATAAGAGGGCCCCCCACGCACTCCCAAATTTTCCACTGGAAAAACTGAGAAAGTCCTCAGACTCTTCCATGCTATACATATGAGATGAGTGAAATACTTTTTAAGACAAGTTTTTTTACACTCAAATATGGAAAATATTCCCTAGGTAGTTTTTTCAGTGTTCCACCAAATTTCCTAATTTATCTATTGGAAAAACTGAAAAGGCCTCAGACTATTTCATGCTATACATTTTGAACATAAAAATTTATGCCTTGAGAAGCAGTTAACTCATTCTAAAAAAAGAACATATTTCATAGTATGGTATAGTGGTTAATAGTGTCAGACTAGTATCTGGAAGACCCAGGTTCAAATCCCCACTTGTGCTCGAGCCAATCACACTCTCTCAGCCTAACCTACCTCACAGAGTTGTTGTGAGGATAAAATAGGATGAGAGAAGAATGATGGAAGCCACTTTGGATCCCTACTGGGGAGAAAGGTGGGGTATAAACAAATTAACTAAAGTTTTCGGGCTGGTTTTTTTAAAAATATGGGCAGGGGTGTACATGTAGCATTAAAGATGTCATAATGAAAATTCAATTTGTTTCTGAGAAGGAGAAAATAATTATCTGGTAAGTGTTCTGGTTATACATGTTTCTAATGGGAGAAATTTCTGTCTTTATGTTCTGTGTCTAATTCCGTGTTTGTGTGGAAATGGAACAGATACCATTTGAAGAAAAGCACACAATTAGCTTTTGTTAATGGTTCTTTTTAGAGGGGAGGGGACTGATTGTGTTGGGGGGGTTGCATGAAATTAATGTGATGTGATTGCACTAGAGATCTGAAGGACTTAAAAAATGCAATTTACCCCTCCCATTTTTTTCTGAGGATTTTTCCAGTTTTTCCAATGGAAAATTTCAGAGGAGCACTGAAAATGTATTTTAGTTAATTAGTCAACTAAGGGTGGATCAAGCAACATAGGAAAGAAAGCCTCCATAAACAGTAGAATTCCTTGACACTTGCATAAAAATAGTATGGGGCAGGTTCAACCACCCACCTCCATCTATGCCCCAAAATCCCACAGAGATTAGAAGTAGACAATTCTTACCAACTGAGGGCACTGCACTGGTGTCAGACACTGTGTGCGCGTGGGGAGTAATTAATGGTTTGCTCCCTCAAAAACCCACTGATACCACATCTGCGTTCAAATCCAAATCCTGTCCTCAAAATGAGTTGCTCAGACTTCGATTTGGAAGAAACCAATAGTCTGTTAGTCTATGCTGATTCAAATAAATCACCCCCCCTTTCCTCAATGCTAAGCTTTAAGGGAAAAGAGAGCTTTGGATGTGGAAAACATACTGCTGCATTTTCTTTCTCTAAGGCTGGTGTTTACTTTGGGGACAAAAACCCCAGGGGTGGTGTCACACACTGGCATCTTTTGGCCAAGGCTCTGGGAGGGCCCAAAGTCATACTTGATCCCATTCTGTCCAGGAGATTGGGCCCATCTCCCTCTTTTGGTGCATGTACCAGCAGTATTCAGTGGCTCCTCTTAACCTTTTGCTCTAATGGCCAGGCAGTGACAACTGCTTATTGGTGTTTGTTCACCAACATGAGCCGGTATGGCAACTAGGAGCCACTGCCTCAAGAAAATGGCTAGGTGATATGTAAGCAGCAGTAGTAGCCTAGGCTAGCCTGATCTCATCAGATCTCAGAAGCAGGGTTGGCCCCAGCTAGTATTTGGATGGGTGACCTTCAAAGGAATACCAGGGGTGTGACACAGAGGAAGGAGGTGGCAAACCACCACTGAAACATATCTTGCCTTAAACAAAAGTCCAGCTAGCCACCTAGTGGTGTATAACACTAAAAGAGCTAGAACTTCTGGCTGCCAGATAATCTTAGGATCTCTTACACACACTGCCATATGAGAATTATTACTCCTCCTCCTCCTAGAGGTTACTGTTTGACCGGGCGGGTGAACAACTGAGCAGTGGCAGCAGCTTCCTTGCCCTTGGGGCAGTTATCTGTTTCCCCTTTAGGAAGGCCCTCTTCTCCTTTTGCTGGTGGCCAGAGAAGTGACAGGCAAGCCAGCAGTGATAACTGCTTCTAGTGGTAGTTCAGTTTTAGCCTCAGTAGTTCACTACACCTTAGGGAAACTAGCTTCAGCACTCCCACTCCTGTTATCTACAAGATGAGGCTAATATTGACGGACAATGGCTGCGGTTACACGGAGCATTAGCCACGCTACAGAGATGGAAGATAGGCGGATTTTCCGGGTGCGATCACACCGCAACATCTGGGAAGCGTAGAGCTCCCGTGGCGAACCCGAGGCTTCCCGCCGAAGATGTGGCTTAAAAAACTAGTACCTCCGAGGTACTAGTTTCCGGAAACCGCGGGGCAAGGGCGGGCGTCTGATCGCGTTTCCGGTTCACACGTTTTTTGTCTCCGCTCAGGAAGGGATGTGGCTCCAGAGCAAACTGATTGATGCAGCGGCCAAATGGCTCACTCACCACTTTAATGCCAGGAGCTCACCGGATTTTTGCTCGCAAGACTGCAGTTTAGAGGGCGCATTGGTGGCCACCCTAGGACGGCCACGGCTTGTCACGACGACGCTCCCTCCCTCCCGCGGTGCATGACTTACTTCTTCTTCTTTTTTTGAGCCCCCGGAGGGGATTTTTTTATTGTTTTTTTATAACACTACAAAAACTATAACAGAAGAAAAGGGAGGGGAAACTACAATTACGGGATAAAGTAAAGAACCCACTACTGACTAAAAACCCAAGAGAGGAGATCCTCCTACTAGCTTAGTTACATCAAGTCTTCCCATCATTAATCACATTATAAACTGAGTCAAACATAGGCTTACCCGTTCGGTGGGGTGGGGAGCTATCTTTTTCCCTTTACAAAACGCTTCAAAACTGACTCACGTTCATAATTGGTCATTTGACCTCGCTTTCATTTCATTTCTGCCGCTCGATCTCCTACGCTTGCCCCGGTCAGCGTCACTAAGTCCATTTGGTCTCACAGCATGGAGAACCGTTGGAACAAAGAGGCGTCTCAATTCTCCGGCATTCCGCCATCAAAGAGGCAACCTCTTAAAAGTTCCATGGCCAGGGTCCCTTCGCCAGGCCCCTGGGGGGGTGTTGCGAGCCTGCGCACCCCCTCCTTCGT
>NW_015165837.1:1238750-1258755 GCF_001447785.1 Gekko japonicus | reverse complement strand
TTTTTTTTCCAAGTCTCCACGGGATGCACACAAGCACCCAATGGCGCATGCGCACACTTCGTTTAAAAACAAACACAGCCCCTCCTCTTTTCCGTACCCCCCCACTCCTGGCTCGGCCTGCTCGAGAGGAACTCTCTGCACTGGGCAGCAGAGGGGAAGGTGCAGGGGGGGCGTGGCGGGAGGGCGGCCCAGCTGAAGCTCCTCCTGGAGGGAACCAGACGGAGGACACAGTTTGCATTCCTCTGCAGCCCTGGGTTAAACCCGTGTGATCAGCACCTCCCCCCTAACCATGGGACCTCAACAGGACATCTGATTGCGCAGCCGCGCGTTATTTTGCTCTGGGGCAAACAGCCACGCTTCCCCCCCGCATTTTCCGGCCCGTGTGACAGGAGCCATTACAGGGTTGCTTGAAGGAATAATACAATCATGTAAATAAAGAACTGTGAACCCTTCAAATCACCACGTAGATCATAGCTACTGTTATTCACTGTGTATACATGTGGTATGCATCCAATAGAAAGCCAAATCCAATCGTAGTGTGCCTACATGCCTAAATGCAGTCATTAATTACTCATGACTGCATGCATGTTACACAGAAGTACTACCCATGTCAAATCTCATAACATATGAAGCAGCAGTCATCTGTGTCTTACTAAATGCCCCCCTCCAGGAACAGATGTTTCTTTTTACAAGATTTTTTCCTAGGATTGCAAACGTTTTTTTACAAACGTAGAGAGTTTACAAACGTAGAGAGATCTTTGCTCTATGCCCCCCCATAGCTGACACCAACTAGTCTTCATTTAGCGGTACTTGGCTACATCAATATCTTTTCAGCTAATAAACATTTGTACTGAAAACCTGGACTCATGATTCAGAGCAACAGTGTGGCAGAGAAGGGACGAGAAGAAGGCCATGCAGAGGAATACAGAGGACAGATAAAAATGGGCATGGAATAACGTGTTTGAAAAGGACTGCAACTCAGGCAGAAGAAAGGAAATCTGGGCCTAATTTCTATCCTAACAATTTCTATTGTTTGTAAAAACTACCTGCCTTGAACAAGTAACAAATAAGAACTGCTGGCAGTGATCAAGCAAGGGAAATATACAAAAAAAGTGGTCCCCCCTCTCTCTCAAGAATACAAATCCCTACTACAGACAACTACTGCAAATATGTACCATCAAGATAAAGCAAAAAAAAATATTACATTTTGTAAATGTGCTTGAGCAGCTACTATAGACTATGAGCAAACGGTGGAAATAACAGACCACAAGCTTTTATTCTCAGGCAAAAAATTCAGTACCAGCGGAAATACAAATCCTGTACAGAAGTGTTTTAAAAACTCATTCCAGACAAACCCTGAATAGTTTACCGGGCAGTAAATCCCACTGTTTTCAATGCTGTTCACTTCCATGTAAATAAATCAGGATCACAATACCAAAGAGCCAAACTAACTGAGGACTCAGCAGAAAAGGCAAGTTAGGTTTTAAATAAATAACTTTGCATTTGTTTTTTCATGCCTCACGTAAGTGGAAAAGTGTAACAATTTTCTGTGTATGGGGGGGGGGAACCTGCATCTTAGGATATTCTATTCACGGAAAGGAGTTCTAGCAAATCAGTTACCAACTGAGCACAACATTATCTGCAGTGGGGGCTCTTACATTTTACTGCGCATACAGCTAGAACCAACTAATTGTTTACACGTGTAGCGTAAGGTCTGATGTAGGGCCACATAAATGACTTACATTCATGATTAGAAAAATCACAAGATCTGTCTTTCTACTTAGGGCATTAGCCAATATCATTTTCAGATCCACTCCTTACACTAGTTTATATGCTTAAACACCCCAGAAGAAATCTTTCAAAACGTAACGTTATTGCCAATCGCATGTTTATTCGGAAACACATGCCACTGAGTTCAGTTAGGCAGGCCTTGTGTGCGTGTTAAACGTCGTCACGTCGCTTACTACTTATGGCGGCTATACGGATTAATGATCTCCAAAACGTCCTATGCGTAAGAACCTTGCTCAGGTCTTGCAAACTGAAGGCCGGGGTTCCTTTACCGGGTCAATCCCTCTCATGCTGGGTCTCCCTCTTGCCCTTGCATGCAAGACTAAGATCACAGTGGGCAAGCCTCACGTCGAAGTGAATCAACACAGTAAAGGCCGCAACCAGCCCCGCTTAAAAACCTGAACTAAGATAAATTAGGCCTCTCCAGAATTCAGAAAGGAATACTAGGTCACAAGTAGGCTAATCAAGGAGCGTATAAGAAACGACCCCGCCCCTCCGCCAGCAAGGCATGTCACTGCGTCACAACCAAAATAGAAAATGCGCATGCGCATACCCCCAACCCTTAACTCAACAAATAACGGCTTCCGTCTTCAAGCTCCTAAAGTGAGGCACCTCATATAGTTCATGAGGGCTATGCCAATTTCTGATTTTCACCACAGTAGCATTCAATTTAATTCTCCTTATTCCCATATACCTACCTTCAGCTGCCGCTTTCTCCCCCTCAAAACCTTCACTTCCGGGTTCACAATAGACGTATCCTAAGGACTAAACGAAAGTAACCTTGGAGACACAAGAAATAGCGCGCGCGCATGCGCAAGAGCTCCTGCGCGTCGCAGTCTTCGCTACTCGGAAATGACGTTACCGGCACAGCTGCCGCATATCGAAAATTCTTGCAGATGATTGGTGATGCTTCGGCAGGAAGCGTTAGGGTTCCACGCGTCTCTGTTGTGGTGGTAACTCGCCAGAGGTCTTCGGGAAAGCGGAAGTAGAGGTTTCCCGCCAATACTGGTCTGAGTAAAGCGCCGGTACTTTGTCATGGCAGACGTGTTTGAAGGGCCTCGGCCTCGCATAGCCACAAGTCACCTGGCGCAGTACATTGGGAAAGCCGTCTGTTTCGTGGGGCGTGTGGAAAAGGTAAGGGTTTCATCTTGACAGTTTATTCTCTTCTTGGCTGTAAGCGCTGCTGAGGAAGGTCTCGGCTGGGCCCACGAAGTGAGCAGTGACTCACGAAAGCTTCTACCCTGCCTCAAATCTTGTTAGTGTTTAAGGTACTGCTGGACTCTTTCTCTTTTCTACTGCTACAGACTAACACGGCTACTCATCTTGATCTATCTACCTGTCCCTATTATACAAGGACGACTGTTGTTTTTGGATCCTTGCTTCTGGCGTACTAATAATGCCCCTGTTTTTGCCTTGAGAAAACCCGCTAAACGTGTGGGCTGGTGACGTTTTCGCTGTTCGGGGTTTTAGTTCTTTCTTCGGAGTTTCTAGGAATTCTAGGAAGTCCCACTCTTATTAACGGAACTTATTCTCAGGTAAGTGTGGAGGACTGTGTTGACAGAACACGGAGAGATGAAACGTTTTGGAGAATCTGAAAGCTTGCACACTGTTTTGTGTCATTTTTGTTAGTCCTAGTGAAAGGCATTATGTTAGGTTTGCTTTTGACCTGCATCCTGTTTATATGCATGGACTTAAAACTGTGCTCAGTTTGCCACTTCCATGTGCTGCTTGGCTCTCTTTTGAATTGCTTATAAGGCAGTTCTGAAAGAAAAACATTTTAAATCTAAAGATCTTTAGGAATCATGTGGAGTAGATTGCTGCAGAGTAAATGCTCTATTATGTGAAATTTCTGTTATGCTAAATTTTTATCATGCCCTTTCTCTGATGAGCTCAAATGAGTGTGTGTAGTTTTCCTCTCTTACATTTTACCCTTACAATATGTCTGGTTATGGATAGAAGCATTTAAAGAGTGATCTGGTATCTGTTGCTCATAGTGCTGGTCAAATATGGCTACTTCCACAACTGTATGGTTACTTGATGTTACTTTATGAAACAAACTGGATGTTATTTTGTAAGACAATGGCAGGCATTCATAGATCTAATAAAGTTACTGTTCTTGATGTTTGCTATTTTTCTGTATGAGTAAAAGTCTTTTGAAAGTGATATGCTTTTACGTCTTTGTAGATACACCCATCTGGGAAATATTTCTTTCTGTCAGATGGAGATGGAAAAAATGCAACAATTGAGCTGAATGAACCTGTAAGTAAGAGCATCTTTTGTAAGGCTTTTTTATATTTAATTTGGATCTGCTTTTTTGGTGGCATTAATTCTAGAGATGGATGACCCACGTGCATCAACAGAACAGTTTATGAGAGAAGGTTTTGAAGTCTAAACTTGCATCCAGACAAAGTGCTGTCATCATACTGAAGCACAATAGCCAGCATTAGCACCACCACAGGCACAGTAGTAATTGTCCCAGAAAATCAAATACACTCACCTGCAGCAGAGAATGCATCCTAGGATATGTACTTTCTGCATCTCATTGGGTTGATTCAGTAGTAATTTTCTACTAATGTAAGAAACTCCAGTCAACAAAATCATTTTCCTACCTCGTGCTGCAGCCTGCTGAGAGCCATAAAATGCTATTCCTAGTGACAGTAGGTCCTCAGGAACAATATGAGGGGTGTTTTGGTGGAATTCAGAGTATAAGAAGAGCCCTGCTGGATCAGACCAATGGTCCGTGTAGTCCAGCATACTGTCTCGCCCACAGTGGCCAACACGTTCCAGTGGCCAAACAGTTTGGTTTCCATTACCAGACAATGACCTCTGCCAGCTTTTCTGCAAGCAGAAGAGGGGCAAAGGAGATTCCAATTCCTCTCCTTGCTCTAACCCCATCTTGTGTGTGTTGTTGTATGATCCCCATTACAGCCTTTCCAGGAGTTGAAAAGGCTAGTTGAATCAGTAGAAAAGGTATAGGATCCCACCCCTTAGCTATACATTTTTATTTCAGTACTTTTTATCAGTGTATAAGTTTTATCCGTATTTGTGCTGATTTATAGAACAGCATAAGCAAAACAAATTAGATGCCCAATAGATAAATCTCTGGCCCATGAAGTTCACTTTTGGAATTCAGAGGAGAATAATGGGTGGAAAGAGGTGAGAGTAGGGTTTGGTTTTCAGGTAGGGTTTGACGGAAGAGAATGAAAGCACTGTGTAGATGATCTGTGAGAGTATTCCAGGTATAGGGCAACAAAGGAGAATGGATTGGAACCTTTGCTATGATACTTCACAAATGCGGGTTGTCCTGTTATTTATATAGCCTGCATTTTTTTTTTTGCCTTTTGGAAAATGCAAAAGATGAAATCTATTTTAATTAGTTTGAAAAATATTTTAAGTTAATTGGGTATTAATGATTATAAAGCAAGGGTCTTGCACTTCTTCCTTTGTACATGCAAGCAATTTTGGGAGTTTGTAAAATGCATTTATATATTACCTGCCTGCTGTGTTTGAGCAAAAGTAGACTACAAACTTAACAAAAACTGTAAAGATGGGAAAAATTGAAGATGACTGTCTGCTTAATTGTCTGCAAGCTTCGTTATATTCAGAGACATTAATTGGTGTATATGGTTTGGTAGCTAGATGAAGAGATTTCAGGAGTCATTGAAGTAGTGGGAAGAGTTACAAATCAAGCAAACATCATGTGTGCATCATATACCCACTTCAAAGACGATAAAAGCATGTTTGGTAAGTAAATTAAATACTTCTGAATTGTAACTGTACCCTATTAATAGTTTCCAATCCTGTAGAAAATTGATTCCACACACTGATCTTGAAGGCTTTTACATTAATGGCCAACTTTTACCTAATATTTTCCTCCCTGGAAGTGTTCCTTGGGATGAATCCCATAAAAGCAGCTGCATGAAAGACATTATGTCAAAACTGAAAATCCATGTGGATTTTCCTTTCCAGGATAATTTTTTTTGCATGCTTCTGTGCTTTGCCACTCCAATTGCAGAAGTCATTTACTGGTGAGTTCATAGCTGTTTTCAGGGAGCAAGCCTGCTTCATAGTTTATCATCCCAAAATAATTCATCCCTGCACTTGTTTGTCCAAATTGGGGCATGGATCACACCTGAAAGTTCTCTGGGTAGACTGGGGTGACAATGGTGGTGTTCCCCCCTTCTACGAAAGACCGATGATGCCTCCCATTTCTGGGGGGTCCCCTGTTCTCCAGCAGAAGGCGAAAGGTGGGAAGATCTTCTCTGCCTGTGAAAATTTTACATGGGACCCAAGCCCAAATGATTCTGCTAATGTACAAAGTTGTCATACAGCTCTACTGTTTCATCTGATTTTTATCCGGTAAAGGGAGAATCCTTGTGAATACAGTTTGTAAATGCAGTAAATTCTTAGTCATTTGAAGGCTTGGCAGTTATTTCCTGCTAGTTCAAACAGAACCATGGTAAGTATTAAAAGCAACCCAATGGGGAGGAATTTCTTTAAGAATGAGATGCAAAGTATAACTGTTACTTATCAATATTTTTAGTATATTTTTCTTGTCTTGTGCTAGTAAATTCACTTTTCTTTTCCCTGTTTTTTTTCCTTTCAGATCTTCCACTATATAACGAGGCTCTGAAAATTATTCATGAATTTTCTGAGTACTACCCTTTGGGGGCTGAGGCATGAATGATGCTTTTTCTTACAACTTTAGAATGGACAGTTCTGTGATATTTACTATGCACTAATCTGTGGGAAATACACTTGCCTAAAATGTTTTGGAGGCAGTCTGGTATGCCAGTGGTGTACAGTACAGAAACTGTTGGATTTGGATCCTTACCAGTGAATTTAAATAGAAGCTTAATCTTGGAGAAAACCTGTTTCTAGTGAAAAGCTATATTTCTCAATAAATGAGCTTTTGAATATTTTGTTAATAGACTAACATTCAGGTATAGTGGGCTTGGGATACATATATACAAAAATACCTATTTTGTCTGACTTTTGTGATTTTTAGGTGATCTTGTATGTATCAAAGATAACTAGGAAAAAGTATTATTTCATCTAACAGCAGATATAAAGATTCTGCTGCTGTCATGACAACAGTGAAAGCCCCCACCCCTACAAGTTTAGGAATTGTGTTTATTTTGGGCATGGGTGGAGAGGAGAGGGTGAGACAATTCCCTTGCTATTCAGAAAATATGTTAGCTTGTACATTTTAAAAACTCCTCAAATTATCTGAGCCTGTTCAGTTTCTCCATAATGTTGATCCAGTTTAATGGGGGAGGTGGGAATTGCCTGGAGGGAGGGAGGTTCTCTTCTGCTCCCTGTGAGTCCTCAGGGGCACCAGCTTATTTGCTGTACATTGAGTTTCATGATTGAGTACCTAGCAAGTACTGTAGCCATTCACAGGTAACGTGAGGGGTTCTGTATACTAACTACCCAGGCAAGCAGAAAAATTAGTGTTACTTGGAAAAGACCGCCTGTTACTCCACAGTCTGGCTATGCTAGTTACACTCTGGTTGGCACTGCATTTTTTAAAAAAGAATCATTTAAATTTTATTAGTTTTTCAAATAATATAATATCTAACAATTATGCAGTTGCTTATGCTCAAAACAAGTATCGAGTGTGGTTGGGGTGGTGACACGTGGGGAGGAAAATTTAACTTGGAGCAGCTCCCTGCTCATCTGGCCGCAGATCTGCAGTTTGTGCTATAGAGTTATTGTGTAATAGTGTTAAGACTGCTGAAGTACAGGATTACATAGGCAGGAAACTACGCGCTCCTTAGTCTTTCACTTTGGGGAGTTCCAGCTGTTGCTGCCTCCTGTGATTTCTCTGTGGGTCTTCAGTTTACCATGTACTCTAAATGGTTTATCACAATCTCAATGATGGGTATATTTGGTTCTCGCTGTGACTATGTGGGGATATATGAAATTGCCAAGTATCTCCAAGGCTGGAAACAAAACAAACTTTTTTTCAAATAGATTGCAGTATTATTTCTACCTGTAAAATCTTAGTAACGTTAGCAGTGTTCCTATGGGTAGGTAGGAGAGATCATGGCTTTTTATTTATTCAGAGATTCAAGAAAGTGAACAGCATACTCTCTAAGACACAAGTGTTTCATAAGCCCTTCCCCAGGTGAGCTAGAAAACAGCAAGCTGCTCTACTACTTACATTTTTAAAATCTCACCTAAGACATTGCCTATTGTTCATAATAGAACAGCAACAAGAGATGGGTGAAGTAAGAGTTGTCACAACTCTCTTAGCAAGCTAGAATGAATCAGAAGGAGCTGGATGATGTTGTTGGAATTACTGAAGATATCTTTTATCATCTGATTTGCCACGTGTGCAGGCTTGCTTGCTGTAACCACCATTGTCTGTTTTCCTTTTGGGAGGTATTCATGAAAGGGGAGGGAGGATTATTATTAGATGTGACCAGGGTGTTCTGGTCAGTTGAAGCAACTACTATTTGCTAGAACTTAGTTAACAGATTAAGAGGAATGGACAGGATCTTGTAATTGTTTGTATTCAGGTGTACCAGAGCTGAAAACTGCAGAGACTGAAAGGAGACAAATGAAAATTCCAGATCAATTTGTTGTACAAAACCTTTTTGAAAAAAAATATTGAAATTCTTGGCTGGTAGACAGGAAGTGTAAAAATGTGCAGGAACATGGGTTTGATGCCAGCAATTTCTACTTCTCAGTATTAGGTTCCTCATATGCATTTGGGCCAATTTAGGATTTCTGAATGATGCTTTTTGAGGAGAGAGGACAAATAAAGTCTTGGGAAATTATTCTTAAAGCAAGATTTTGCTAATGTTGCTTCTGGGGTTTAGAGCAGCAGTGGACTTAACGGCTTGGATCCTAGCCCTAAATGTCTGTGCCAGCAGAAGAGGCTCTGTGGGAATGTGAGGAGCTAGGTTTTGCCTGCTTCCCCCTCCTTCCGCAGCTGTTTGCCCATGGGTATCCCTCCAGTTCCTGGCATTGCCTTTTTAGCACTTGCTGCGGCTGCCGAGTGGGAGGGAGGGGGATTGATCTGCAGGTACTGTGGAGGATTCAAGCCATACCCTGATGGTGGATTGTGCTGAAGATTCTAGTTTTCCTGCATTCAGTGTCATATAAACTTTTCTTTTAGCAAAGGGAATGTATGGCATTGGTCACGTCACTATTGTTCAGTCTAGCCCTAGTTTCTAGAAACATCAACTGCTAATTGAGCATTCATGATGCATCTGCTATTAATTTCAGACCAGACAGGTTGCTTTATTAAAGCCTCCTGCTTAACTCTAGCCTTCAATAGCCATGGGTGTGTGTGTGTTAAAAACAAACAAGTCTCCTGCTGGTCAGGAGGGATAGGAGTAACTGGCCTGGTGCTACAATAGAAAGAAGAAAACAGCTGCATTTGGTGTTCCTTCTACAGCATAATTTCCCTATATGCTATAGGGGCTATCTGGACTAGTACAAAACCAAACATCTACAAAACAGGCCCTGGATTATGACCATACAGTGACATTCGTGGCTTCTGAAGACTTGCCAGCAACAATGCATGAGACAGAGAGAGCGCAATTATGCACAGTAATTAGGGGAAGGTTCTGGGAGCAAGGAGATAATGGGGATTGAGAGGCAGGAGGAACAGCAGGCTCTAGAGTGGGCAGGAGGGAAAAGTAGGGTTAGAAGTCAGGATAATTGTGAACCAAACACCATCAATAGTGAGCTGGAGGGGTGTGTGGCAGGTAGGAGAAGTAGAGGACATTCTTGCTTGGATGGGGTGGGAAAAGTATGCACAGGTATATTACAATTGTCGTTGGCTTATTGACATGTATGATTGGGCATAAGAGTTACATCTTTCCCCCAGAAAATGTGTGTAGGCTTGTTGCTTCATACAGATTGTACAATATTTGTCCAGCTGCAGCAAATAAAGCAGGCAAGTGGTAATGGTAACAGCCAAGAAATGCTAGTCTGGCATATATATATATATATTTGTGGGAAATCCATGTATTGA
This sequence comes from Gekko japonicus, assembly GCF_001447785.1. Taxonomy (NCBI): domain Eukaryota; kingdom Metazoa; phylum Chordata; class Lepidosauria; order Squamata; family Gekkonidae; genus Gekko; species Gekko japonicus. Next base: position 1,248,977 of record NW_015165837.1, on the reverse strand, counting down.
AACATTTTTCATTGTAAAAATTTCCAAATAGGCAAGAAACATGGGGAAAATACTCTGCTTGTTGAAGGAATTACTATTGTCTCTACATGTTTCTGGATGTGGACTGACCATTGAAAAGGGAATAACTCCCAAATCTGGCTATAAAATTCAGCATGTGTTACATCTGGCATGAATCTGCATGGCACATACACTATATTCATGGTGCATAAATCTATATTCATTTTTGAAACCTTGCTACAGAATTCTAGATAGCAGGCTGACCTTGTTCATTACTGAAGAGTACTCAGATCTGCTAAGAAGCTCATAGCATGCCCTAAATTGCTCTGCATCATGAACTGAATTTCTGCTGAGTGAAGAGGTATTCCATTGTACTGGAAGGAGGTTCTAATGTACAACAGCTTAAGGTAGAATAAAGTATCTTTAGCCTTTAGGATCCTACTAACCTCCCGTGTGTGTTTTTTTACTGCAACAGGAATTAGTTTTAGTTTAAGACTCTTTGGGAGAATGTCTCAAATAGTATGTAAAAAAATAACGTGACTATTGAAAAGTTAGGATTACTACAGAAGTGAAGAACTACAAAAGTAAAGAAGTTAACAATTTTTTTGAAAACTTTCTCTTACTAAACTTTTCTTCTGTTAGTTGATATTGCATTATTCAGGGTTGGCTTGTACTGCAGTTACAGCACATTATAAAATATGGTAGAATGTTTAAGTCCAGTGGCACTTTTAAAACCAACATTTAATTCTGAGTATTAGCTTTCATGTGCATGCACTTCTTCAGATACCCTCCTGAATCTATAAAATATGGTGCAAGTGGATTATTAACAGTACGGTGAAACTATATGAATAATCACATTTGGCGAGCTTAATCAGGACAAGTATTAAAAAATACAATTTAGAGGAAGGAGTGATTTAAGCTAAAGTGATTTAAGATCCTCAGAATTGATTGCAAAAATACATCTACCTAAATGCTCAACAATTTAACATAAGCCAGAGTTAATGCATATACAGCATAGCTTATAAACACTAATTGAAAGCAGAGATTGTGGCTTGGGAAAAAGGATCCCATTTGGCTAGTCAGCATTTCCTTTTTGTCTCTTCAACGGCTCTTTCCTCCTAAGAGGCCAGCTTTTCTAGCAAAGAGGGTAGGCCAGGTACAAGAGGCAAAGAGGTGGATGGAGGTAGTAGTCCATTGTCTTCACACAGTTGGTCCTCGTGGGGACCTTCTTGGTGTTCCTTCCCTAGGATTGCAACAACCTGGAAGGAAAAAATGTCCTACACATTTAAGAGGCCTAATGGGATGCTATTTACCAAGTAATATTGCTTACATCTCTGGCATGCCTTCAACAACCCCTTTCTCCATATTAAGCTTCTCTTGAAGACATTTAAGATCTGGGATGAAAGTGCTATGGCAGTCTGAACCACCATGTGATGGGCCAGCCTCCTATCCCTAAAAGATTGTTAAGGCCAGATGTTAAGGGCTTAGGTTCTTAAACAGAACCTGTCTGTAAAGGCATCTTCAGACCAATGGCTAAGAGGTTCTAGGAGAGCCAGCTTGGTGTAGTAGTTAAGAGCAGTGGACTGCAATCTGGAGAACTAGGTTTGATTCCCCACTCCTCCACATGAAGCCAGCTGGGTGGCCTTGGGTTAGATCACAGTTCTCTCAGAAATCTCTCAGGCCCACCTACCTCAGAGGGTGTCTGTTGTGGGGAGAGAAGGGGAAGGTGATTGTGAGCCGCTCTGAAACTCCTTTGGGTAGTGGAGAGTGAGGTATAAAACCAACTCTTCTTTACAGGAAAGAGGAATCTTGGGAACATGATTCCCAGCTGCATAAGATCTGGACTGAACTTCTGTTTCCCTTATGTTGCAATTAGTTGGCTAAGAGGTGTGATCTTAAGGTCTTGACTAGTGACTTGCAGACTGTAGCCCTGACGGAGTTGTCCCAGTGGATCCAGGCATCAGCGCAGGGGCTGCACACAGTTTTGTTTGTCAAAACTTTATTTTTGCTTTCCTTACAAACTCCCAATAGGGAAAAAAGTGGGATAGAAATACATAAATAGTACAGTTCTTCCAAGGACACAAGGTGTTGAATGAAATGATGCAAAGGAATCCCACAAGAACCAGGTTGTCTTTATTTACTAGCCTTTTCAAAAAGTCATAAAATACAGTTATTTTACAAAAATACTGCTTTTAGACTTCCAAGTTAGTAATAATTCATACGTACACATTTTAAAAAATCTTATTGATGGGAAGAAGACATTAATATCCATGCTCTCTTAATACTTCATATACGACAAACAAAATCAAATCTACAAATTGTTCTTATACTTTAGATTCTAGATTGTTAAAGCAAATGTTCATCTTTTGTCAACATTACAAAAAGGTCAGAGTAACAGTTTGGGTACTGTGATGCATACCTCATTACAGATTCAATAACAAAAATGCAATTCTGATTGGAAGTGGCCTTTGACCAAAGCAATATAATAAAGCCCACCAGCACAACTGCATACATAGAAATAAATAATGGTTTTCACTTCTGTGAAGGATTTGTTTTTTCCCTTTTCAGTGCTGTGTGTACAGATATGGTGGCTTGGCTCCAAAGTGCCAAGTGTGCAAAAGGAAGGCACATCTGTTCATGTATGGGAGAAGAGGGAGGGATCTACTGCTTTGATTTCCCCTTCCCCAGCTGGGTTGCCCACATTTCTAAGAAATCTCCAAACCCTCAGGAGAGGCTGAGTGTGTGCAGGGACTGCAGTGGGAAAGAGCAGGAAATCCATTGGTAGATGTACAGACCACCATATGCACCCAGGCTTGTCTATTTCAAACTACTGTGTAGGATTGTCAAGTAGGCAACTATAAAACTCTAATTACAAAATTGCATTGGAAACAAACAGGAAGTTTAGCTTTCTAGGGATGTATTGCAACTCTGAGTGGCATGTTTTGGTCTTGCTGCCAATTAACCAAAGAAATCTATAAACTGAGTTGCAACGTAAATCTATACTGATTATAGCAGTGTATCATTATATGCTTAATGTTTTCTCTGTGTACTTTTTTTCTACATAGTTTTTAAAATAAATAGACATATTCCCCCACCCCAAAAGCTCCTGTAATTGTCACATACTTTAACAAATCAAATATCTTGTTCAGGGGGAAATCTAGTAACAGCTGAGATCTCACTTGGAACTTCCACAGGCTCTCTATTATTCACCCTCCCCACCTCCAGCAATTCCTTTGTGGTTCCTCTGTGCCACAAAAGCAGCATTTTGGGCTGTAATGCTAAAGGGGAGTCAAAAAAATAACCCTGTACTCCAGAAATTCTAGAAGGGATCCAAGCCAACGTTTGGCACTAACAGCCATCATGGCAGGGGACATCCAGTATTATTTGAACAATGTAAGTTAACCTTTATTGAACTAGCTCACTCATCTAAATTGTATATTTACTGCCGTTTTCTAAACCAAAAGCATACCATTTTGTCCCAATGTAAGATGTGGGGTGGGTACCATTAATACTGCAACACATTTTAGGTGTGTAGTCAATTCCTGCTTTTTCAAATGCTAGCTATTTTGTCCAGCATTGGTTGGCTACGGTTTTATGCAGCTGACATTCGTGTCTCTAACAACTTATCTGAAACTTGTTAATGCTACTTACGTAAAAATGGTGGATGCTCCCCAGAAGCATATTATATTGAAAATGGAACCTTACTATTTACTCATGCAGACTGAAAGAGACTTTGATTCACCTGAAGAGTATCACTGCAGTGTCACAGAACAGCACTGCAGTTTGTCTCCGCTAAGAAAAAAGTGGCAGTATTACCTGAATATAATAAATCAGCAGCATAACTTGGGCACTGTCTTTCGAAAGTTCATGAAATACAGTAATATGATGCTGGTTCATTGCAGATGGAAGGTTCAAGGTCTGGACAGCATAATGCTGAAAATCTTCCTGCAGACTGCTTCGAATTTCAGTGAAGCTTCTATAAATGCTTGTGAAATGAATTGCTTCACAACCCGCTGAACAGCGTCCACATGACACACATGAAGACTCAAGTCCAGCAATACCTGGCTATGCAAAGCACATCAAAACCATCCACACATCAAATTGCTGATGTGATAGAATGATTTATTTTTCTATTACGGGCAAGTCATGAGTGACTCATTCTGAGGTACGTGTTTTGGCTGTGAAGGACGTCTGTTAGGGAGAGCCCCCTGTTCTGAAGGTCCTTGTTCAAGCTATGATGTTTTATGGCTGGACCATCTCTGCTGGGATGAGATTCCCGGTTGTATCCAGCTGCATACATTTACATGAACATGCCGAGACAGGGCATTCGGTATGATCCCTGGGAAAGAAATCGGCATAATTTTTTTAAAGAATCAACCACATCTCAGAAACTGTTCAGAACAGCAAAGGTGAGATATAAATGCTCACTAACAATAAAACAAGGATAATAAAGCAAACAATTTGGACCTGTTCTCAAAGCTATTGTACTCTTGCTTGTTGCAGAATGAGTCTTTTGGTGGGAGGTGCTGATCTACAAATCCAAGAAACCATGGAGAGAGCAAGATTATGTGACACATTAATTCAACTACTTTACCTGAACCAACTCAGCATGTGTCCAGCATGACCACCATGCCTGCAGTTGTGGCACCAAGTAAACCAGTTGTTGAACTGAGCTAGTTTTTTGTCTTTGCTGAGATCCACCTTTTCATCTGACTTGGACCCTCCTGCGCATGAGAAAAAAATATTCTGGTCATTTGCTTCCATAGTAATTAAAAATGGCTATTTAAAATGAGCAGTAACTGAGTTTGGGGATGGGAAAGTAACCTGGTAGTCAACATCTCATCTAGTTCCTGAAGCTAAAAATAATTGTGCAATTTCCCCCAAATTAAAAAAAAATTATTCAAATGTATGTACATCAATGCTACAATCCTATGAACTAACACAGAGAAACTGATCAAAACTGGAGCCATACCTGGGCAGCTGGAAACTGGAGTTCCCATATTTATTAGACAAAGTGCACAGCGAGGGAGGGGCTTGCGGCAACCAGGACAACTTGTGACCTTGGATTTGGTTGGAGATCCACTGACACCATACTGACTAAAACCTCGGCCCTGATGTGGAATGGCTGAGCAGCTGTAGGAGATTGATTTTCCACAAAAATTGCAGCTTACAAACACCTTTGCAAATAGAAAAATATATAGAAGGGACATGATTTTTAAATAACAAGACGCAGTTTACTCACTGCAGATTTGTTGATGGACTAGCACAATACATTCTAGAAGGAGCAATGACCCTCTAGGAAATCACATATGAGACCCTTCAGGAGAGAAGATTATTTTCAGAAGGCTGAGAGAAGAATAGGAAGAATGCAACTGCTCTCCCCTCCTTGTAACCACTTTACCATCTAGAAGTTGGTGCAATGGACAATACCTGTTTGAAAAGGAGCATAGCATTCAAATGGAAAGCTCACGGTTCGTCCTAGGCAGTAGCAACAGATTCATGTCTTGTTACAACTGGAGTTTTGGGGATGGGGAATCTATGGTGTTAACTTATTTTGGAGTGCTTCTAGGTCTCACAATTGCTGGGAATGCTTTTAGAATGATTCTAACTTCTATAATTGCTGAGAAAATGTAGCATACTTCTAGCCATGGCTCCTCAGATGTTCAGGAGAAAGGTAAGGATATAAATATTTTAAATAAATAAAAAATGAAAGGACAGAAAGGACATTTCTTTATTAGAAAGGCGATCTTCTTAGCCCTTCCATTTGAACATGGATCCAAGCAGCTAGATCTGACTTTTACTCTAATGCTGTGCTGGGGATCATGAGACCTGCATGGACAGTCCTCAGCATAACCACGGTTGATCCCCAGCTGTAATAAGGAGGGGATTTAAGCAAGACTGAGCAAAAAAGCAGGCTGGATCCAACACAGTGGCTTTACATGACATCAGCAGTGGAGGAAAGAGCTGGATTTCCTTCTTACATCAAGAGGCTACTGCAACATCCTCTCTATCTCTCGGCCAGGAATGCTACCTTGGGCAACAATGACTCCCTCTCGCCACAATTCAACAATGTCAAGCATTTATTAGAGCAAAGAACACAAGAGGTGGACAAGTCCTATTTTCTGTAATGTTACTTTTACGAGGGACAGCCTACTTACAATTAGAATACTCAATATCTTAGTCAATATATACCATTTTATGTGTGTTAATTGGTCCTATTCAGGGCAATCAGTTTTGTTTACCTGTGCTAAAGGTTTTGAGCTGGGATCCAGTTTACTCCTGTGGATGTCAAATTCTGCTCGTTTGTGCCAAAATCTCCATGCATCCAAGAGGTTCCTGTAGTTTTCAATCCAATATTGAACCCGCTCGTCTTTAAGCACTTCAGAGGGAGAACCCTGAAAACAGGCACACATCAGCTAATAAAATGTACACAGATAAGCAACATGAATATTCATTAACAGGATTCTGATGAAAGTGTAGATTAAGGCTATAACCCCAAACACACTTACTAGGGAGTAAATCTCCCTGAACTCACTAGGCTTTACTTCTGAGCAAACATGCTTATGATAGTACTGGAAGAATTCTGCCACTGTTGCTGACAGAACAAAAATAAGGAGTGGGGTTAAGTTTTTAACAACAAGGATTCTGTTTGTTATAGCCATCCAAAGTCTTTTATTGGCATATACATGAAGATACAGTAATCTAAATACAAAACCGTGCATAGTAAAATTAGAATTGCAGAGTAACTTCATAATAAGAGTAGCATCATAGTAAAACCTAATTAATAGTATCACTTACTGGCCATGACACCATGGCACTGCAAAGAAACTTTGCTACTATTTCAGTTATTTCTGTATCTGGATTATCAAGCACGAAAAGGAGCTTAAAATCATCGGGTCTCTAAAAATTAGGCTAGTATGGGATATAGAAGATCCCGATGGGACGCCAGATAGAGAGGGCACTGGAGGTGAACATGGCCAACAGTTTCAACACAGTCCTTCATACAAGGACAATACCTACTAGGATAGGGAATCCCTTGAAATCTACCAGATAAGATAGCTGAAGGAAGAACATTAAATCTAGCCAAGGATATGGCTCTACACAAATTTGGAGCTATGAATTGATAGAGGTATACTGCTGGAAGGTTTGCATTAGGAACAATCCCCAAATTTAAGGGAGAACAGGTTCTGTTAGCCAGGCTATAAAGAGTTTGTAGCTCTGATCCCAATAAACTAGATTTTATTTTTAAAAAGGGCTGAGACTCAGAAAGCATAAATAAGGATTCTAGAGATAAATTCAGGGAACTTATTTTGGCTTTGATGTAAGATAGCCAGGTGGAATTAACAGATTCAGTAAGTAGTTGGTACCTATAACTGAAGGGGTCAGAGTTGAAATGGAGTCGTAACCAAAATTTAATAGTGTGGATCCATGCCTTAGTAGCCAACAAATTCTGACCGCACTCCAAACATAAAGCGGCATATGGAACACACACGGGGTACCCCCATGATCTTTCGTAGAAAGGTAGAGTGCACACGTTCTACTGAAACGTCCACTGCATCAATCCAGAGAGGTACCCCATATAGTATCTGAGCTCCAGTTTAGCCTTGAAGGCTTTAAGTGCAGCTGGCACATACTGGTTACCTCAAAACAGAAAAATAAAAGCAAGAAACACTAACTTATGCTACATTAATAGCCATTCTGTGATGGTAGGTCCAAGTAGCATTAGATTGGAAATAGATGCCCAGATATTTGAAGTGCTTAACCTGTTCAAGTCTGTTGCCATTAATAATCCACTTATAAGATTTTCGGGAATAGGGAACGACTAATACCTTTGATTTTTCATAATTCAACTCCAATCTGTTAATCGCACAATATTAATGGCAACGGTTCAATCCAACATGAGAAGTAGACAAAAGAACCATGTCATCTGCATATAATAACAAGGGAATAAGAGAAGAGCCAAGTCTAGGGCTATGGCCATCAACGAATGACATGTATTTTGTGCACTACGATTATCTTCTGACACGGCCACAGGCATTACAAAGGAAAGGTGCATTTCAAAACACTTGGAAAGAGACAAAGTGTTCTGTCAAGAAAACCAACCCCCATCTAATCAAACATGGCAGTCAGTCTAAGGAAGTATAAATCTGGGAAATGTGCATAGCACAGGCTAATAAAAATGAGTGTGGAATTGTTACAAAAGTTATGATTTGGATTTATTTCAGAGAGAAATACAAACCTGTAACATGCAATAGCTTGCTGTCTGAACATCTCCTGTTCTGTCAACGTAACTTTCCATTAAATCCACCCCATCCTTTGTTAGTCCCGTCAGGAGTATTCCTTCTAGGTTCCCAGCTTCTTTCATTTCACTCGTTAGCTTTTCAAGGAATCTATTCAACTACGGAAGCAAAAGAAGAAGCTGACCAAAAATGGGAATGCGCCTCCCCGCCCCATCTGTAAATGTGGAGCAGCTAAGCAGGAGAGCTCCGTTACAACATCAAGAGCCTCAGGTTACAGCATCACATAATCAATATTTTGCAGGAACGACAAAAAAAAGATTGTCCATCATATTTCCAGCAGGAAACATAGCACCAGATTCCACATTATGCTATAAAGGCCGTTTTGCGAACAGGTCCACAAAGATGCTTCTTTAACTAGTCTGCCAGTCCCTGCACACGCTGTGGGTTTCTCTGTTATGCAGCTTCAGGGGCCTAACAGGATCCAAATGGAGAGTGCTCTTAATAAGCACTTCCCCACTCAGTCACTGAGAGGCAGTTATCCTTGCCACAAGCAAGTGCCTGTTTACAGACTTGTGCAAAAGGCTATTCAAAACAGTAAAGTGAGCCCTTTGTTTGATTTTGTAATGGGGAAGGAGTGCCCGCAAATCCCTCTTTCCTCCCTGTCCCAAGAGAACAACAGGCATGGATGGTTGTGGCCTTCATACTGTGCTGCCTCCAGTAAGTGTTAACTGTAGGCAGTAGTAGTATGGTAAAACCGCTGTGTATCTTTAAGACTAGTTGCACCTGGGAATTGTAGTTCTCAGTTAGGGGTCCCAGCAGCTTCCCTCTGACTGGCTCATTAGGGTAATTTCCTGAGCTCAGAGGTGTAAAGATAGGAGTTTTATTGCTCTTTTCCTGCTTCTTTTGTCTATCCTTACCTCGAAGAAGGGGAATCTCATCTTTCTCACCATGGCCACACACATTGACTTAGATCACAAGCATGTAACTTTCTACCCAGCTATCAGCCTGATTGTGAGTAAATGATCTTCTGAATGCATGTGGAGTTAAATAAAGATAATTTAAGCCTTCGTCAGGGGTTGTGCATTGACTCATACCTAGAAGGCATTGGCTAAGCCGCAGCAGGCGTGGGACAGGACACATACCATTATTTTCTGGAAAGAATCTAGACCAAATATGGAAAAAATAATAGTAAACCTGAGGGTGTTACCTGAGCATCAGTGAGGAATTTACAAGCAAATGCCACTCTGTCTCGTACAGCTACGTTGCTTTCATACTGAAAGAATACAAAATATGCTAGCATTAGCCAAACAACAGTTATTGCTCATAAGAGAGAGCCAGTGTTGTGTGGTGGTCATAGCACTGGATAAGGATCCAAGTTCAGCCTTCCACTCTCCCATGAAAGCTTGCTAGTTGACCTTGGGCCAGTCACACACTCTCTCTGCCTAGTCTACCTCACAGGATTGTAGTGAGGATAATATGGAGGAGGGGGGGACTTTGTATGCTGCCCTAAGGTAACTGGTGGGATAAAAGGGTACCAAATAAGAACCAAAAACTCCATCCCCAAATCCTGCTAAATTACACAAGCCCTTACATTTACCAAAAGGAAGCTCTTGTGACCACAGTAGGTGGTTCCTATAATGCACTGGATCCTATAAACCATGAGTGGAGTTCCATCAGTGAAACTTATTGTTTCCTACCTTCCCTTCCTGTTGCAGCCTTCCACTTCCCTACCCCCCAAAGTTCTCCTGAAGGTCAAGGAACCCTCAGAAATAGAGCAAGATGCAGCCTGGAAGTCTACAATGGGGATGGTGGTGTAAATGTGAGGAAACTGCAGAACCTTTGCTTGGCTGAACAGAAATGCCTTCCATTTGCACAAGAGAAGGTTTGGGGGATACTGAACCCCACATACTGTTTTCTGAACAATGCTCAGGAAGTCAAATTGCTGCCTGGGACACAGTTTTTTTTAACGCACTGACCACAGTGGGTCAAG
>NW_015165837.1:1227367-1238709 GCF_001447785.1 Gekko japonicus | reverse complement strand
TTTTGTGGTAGGACTTACCAAAACCCCATCATAGGAACCCGATTCACTTGTCAGAAATGCAAACATGGCACACAGGTAAGGGTGGTTTAGCTGCAACCGCAGAGTACTGCACATCTCTCTCCACAATGAGTTCTTTTCGTCTGTGTAGCCTGATAATGCCATGGCCACAACATTGAGATTTAGATCACCTGCACAAGCCGAAACAAAGACGACCATGGTAAGTCAATATTTTAAACCAACAAATCCCACTTTGTATTGAATAAAATAAAGTCCTGTATTTTCCCCAAATACATTACTCATTAACTACTCAAAAACAATTCGCACTTACCCTGAAGCAAATCTTACTCTGCAAGGTAAAACAGAGCCACTTTGAGGACCAGGACGTATATATATCAGGGATCCCCAACATGACACCAACTAATGGGCTTCCTTAAGCCCATTTGCTTCTTATTATCTCTTCCCCAAAGCAAACAGCCAGCCCTGGCTTTTTTTTCACTTTCCTGGAGCCGGATGTACTTCACACAAGCACACCCACTTAGACTCCATTGGTGGGAAACCTATTTATCATTTCATATCAGAATGTTTTGTGGAATAACAGAAATGTGCAAGGAGTTCTTATCACTGATTTTTTATACATAAATCCAATGGCAATCGATTCATTCATTTCTTAATTAGCTGCATTCTATATTGGTTCCAATATACAATTAAATTGGGCTTTTTAAAGCAATAATGGAATTATGAGAAATTGGGGATATTCTGTTAGGAGGTTAGCTTTCTGTTGTGATGACAACCAGATTTACCCCTATATTTATTTATAGAAAACACTTTTGTCGTCGGTTGAATTACAAGAAACTGTGAAGAGGTTAAGATTTGATTAATAATTATTAGAAAATACAGTTATTAGAACACAAAGCCTTGACAGGCTGAAAAAACTAGCCTGGTCCCTAAATTTCTGTGCTGTCGATGCCTGACATAGGCACGTGCCCCCCCCCACACGCACACTCACAAAAACTAACAAACAGGTAATACCCAATCAGAACAAGGCACCTTTCCCCGAAGAAGCTCCTTTGTTCAGTATCTGTATTGCTCGCCGTATGTCCAAGTTGAACAGTGCCACGGCAGCAGCTCGCTCCCAATCTCCTTCTTGCTCCAAAGAGTTTAGGAAAGGCTCCACATCAACATCTGTGCCCTTCTTGATCCAGCCACAAAGCTGCAAAGCCAATGATCTCTCCTCACTTAGATACTGAATAATATCTGCCTGCCTGTCCGACCCACTCCGGTTATGCCTGAGGTTCTCTGTTGTTCCTAAAGAAGAATTGTTTGCACACACAGAACAATGCAAACTTTTAACATACAAAAACACAGAGAGCTAAAATATTGTAAAATACACATATTGCACACTCTTCTTCACTGTATTCACAAATTGCCTCTTGCTTTTTTGTGCTATTAGTAAACAAATTCTATAGCAAAAAATGGCCATAACATTAATATCATAGAATGTTAGAGTTGGAAGGGACCTTGCAGGTCATCTAGTCCAACCCCCTGCACTCTGCAGGAGCATAGCTGAAAGACAGCCCTACAGCATACCCGAAAGATGGTCGTCCAGCCTCTGCTTGAAAATGTCCAGTGAAGGAGCATCCACCACCACCCGAGGCAGACTCTTACTGCCACTGCTCAACCACTCTTACAGTTAGGAAGTTTTTCCTGATATTTAGCCGGTAACGACTCCCTTGTAATTTCCACCCATTAGATCTAGTCTTGCAATCCGGAGCAAGAGAGAATAGATCTGCTCCATCTTCTGCATGACAGCCCTTCAAATACTTGAAGACTGCAATCATGTCCCCTCTAAGTCTTCTCTTTCCCAGGCTAAACATACCCAACTCTTTCAGCCTTTCCTCATAAGACTTGGATTCAAACCCTCTCACCATCCTGGTTGCCCTCTTCTGGACACGCTCAAGCTTGTCAACATCCTTCCTAAAATGTGGTGCCCAAAACTGGACGCAGTACTCCAGGTGAGGCCTGACCATAGCAGAATAGAGCGGAACTACCACCTCTCGTGATCTGGACACAATGCTTCTGTTAATGCATCCTAAGATTGCATTAGCTTTCTTCACAGCCACATTGCACTGCAGGCTCATGTTTAGCTTGTGATCAACCAGAACACCCAGATCCCTTTCACATGTGCTGCTGTCAAGGCAAGTCCCTCCCATTCTATATACGTGCCTTTGATTTTTCTGTACCTAATTGGAGGACTTTGCACTTCTCTCTATTGAAATTCATTTTATTTGTCTCAGCCCACTGTTCTAGCCTATCTAGATCATTTTGAATCCTGACTCTGTCTTCTTCAGAAATAGCAATCCCACCCAGCTTCATGTCATCTGGACCTCATAGATCTATTCCATCAGTGGAGGCACCCTCCTATGGCAGGAGGAGCCTTCCCCTGATACAAGCTGCTGGGAGTCCAGACCATAGGACACAATATCCTTTTAAACTCCTTTTAAACACGACATGGAAACATGTTTGCTATTCACAAAGTGGATTTCCAGCTACTAAAAACTGTTGTGGCATTTCTTGTGGCCACATGATGTTTGTTTGTTTGTTTTTTAAAAAAGAAGAAGCTCATTCTCTGGAGGGGGGAACACATTAAAACCAATAACAGAGGTGACTTATTTTTCCATCTCTCCTTATATATAATTGAATAGTGGGTGCCAAAGTTCTAATTCTAAAATGCACTCCCTTAGTGTATGGCTGATGGCACTGCTCCTCAGCATATATCGCCACCAATCAGAAGGCAAAGCCCGGGTCCCGCCCACACCACAACTGCTGCGACAACCTGGTCTTTTGCATATGGAAGCTGATTGGACTTCACTCCATTCCACACCTCAAACTCCCCCCCCCCCCGCAAGGCAGTTGGAATTTTCAGTTGCATAACATACCTCATAGGGGAGAGGAGAATGGGTAACAATGGTTACCACTCTCCAGGTGAGGGCTACAGATAACTCAAACATACAAATGCTCTTCAGGTAGCAGTGATCAGTCCCTCAGAAGAAAACAGTGGACTCTGTCATTAAACCCTGCTGAGGTCACCACAGGAAACTGACACTGTTTGCCCAAAGCCAGAGCACTCTCCCAGAGCCTCTTTCTAGATCCCGTTGTATTTATTTCCGCAACGGGCATTATTTCTAGTCTTATAATAATTCTCTTAGGCTGGCCAGGAAATCTCCTCCACTCATTTTTAAAAAGTTCTGATCACAGTCTCAGGTAGAGGTCTTTCATATCAACTGCTACCTGATCCCTTTAAATGAAAATGCCAGGGATTGAACCTGAGACCTTTGGCATATAAAGCCAATGTTCTGCCACTGAGCCACAGCTTGAGAAATTATTACTAAATGATCAGTCAGAGTTTACTTACCCATAGATGCCTTCACAATGGATTTGATGCCAGCATACACTAAGGAACCCTTGTTTCCTGTGAATTTCTGATCCATATCCTCTGTATACTGCTTCATAAGTATTGTCAGATATAGGAAACCTACTAAACATTAATAGCATTTAAGGGGAGGAGGGGGAGGCATTGTGCTGCTGTGAATGATACTGTATGTACTTGGAGATATTTCTGCTGGAGATAAAAGAGCATGTTCACAATGAACTTCTGGTTAATATCTGTTATAAGATCTGCTGGTGAAAATTGTGCTGGTTGAGTAATAAGAACATGGAGTCAGATCCAAGGGTTCCATTCCACTAACTGTGGGCATTCTTCTGGCACAAGAAGCATTCCACTGCTATCATACACCTCACTCGCTGAACGAAGCCTTCACTTTTAGCAAGACAGAACCTTTGGGTACTCACTACTCCTTGCCCAAGACCAATGGAAGTCTTTCATCTCGTTGGTTCTTTGCCTCCTCCTTGTCCCTTGGAGCACTAGGTTACCAACCCTCCCACCAGTCTTTCCTTTTTTTTCTGAACACCAGAAATAAACACTTCAAGGCAATTAAGGGAAAGGAACATCCTTTCACTTGCCATCAGAGTACAAATGTTGCCTAACAAATGTATCATTTTGCAACATCTAGATGGCACACTATTTTAATAATTTCGTATGCAGCCAAGAGGCTCAGGACAGTGTATATCATTCTCCCACCTCCCTTTGACACTTATAACATCCCTGTGAAGCTGAGAGAAACAGAGTAACTGGCCCACAGTCATCCAGCAAGTGGGGATCTGAACCTGGGTCTTCCAGGTGCTAGTCTGACATGATAACCATGACACCACACTGGCTTTTAAAGGATATAGTGCAGAGTGTACCAGAGTGACTTCAGCTGCAGGTCTTCATTTCCTGCTAGAATATGGTTTCTCCAGATCTGTTCCGTATCAAGGCCATACCTGGATAGAGCCCTTAGACGCATTTTGGTGGCAATATCTTTCTCGAGGGAACTGGCCTTTCCTTCTTCAGTGCACTCATATAAATGCCTCCCGCATGCCCACATTAAAGAGGTAACTGGACTCCACGCAAGAGAGATCCTTTCAAACACAGTGAAGTCTGACATGGTCCTGTTTGGAGTCACCACTACCATTCGATTTTGATTTGTGGGATGCCACGCAAAAGAAGCAATATAGTGTTCACAAGGCTGTACACTTCTTTCGATGATTGTAGGTTCAGTTTCATCTATCGGGGTGGGAGTGTGCTGCATGTCATAGAGTTTGATGATATTACTATCTCTGGTCAAAGTTGCTAGCAATCCAGTCCTTGTAGGACACCATGCCACTTTTGTTAAGGGTTTTGGTTGTTCTGTTAGGGTCAAAACAGGCTTTTCAAACTTTCTAAGATCCCATATGGCAACTTGACCTTCATAGAAGGAAGCCACACGATCGTGGAAAAATGGATCAACACTGACTCCTTGAACAGCCTTGGTATTCACAAACATTTTTTGGCTTATATTCCTAAGGTCAAAGATTGCCAGGTTCCGGTGCATTCCAGCTAAAAGAAGTTTCTGGTCCCGTGGAAGCCAACAAAGAGAAAGACAAGCATCATTCTGCCCCAATTCATAAAGCGGCTTTGTCACAACCAGCCCTGTTTCAGTGTCTCCAGAGGCAAGCCTCACTTTTTCAGTTGCCACTGGAATTTCTGGAGTGTATTTGCTACTGATGTCCCAGATTAGTACTGAGAAATCAGCCCGATGTTTATCAAGACCAGCAGCAAGCCAATAGCCATCCAGTGGATTCCATGCTAAGGTGTTGCACTGCCGAGCATGTTTTGGAACAAATGCTTTCCCTATCAACTCCTTGGACTTTGAATTGTGATCTTGGCCAAGACTAGTAAGGACAACTCGGCCATTGGCCTGTCCAACTGCCAGAAGACACTCAGGATCGTACTTCGGGTACCAAGCCACACATTTCATATACGGGGTATCAGAATTAATGGACAACAGAGTGGCTGTAGTTTCTTCTGATAAACGCATTGATCCTGCTTTGAGTTCAGAACTTACAGCAGATTCGATGTGGTAGAGGCTCAGCTCAGAGTCACACACAACAAATCTATTAACATGATGTGGAGCCCACAGAATGTCAGGTTTGGAGCCACTCATGGCTGCTCTTACTAGTTGGTATAAAAGAGTTTAAAAGGATGTTTGAAAACTTGCACCACGTTCATTTGTTAGACACTGTTTAAAAGAAAATACAGAGCATCATACAGTAATAAAGCAATTCTAAACTAGAATCTATAATTCTTTCGATATTCTGACTTTTCCTTTCTCCAAATCCTTTAGGAAATTAAAGTTTTCATAATTTACTTTTGCAAATACTATTTTCTGTAGCTTCTTCCTGATATTTGACAAAGATTATTTATGCATAGGAAGAACAAAATATCACCACTGACACAGTCACTGTGGTTCCCAAACGCCTTTACATCTTTTATCAAATAAAAATCATATGTGCATATTAAGGATCCCCCCCCCCCCAATGATAGCTAAAAGTGTGCTGGAACATACCCAGTCACTGGAGTCATACAACATCACAACACATTGCCGATATGAGAGGACTACAGAGCCATGAGCCATCTATTCACTACAGCAGATCTGGAATAATTCTTAGTTCTAGAATAAATGCAAGGTATGGTATTTATCAGAGTCCCCAGAGCACAGAGACTAGCACCCACCTTCACTTTGTATGGGGCACCCAGGCAAGTCAGAGGTCGTGTGTCAAAGAATTGTGTTTGCGTGCCCCACCTCTCCTAGATTCAGAGGCCTCACTGAGAGAAAGCTTTACTTACCCAAGGCTGCCCAAAATCCCAGAGATACCTGCCACGTTCATCTTAAAGGCCAATAAGCACTTTACGCAACACTTATGTATGCATGCTGGCACTTGCTATAGTGAACAACACAAAACATAAAAAGAACACTAGTTATTTTTTGGCAATACAATACCCCCTGGTTCCATGCATGTTTTCGTTTACTCTCTAGCTTAGCCAGGCCGATAGAAGCTAGCCTCCATACCAGGTTATAAAAGCATCTCTCCACCCAGCCCCTGGACACCGTGCCATCTAAATTCTCCAACAGGGACTTCCGAGGCGAGTGACATTTATAACCTTCCCTCCACGGAAAACGACGACTCCTGCTCCTTCACCATCCCGCAAACCATCGAAGCTTAAACGACACGCGGAGAAGACTCACCCCCACGGCCCCTCCGACACGGAGATTCCCGGAACCGAGCGCGGGGGGGGGGGAAGAGGCGCAAGAATAATTTTCAAAAGGGTCCACTCTGTGTAATATCTACTTCCGCCTTCAGGGAAGGAAGAGCAAAAAAAACACCAACCCCCGCCAACACCACTTCCGGTGCGAGAGAGCAATACTTCCGGCGGGGAGGGATGATGTGGAAACAGATTTGTGCCCCCTTGTGTGGCTTCTGGTGGACGCGCGCACTTTTTAGGTTTGCAGCCTTGGGGAGAAGCCGGTGGTGCACAGGGTGGGTGTCAGCGGCCGGTCCCCGATGCTCTCTTACTGTAACTGTTTAGTGGTTTCCGGAGGAGGCGCGTTTACCGAGTCAGACCACTGTTCCAGTTTTAGCCCTTTAGATTCACGTGTGTATCAAGGAGGCACTGGCTGTAATTCTGCGCATATGTTAGTGGTGGACATCTTTTTTTTAGTTGTTAAAAATGCACAAATATATTGTGAGGCTGGAGATTCTGTCTCAGTAGTAGTAGAATCTTCCTCCAGGAATTTCCCAAGCCGGAGAGTTGCGTTGCCAACCTCCAGGGGACACCAGGAGGTCTCTCATTATTATAGTTAATCTCCATATGACCAAGATCGGTTCCCCAGAGAAAATGGCTGCTTTGGAAGGTGGATTCTGGCCTTATATCCTGCTGAGGTCCCTCCCCAAGCTCCATCCCCAAAATCTCCTACCATGTTTCCCCGAAAATAAGACACTGTCTTATATTTATTTTTTTTCAAGAAGACACACTAGGGCTTATACCACAAATGCATAGAAATCCTGCTAGGGCTTATTTTTGGGGTAGGTCTTATTTTCGGGGAAACAGGGTAGTATTTCCTAACTCATATCTGGCAACTCTGGCTAGGGAAATCCACCTGTATTAGCAGGCTTCTATGTGCATCAATTGCTAAATCAAGAGTCCCAGGTGTGAACGCTTTCAGTGGGAGGTTCATTTGAATGTGCATCACCATCCAGAATATGGATGGGAATGTGCATCTTGTTAAAAGCACTCCATTGTAGATAGATGGTATCTGCACTTATGGACATATAAAGCTGCCTCTTACTGAATCAGACAATTGGGCCGTAATGGTTAGTACTGTCCAGGGCTGTAGCCAGAAAATTTTGGGTGGTGGGGCATTGGGAAATCCGGGAGGGGGGGGGAAGAGAGGGAAAGATCTGCAGCCAAAGTTAGCTGTGGAAGCAGGAAGAAGACATCCCCCCCCACCTCTCCAGCTGTTGGTGAGGTGTGGGGTCCCTGTGTTTTCTTCCTGCTTCCACAGCCGACTTCGCAGCAGCTCATGCGGGTTCTAGAGGGTTGAAAATGTGTGACTGAGAAGAATAGGAAGTGATGGGGCAGGGCTAATTTTCTGGAGGCATCGTCCCCAAATGCCCCGCCATGGCTACAGGCCTGGTGCTGTCTACTCAGACTGGCAGTGGCTTTCCGGGGTCTCAGGTAGAGGTCTTTCCCATCACCTGCTATCTTATCATTTCGATTGGAAATGCTGGGGATTGAACCTGAGACCTTCATGCCAAGCTGATGCTCCACCACTGATCCATGGCAAATAACGAAAGAAACATTCCTTTGGAAGTGTTTCTATGCCTACAGATCCAGAAGATTCAGCAAGTTACATACATGGATCTCTAGCTGAATCAGGATGAATGTTTCTGTCTTTCAGGCAGCTTTCTTCTGTAACTGCCTCTCTAAGCAGCTGACAAACAGACCAACAAAAATGAGACTGGTGTATGTTGGAAGGCATGGAAGAAATATTGTCCCCTTAGGCATTTAAAATGTTAAAATCAACACTTTCATAAACTGTGAAGCAGATGAGGTACCACTGGGGCCCACAAGGTGGCGCTCAAATCTCTTATTTTTGTAAATGGTAAATTTATATCCCCCACCTTAGTCAAACCGTCAATAAAGAGGACAGTTTTGACACAATTTATAGAAACATTTCATTCTTAGTGTCTAAAGAAAAGAATTTCTAGGGTTTAGGTCTATTGTGATACAGAAGAACCCTCTGTTGCCTAATCTAGGGGGCTGGCTGTGGTCACAGAGTATGTCCTTCATCTTAATTAAATCGTGCCTGAGGACAGGGTTTGCCCTGCCATTTGAAAACAGCTTCTGGGGCTGAGTAATTGAAGGGATTCTGTTCTTGGTCCTGTTGATAGAGAAATCCTTCTTTTATTCATCTGGGGCTCAGTAAATCCTTCTTTTATTCATCTGGGGCTCAGTAACACCAAGGTGGCCATGTGAAGTTTATATAGGGCTGGTATCTGGATTGATAAAATAGGGGAGTCCTTGGATTAAGTTCTTTGTAAATTCATACATTCCATCTCTGGAATTCCAAACTCCATAGAGGGGGTGGGACAATCAGCTCTTGAAGCTTGGGCTTGATTGAAGGCTTTCCCCCTTTAAGCTAAAATTATACACTTCAACACCCAAGAGGGCTACCTTGGCTTAGTGAGAGAGGATTCTTATGTTTCCCACTGGGATAAACTTGTTGAGCAACAAGTACAGCTCCTCGGTCTTTCCTTGGACTCTATTCAGCTATGAGAACTATTAAGAAATGTCTGTTTAAGTATGATCATAACAGTACAATCTGTAGAACACAACGTGTTTGTTCTACTCAGTTTGCTGGCATTCTTCCACTTGGAGAGTTTCCCAATTGCTGCTAATATTTGACTGGGCCTTGGTATAGACATGTCTTTATGCTGGCATGTCTTAATGCCTTACCATCTAAAAGTTTCAAAGGGAGGTATCTTAAGATACCATACTCAGAGTATGCAACTGTGGTGCAGGTAGTATGGACTCTGAATCAAATGACTTTGGGCTGTAATTACTTTTCTGAGCCTAGAAATCTTTTAATTCTGTCTTTGTGCCAAAACATAGACCACATGGAGACATTACCTCTTCTATTAGAATATAATAGCAGACCTATCGCTCTTTTGGCTGTGAAATTTTATGTGTTTGTGATAGACTTTTGCAGCCATTCAAATGGGGTCTAGCTTTTTATATTTTAGTAATCTGCTTAGAACTAATAAGAAGCAGTATGAAGGATGGATGGATGGATGGATGGATGGATAGAGATAGATAGATAGATAGATAGATAGATAGATAGAGAGAGAGAGAGAGAGAGAGAGAGAGAGAGAGAGAGAGAGATATTCTGGGGAAATGGATATCTTGCATATGGGGAACCTGGAGTTAGTTTTCTTCCATTCTTCAAAGATAGAACAGCCAGTATCGAGTAGAGTAATGTGTTAGAATCTCAGACTAGGATGCCAGAGACCTAAGTGCAAATTCCCTACTTCGACATGAAGCTCAAATTTTGGAAATCTGGAAGCAAAGCGTAAGACTTAACATGACACATTAAATAATACAAAAATGACACAGGAGGATCCTATTTACAGTAACAGGCAGTATGAACTATACACAGTTGTATAGACCACAGTCCCTAACCATTTACCCAAGTATCTTTTAGCACCATTTTGTTACAGTGCAGCCCTATTACCTGCATAGAAAAGCCTTTTTGAATAATTCAGTTTTGCATCGTTGGTGAAATGCCAGGAAAGTGGGAGCCTTCCTGACCTCATCAGGTAGGCCATTCCATGGTGTGAGGGGGATGGACAGAGAATGCACATGTATGGACAGCTGTTGATTTTGCTGATTTCTGGGCTGGCATCTGCTGGAGGCCCTGCTCAGATGAGTGAAGCTGTCAAGGCAGAGCAGAGGAAGAGGTGGTCCTACAGATACAAGGGACCAAGGCCATGAAGGGCTTTGTATGTGATTGTCAATACCTTGAACTGAGCCCAGTAACTGTTGGGCAGCCAGTGAAGTGAATGTAGGATGGGAGTAATATGCATGCTGTGTCTAGCTCCTGATAATAACTGAGGCGTGGCATTCTGCAGTAACTGGAGTCTCCTAGGTAAAGTGCATTACAATGGTCTAGTCTTGATGTTACTGTGGCATGACCCAGATGGCCAGATCAGCCAGGTAGGGGGCTGTTTTCTGAGCTAGGCTGAGTTGGAAGAAAGCTCTTTTTTGTTGCTGCATTAACTTCTTTCTCCAACAGTAATGCTGAGTCCAGTATAACCCCTAGGATCTTAGCTGAGTCAGGAAGGGACAGTTGAACCCCATCAAAAGCGGGAAGCACAGTGTCCTGTAGTACACCAGTCTTTCCAACCACCATCACTTCTGACTTGTCTGAGCTCCATTTCAGTTTGTTTATTTCCATCCGTTTGACCACAGCAGTTAGGCATTGGCTCAAGGTCTCTACTGTCTCGCCAGGAGATTTGGATAAAGAGACACAGAACTGGGTGTCATCAGCACATTGATGACATCCAGTTCCAACGCTATACATGATTTCTCCTAAAGGCTTTACATAAAAGGGATAAGATTGTGCCCTGTGAAACCCCACAAGACAGCTCCCACACTGAGGATAGCTCATCTCCAATGGCAACCTTTTGAGTCCAGTCTGTGAGGAAGGATTCAAACTGGTCCAAGTCATATCCCCTGATACTTATTCTGCTTACAAATGTCTCAACAGGATGGCATGATTTACTGTACTGAAGACTGCAGATAGATCCTGTAGGAGCAACAAAGAGGCATGACCTTTGTCTACATTCAAACGGAGGTCATCAGA
>NW_015165837.1:1223779-1223897 GCF_001447785.1 Gekko japonicus | reverse complement strand
CCAATATAAAGACACTCCATGAATGAATTATGAACAAAAGCAGAAAGATTATATTGTACAAAACTATTCAAACAGCTTTAAGTCTTTGTTAAAGTTCAACAAACCCTTATATATTCTT
>NW_015165837.1:1210631-1223305 GCF_001447785.1 Gekko japonicus | reverse complement strand
CCGTCTGCGTAGATATCTATATCCGCACTTCGGGGGCACTTGGGGGGCAGGGAGAGGTTTGTGCACACGTGGGGCAGTCCCCACGTGTGCACAAAAATCCTAAATGGTGAAAAAAAATTGGGGGGATGTTTAAATCCCCCCGAAACTCACAGAGCGTCCCCTGCACATGCGCAGGGGACGCTCTGCGACCGCTGCCGCTGGGAAGGTAAGCGGCGAGCCGGCGGGGGGGAGGAGAAAAAGGAGCCGGGAGCGGGGGGGAAAGGAGAGCAAACCGCGAGGGCCGAGCAGCCCACGATGCGCCGAAGAGGAAAGGGCGGGCGGAGAGCCAGGCGATCTGGGATGGCCGTTGTGTCCCGCCCCCAGAAGCAGCAGCTCTGAGCGCCTTCCTCCCAGCCTGGCTGGTGCAATTCCTTACCTTCCGGAGCTGGGGCGGGTGTAACGTGCAGCAGCTCAGCTAGCCATGGAGGCCGAGGGGCTGCTGCGCAGGCTCCCGGGCAAGTGTCTGGCGGCGGGGGAGTCGGCGATGGCGGTCGGTATCTGCATCCGTGGCAGAAAGTAACGGGTAGGAAGAAGACTAGACGCCGCTCTACCCCTTACCCCTCAAATGTGTGAGCCGGAGGCTAAAAAACTGTGAGCTAGCTCACACTAACTCAGCTTAGAGGGAACACTGGTTAGAAGTGTTTAAAAGTTGATATGTCGCTGAAATCAGGCCCTTGTCAGTGCGTTCAAAGGTGTATTTTTACATTTCTAAGAATAAAATTCTAATGGAACTGGTGGGTAAACCAAAGGAAGGGAAACAACATACTTGTATACAACCAACAGAAATTTATAAGAAACAGCTTAAATCAAATTCAGTGTTCAAACCATTAGGGATCAAGGTGTTTAATTTAAAGATCCACCTGTGTTCCTGGCGAAGTAATTCCTTCATAGCCAATGGACGTTTGGAGTCTGCAGCAAAGAGCACATCACATCTAAACTGTGGTTTTGAGAGACAAAATGCTCTGTAAGCGGGGCTTCCCTTGTTTGTCATTTATTTCTTGTGATGTGTTCCATAATTCTTAATTTCAATGGTCTGGTGATACTCACAATATATAATTTTGGACAATCACACTGAATAAAATATACAACAAAGGCACTTTCACAGCTAGAACTTGCATTACTGCAAACAGTTATACCATTTAAAGTGAAATTGTCACTTTCCCACATTATCTTACAGGCTTTACATTTTAAACAGCATCTGTGTCCTTTGGACTGAGTCCTAACCTGCGTGTCCTCCCTTATATCTGATCTGACTATGATGTCTTTAAGGGATTTAATCTTCCTATAATCTATTCTGGGTGAAAGTTGGCACCCTTTAATATCTCCAAGTATTGGCCAGTATTTGATGATAACCTTTTGATAGAGGAGTGTAGTCCATTGCCCATGAAATACCTGATGATGGGGGGGGGGCAATAGGTTTATCAAATAAAGATTTTCTTTCACATGTCTTAAGTGTGCCAGGTGAAAAGAACTGAAGCTCAGTAATGTATTTTTATCAGTTGGTTTTTCAAAAGTCCTAGTAGCCCAAAATAAAGAAGAAGTTTTAAAGACAGTCGCATCCAGGAACTCAACCTGTTGGATGCTGTAATTCCAGGTAAGCTTAATATTAGCATCCAAGTTATTGAACCAAGTGCAAAATTGTTCCACTGAGGTTCTGTCCTTATATATTATGAAAATATCATCTAAAAATAATATTTTTCTGTATTAAAAAAAATATTTTGTTCAGGTCATAGTATAAATGTTTCCTCAAGTTCCGCCATACACAAATTCACAATTGATGGTGCAGCTGTGCACTGAGGTTCTGTCCTTACATATTATGAAAATATCATCTACAAACATAATATTTTTCTGTATTAAGAAAAAAATATTTTGTTCAGGTCATAATATAAATGTTTCCTCAAGTTCTGCCATACACAAATTCGCAATTGATGGTGCAGCTGTACATCCCATTGCGACTCCTTTTATATGCAAGTAGAAATCGGTATCAAACTGAATTTCCCCCCCCCATAACAATCTCAAGAAGACTCAATAAGAATTGTGTAGGTGGAAAAGGGTTCTGTTGCTTTAACAGATTGAGTTCAACTGCACGTTCCTTGTGCCTCTTCAAGCGGAATACTGGTATGCAGTGCTTGACATCAGGAGTTAAAAGAATAGTCTCAGCTCTAACCTGAAGACACTCAATTGCTTTAATGAAAGTTGTTGTGTCTTTCAAATAAGCTGCTGTTTGCACAACAAAAGGTTGTAAAAAGGAATCTACATACTGAGCTAAGGGCTTCAGTATAGAATTTTTCCCGAATACATTTGGTCCTCCCGGTGGTGGTGGACATTGTATTTTATGTATTTTGGGAAGGATGTAGAAGACCAGAGTTCTAGGACTGGTGTTAATAAGAAATTTTCCAGTCATTTCATCAATATATCCTGCCAAAAGACCTTCCTCAACTGTAATAGAAATAAGTCTTTGAATATGAGATGCTGGATCCATACTAAGCTTTTGATAATTCAAAGGGTCCCCTAATTGCTTATAGACTTCCTGTAGATAATCCTGTTTATTTAAAATCACTACTACTCCACCTTTATCAGCTTCCTTGATAACTGTTGGCAAACAGATCAGGGCACTTGTATTCTCATGGCAGACCCACACCCAGTGCAAGGACTTTGTAACCTATGTTAGGCCCTCAGTTGAGTTTTTCTGTTGATCTAGCCATCATGACGCCAATACCTCTCTTAGATCCCATTAGAGTATAGGTGAAGTTATTGGGGGGGTTGCCCCAAAATGTCTCACTTTATACTTACATTAAAGCTCATTTACACTTTATTGCCCACTCACCTAAATTGGAGAGACCCTCTTGGAGCTCTTCATAATCTGTTTTGGCTTTCATCATCCTGAATAATCCACTATCATCCAAACATTTGTTCACTTCACTGCTCACTTTCATTTGCAAATTATTTATGAACAAATTAAATAGCAACATTCTAAGAAAAGATACCTGAGGGATCCCTCTATTTTCTTCCCTCCATTGTAAGAACTGTCCATTTACTCCTCTGCTTCCTGTCAGCTAACCAGTTACAAATCCTCTTACTTACCCTTTAGAATTGGCAGCCTCTCCAGGTGGGGCCTGGAGATCTCCCGGGATTACAGTTGATCTCCAGATGACAAAGATCAGTTCCCTTGGAAAAAATTGCTGCTTCGGTGGGTGGAGTCCATGCATTATACCCCACTGGGATCCTTCCCCTCCCTAAACCCCACCCTCCCCAGGCTGCACCTCCAAATCTTCAGGAATGGAAAACCCTACACCCTCTCATCCCGCAACTGTCTATCATGATATACTTAAGCATTGGTGTTTATTGATTCTGTTGGTCTTAAGCATGCTTAACTCTGTGTTGGGTTGTGGCCATGTTACATGAAACTCGGACATTTGGTAAATCTGATATTTACCTCTAGACATTTAGAATCTGGTAAACGACCGAACACTCAGAGGTACACTGATGTAGTCACCTCAGCATTCGGTGTTATATGCCCCCCCCAAGGGAAATACATATCTGTTTCTGGACTTTGGGTTGGATCCACCCAGCTTTTTCATTCAGTCTCACCTGGTCCCCCTTCCCTGCTACAGCCCCCAATATGCGTGCAGGTCTCATAATCCCCAGCAGGGTTGCTAGGTCTGGTTTGCAAAATACATGGAGACTTTGGGGGTGGATCCAGGAAAGGGCGGGGTTTGGGGAGGGGCTTCAGCATGGTACAATACCATAGAGTCCACCCTTCAAAGCAGCCATTTTCTCTAGGGGAGCTGATCCCTGTCAGCTGTCAGCTGGAGATCAGTTGTAAAAGCAGGAGATCCCCAGGGCCCACCTGGAGGCTGGCAACCCTAATCCCCAGCAGAGTCTTTTTGATGGTCAAAAAGGGAGGTCCCCTCCTCCCTTTTTCACCAGCTAAAAAACTGATTGGATCCAACCCACTCCCAAAATTCATCTAGGATTATTGACATTTATGTCAGAATTTTGGACTTTCAGTGTCACATATTTATTATACATTTGTTTCTTGATTGTGTCTCACAGGAAGTGTCTTTAAATAATATCCTCATGCTGGGATATAGAAGTACAACAGAGAAGGTCAGAGAAATGAACAGAATTAGTTGGTAAGAATTGCTTTTTCATTTACATAATATCGAGCTGGTTGTTTGTAAAGAACTCTCTAAGATCAGCTGTTCCTTTAAAGTTGATGCTCCCACCCAGATTTCTAGACCTGGCTAAATGCCTAACCACTCTGCATTAACTTGGACTAATAAAATATGACTAAAGGACCATGAAATATCCAGATGCAAAGTGCCCTGATTTGCACCAAGACAAATTATTTATTTAAAAGATGCTATCCTTTAACAAAAAAGTGGGAATGTGTTTTCCAGTTAATATTTGTGGCTAGTTTATTTATTCTGCAGTGTATTGTTGCTGGGCTGTGTACGGTAAGACAACATAATTTCAAAATAGTTTATCTTGGTAAAAGAAAATAAAATGGAACTTGAAATGAAAAGTTGTGATATTGTTAAAATTTGGTTGTCACTGATCTGTCTTTGGGGAAAGATTGAATTAATTATAAAGTCTTGAGTGGAGCTTAGCAATAATATATAGGATTGTGGTCTAATAAATGACAGGAATTGTTTATTGTAATGTTGTCTTCAAAGTACTTCTCTAACCAGCAAGAATTTCTGGACAAATTTGCTATGGTTTTTTAGAAATAAGTATGTTTCAGAAATCCTTTAACAGTTATCCATGAAACACATGGAATCCAGAAAGTTATAAGTGGGCCAAACAGGAATAATATTAGCATTTTTTTGCTATTTTTGTAGACAGTTTTGTAGATACATTGTTAGAACAATTGATTAAAAGTAGCTGTGGTCACTCACAGTTAATTTTATTTCTAAAATATGAAGCGCTATAAAATTAAGAGGAATGCATTAAAATCCTCATTATTATGTCTGTTTTTAAAAAAATGTAATTTAAAGGCACACTCACATGGACACCCAAGTTGTCTTTTTGTATTAAGTGTGCCAGAAAAATATTCTCAGTAGAATGTAGTTACATTTGGATTTAGGCTGAGAAATTCTCAAGTCACTTTTGTACATCTGCCAGAGTCAACTACTAATGCAGTAGTTTATATAGAAAGATATAAATAAGCAGTACTTAATGTATGTTTAAAGTATAAGAGATAATATGAATTGTGATCAATATTCCATCTTTAAAACATGTTCTAATAGATAATGTATGAACCACAACAGCAAACCTGCTGTATTAAAGATCAGTACCTTTTATTTTAAGTGTTAATATCTTCATTTAAGAACCTGTTAAAATTGTATAACCGAGTTAACAAAGGTATCCTACACAAGCTTGTATCATGCTTAAATAGTCTTATTAATATATATATTAAAATAGCTGTTTTGCATTAACAGGAGCAGTGAGCAATCCTTGGATTTTGGATTCCAGTCACTATGTGGAAAAAACATTTTGTCTTTTCCTTTTTTGTTTTGGCCGTTGCTACAAATTGTATAGCGTATGGACAAACCAGAAGAAAGGGACAAAGGCCAAGTTCTCTTCTAGCAAGACAAGACAATCTTCAGGGTAAAGCCGTTTTCCTAGAACTCACTGTATGAAATGTTTCCAAGCCTAGTGGAATAATTTCCGCGGAAATGGCAAACTAATATATAAGCATTTTGTGTCTTTGGTAATTAGTCCTGGCTTCTCTGGGGTTGCATGTTTCCCATAAATACTGGACAAGGAGTTTTATTATTCCCTCCTAAATGGGCATCTCTTTGTACATAAAGAACCTCAACAGAAATTTTGCATGGAATGTGCTGTTAGAAACTGTATACGATACAACCATAATGGTTGGAAGACATCCAGATTGCTAGATAGTCTGGCATGTAGGATACAATATAGTACTGTTTATGTAGGGTTGACGTGAGGTACAGATCTGTTAGGTCTTCAATTTATGGGTTGGGACTTTCAGACAGGTCCCCATCTGCTAGATCATAATAAGCCCCTCAAGAACTGACATTTTTTGCTGCTTTTGGAGGAACCTGTTCCCTGTGCACTATGCTTCCTGCCTGTCTTTGTATGCATGCTGAGAGGAGCAGTAGGATTGCAAGGCATGATCATTCAGCAATGGAGATGATTTCTTTTTAGCACCGAGAGGATCCAAAGCCTCCCTTCTCAGGGAAGCTCTCCCTTGCATTCTCTCTTAGGCCTGAACTACACGTTCAGATTTTTTATGATATGGGTCTGGGGAAATCACAGCTGCACAGCAGCTGCAGGGAATGGCTTTTTTTAAAATAAAGGGGAGCCCAAATAGGCTTGGAACACCACCACCCCAGGGGGGAGGACTCCTGCCCTCTCCAAGCTCTTTTTCCCCATGCTGAAACAGTTGGGGGGGGGGGTCCCCATTGTTGCTGTTCCATCTGCACAGAATTCTCCACATGGTTCAGAAAAATGGAGAAATAACTCCCACCAGCATTGTTTCAACAGGGGAAAACCACTGGGGGGGGGGCAGGAACCATTCTTCCCCTCATGGCAGCATTCCTTTGGCACTCCTTTATTTTTTTGAAAGCCAATTCCTGCGGCTGGGTCCAGGGGACTCTGACCTAACTCGTCAACAAGCCAAAGGCATAGCTTGGCCCTGCCTCTCCCCAGCCAACCTCCATCCAGTCAGGTATCCAGTGTCCCATGCACAAGGACCACTCCGCTCTTGGAAGGAAAGCTGATTTTCTGCAGATTGGAAGCTGGGCTCCATGCAGTAAATGCAGGTGAGCATCATTGGATGTTGACGCTTCTGTTCACACTCCTATCCTGGCCACCAGTGAGGCTATAACTTTGGCCCTGTTTCTTCCTGTCATGTGACCATGATTTCACATGACTTCATGTCAGTGGCATGGCATCACATGACTTCCTGGCATATACTTGCAGCTCAGTGGGCTCTTTGCTACCATCTGGGAGTAAAGGTGAGCCCTGGATCCAGAAAGATTAACAGCACTATTAAGGTATCCTGTAAACTGGAGTTAAGACAATTCAGTCTTTGAAGTCTGCAGAATGAAGATTCCACTTAACAATGAATCTGTAACAGTTTTTAAGACAAATCTCTGAATAAGCCTATATTCTTACAGTCTATATGTGTTGTAAGATTCTGTCAGAGTCTTTTCCTTGCAAGGATTGAAGTTGACCTTCTTCATGGGGTGACTGAGAGAATGTATTACAGTTCAATTTATTGATATATTTGAATACAAGAAGAATTGTTTTTCTAGGATAGTTTGGCTAATCTTCTTGGCATTATTTTTCAGTCTTCTTCTGTGGTTTGTGTCTTGATGTATCTATTCAGTTGGGCAGCAACACAATCGCATGGTGGAAAGCGCTGCAAGCCCCCATTCACCATTCACATAGTATCCCCCTGTATGAATTTAACCCTTCATCTGAACAGCAGATCACATAGAGGCCCAGTTCATATGATTTCTCTCCTTTAAAAAGCAGGGAGGAAATCACATGAACTTTGGTTGCATGATGGAAAGGCCTCTGTGGGTGGTGGAGAGGAGGACTCCTGGTGCCATTCCTTTGCTGTATTCTACCACTCTGCTCACCCAAATGAAAAGTCTTCCTCCATCCCAGGAAAACATCTTCTATCAGAAGAGGCTCTTCTTGAGTTGTTGCATATTGGCGTGTATCCTACCACTCCACTAAACAAAATTAGAAGACCTAAGACTGGAAGGAAAGTTCCTTAGGCTGGAGGAAGTCATCCAGCCTCAGTTAGGATGCTGCCCAGTGTCCACTGTGCTAAGCAGAGTGGTAGGATAAACCCTGCTGTTTCAACATCAACCCAAACTGAACATATGAACCAGGAGGACTTATCTACCCTGAAGCCTACTGTTGCATAAAGATGCTGATATGAACCCTCATTTAACTTTAGAAAAATAACTGAAACAAATACATCTGACTGTGTAACACTGCCCTCACCACATTGGATTTGACTGATTAGTTGAAGCTTATAGGCCACAATTACACAACTGACTTCTATAGATTCTTCTAGACTTGTGTAGTGTATGAGATTTATTGAATGCATGGTGGGGGCGGGGAACAGGCAGTGTTGGGTGTGGGCAACTAAGAACAACATCTGTGCACACGCTTGTGAGGGGCTTGTTGCTGCTTGTTCCCCCAGTTAAATTACATCATATTGGTAGACTTGTTTAGCATTGTAACCTATGTTAATTACTTTAGATTTCCATTTATCTGCTTCTGTTGGATCCTTTTATTTGTTTATCCACGCAGGTTTGATTATCTGTAATGTCTTGTCGCCTTACAGATTCCACCTGCTTCATTGATATCCTCTTTATCCTGGACACATCTGAAAGTGCCAGAGGGGACCTTTTTCAGAACCAGAAAGATTTTGTCAGCCTCTTAAGTGACAAAATTTTCCGCCTGAAGCCCACTCGTGTCCAAAGGTACGATATCCGGCTAGCAGTCATGCAATTCAGCAGCTCAGTCATTATCGACCATCACTTAAGATCCTGGAGAGGCCTGCAGAACTTTAAGCAAACCTTCTCTAGAATGTCCTTTATTGGACAGGGCACCTACACCTATTATGCTATTTCCAATGCTACTCACCTGTTCCAAACAGAAGGACGAGAAAAAAGCATCAGAGTGGTTTTGTTGATGACTGATGGTATTGACCATCCAAACAGTCCTGGTGTTCAGGGCATCTCTAACGATGCCAGAGCTCTTGGAATATCTTTCATTACCATTGGCCTTTCTAATGTCGTCGATCGAGCCAAACTGCGGTTGATATCTGGTGATTCTCCGGGGATACCTGTTCCAATCTTGGATGAGTTCAACCTTTCAGATAAAATCCGGGACCGGTTGGTAAGTAATATTTTAGGCAGTTTATTTATTTATTTCATTTATACCCCACCTTTCTCTCCAATGGCAACCCAAAACAACTTACATCATTTTCTTCTCCACTGTACCCTCACAACAACCTTGCAAGATAGGTTAGCCTGAGAGTGTGTGACTGGTCCAAGGTCACCCAGCAAGCTTCCATGCCAAAGTGGGGATTCAAAGCTGGGTCTCCCAGATTCTAGTCCAACACTTTAACCACTAAAAAGTTTTGTGGCATCTTACAGACTAACACATTTATTCTGGTAAAAGTTAAAGGTTGCACTCATTTGGCATATTATGTGTATGTGTGTTAGGGTTGCCAGCCCCTTGGGTGAATTTGGGAGTGGAGATTCACAGAGCTGGTGAATGCTAGAGCGTCTAGCAATGTGATGATGTCATTTCCAGTTCCATGGCCAGAACTGACATCATCATGTCGCTAAACACTGCTTTGGCACCAGAATATTACCCTTCCACTCTCCCAAGCAAGATAAGGCAAGGAGTGCGGGGAGAGGGGTAAGAGTTCCTCTGCTCCCACCTGGCTCATGGCCTCCCTAGTGTGTATGTGTGCATGATGGGTTGGATCTAGTCAGATTTTTCATTGGCGAAAAAGGGAGAAGGGAGTCTTTGACCACCAAAAATACTCTGAGTCTGGCATGAAAACCCCCCATGTGGTATGGAGGCTGTAGTAAGGAGAAAAATTAGGTGATAATGAAAAAGCTGTCCCCCTGTGACATTACCTGTAAGTCCTTCCCATAATACATACTATTGGCTGGCTGGAAGAGGGGAGGGGGACTAAGGAGTGGTCAAATATTGAGAACTAGAAACTTGATCTGGGAACTGGCACCTGGATGAAGGATGATTGAATCAGGAAGGCTGAATGAGTCATCAGGCTAGGGCTGTTGTCTCTTGATTAGATTTGTAGGTAGCTGGAAGAGGAGGGGGGGGGAAGAGAGGTTGCCTACATGTGCTGGAAGAAACTCCTAATGGCGTCTGGAGTTCTCTGTCCTCATGATTTTCCATGGCATGGCGTCTGAGGCTTTGTGCTGGCTTATGGAACTGCTTCATCTCACAGCAGGTAAGATGGCTGGTGACTCTGGACTATCACTGTGGCAGCAATCACTAAAGGAAGGCGTCCCTTTCTCAGGTGTGCAGTCTCAACAGGTATTCTCAGGTCTCCATGTTGTACAGTCCCTTTGCACAGCTCATATCTCATAAAAACACATTGATAGGCTTGCATGGCAACAGTGGCTGCCTGGGAATCCACCAAAGGGTTCACCCAGAGGGAATGAATTACCTGCAATGTTGCAGTCACCCCCTTTCTCAGTGGGCGCACTCCACTGTCTGACCGTATGGCCGGGCCACAGATCTAGCTCCTCAGTGACTCCATCACCTGATGGCCCCAGCCTCTCAGCTGAGCAAGTCACCTGCTAGGGGGAAGGCAGGGATTAGAAGATGGCAAGGGGCATCAGAGCACCCTCGCTGGTCCCCAGGGAATGCACCATGTTGCTAAGGCCACATACCCACCAGAGAGGACATTGGCATCGCTGCACCCCCACAACAGGTGAGATGTCTACACAGCATGGACTAGGCATCTGATGACACCCCCCCTTACCTGGTCATATGGAATGCCAAGAGGGCATGCATCCTCTTCCAAGCTGGCTCAAAAGTGTTGTTCCTCTGCTTCAGGGCACAAGGCTCAGTCCACGCCACATGGCCAAGGGCACAGACATGTTCTGCCACCATGCGCCAGGAGGCATGGTGGTGAAATGTGACATAGCTGCCCCTGATGGTGGTGAGGACTACACTGGGTCCAACAAAGATTTCATGGCCCTGTTCCTGGGTACTCAGCTGCTCATCGCATTCCCAGTGGTCCCACCCATTGAAAGTTGGTGTGCTGTGCAAGGGTGGTGAGACCATGCAGTCTGGACAGCCCAGTTCGGGCCCACAGGCTCCTGGTCATTTAGAGGGCAGTTTCCACACTATGCTCAATGGCTGGCCCATCAGACATAGATAGCATCTTGGCCAGTGGATTCACACAGCATGTGAACATGACTATTAACCAGGCCTGTGTACTGAGATTGGTCTGTGACGGCTCATTGCGGCTCAAGTTGTTCCCTGCTTCTCCAAGGCCTAACAAAATCTGAACTTGATAGCTAAAACAGGAATAAACCAGGCAAGAGTTTCACAGCATATCCCCCTTAACATTTGAAATATAGCTCCAGCATACTTAACAACGTTTGGAATTGTAAAATTAGATCTAACAATGATGGACTTTCTCATATAAGAAATTTACTTGATCATTACAAAAGGTGATCTTATGAAAGAAATAGTGGGGAAAGCTTAGCCCTTTACTGTCAAATAAAAAGAGAAGAAAAACAGGATGTCATTGGGTTAGAGGCCAGAAACATTTGAGATTGTAGAAGACAAAAGAGTTCCTTTGGGAGTATACACAAGTGAAAATTGTGTATAGAGGCAGACAGGTCAAGAGATGGAAGCAAGTTTTCAGTGGACCAGGAAATTCAAGGAAGAGAAATATGAAAATAGTAGGTGAGAGGAGCCAATAAAAATAAAAGCAGTCTAGCGTTCATGCAGGGCTTGGGAATCCTTGTCAGCAGTTAATGTTCCCGACTTGAGCTTGGTTTTCATTTATTTGCTAAATTTGTACACTGTTTTCCAAAATGGTTTTTCAAAGCTGTTTACAAACCTTTACAAGTCTTAAGCAGTGAAAACTAGCATTAAACTCCAAACAGCAGCTGTAAAAGCAGGATTCAAACAGTTTCCCTTCCCAAAAGAGTGGCAGAACGAGAATGTTTTTGTCAGTTTTCAAACCAGAAGCAGGCAATGGTGTCAAAGGTACCCCTAGAGGGGTTAATTTTATGTTTAAGGTATCTCTGTTTAATTAGGGTGTATTTCCTATTTCTTGATCATTTAGTTTACATTCAGATCCAGATTACTGTACTGTAGCAGTCCTCTGGTGTGAAGTAATATTGGATGAGTAGCACAAACGATAGTATCATAACATAAGCATTTGCAGCAGTAAAACTACTAATAGTGTAAAAATGTCCATAAAGTTTTTCCAAGAGAAGAATATTTGAAGTGGCATGACAGAGGCATTGTCATTTGTAAAGTGTATGCTTAGCCCCCATTCAGCTTTTAAAGCATTTCAGAAACCTGCAAAGTCTGCTTAACCATAGATGAGAATGGGACAGAAGCAATGTGTATGTACACATTAAGGGCATCAGTGTCTCTGCAATGTAGTGCTTCCACCTCCCTTAAAACTGTTGTCTGTTTTAGTTAGGGTTGCCAACTCCAGGTTGGGAAATTTCTGGAGATTTGTGGGTAGATCCTGTGGAGGGCAGGTTCGTGGAGAGGACAGATGTCAGCAGGATATAATCTATAGAGACCCCTCTCCAGATCAGCCATTTTCTTCATGCCAACTGATCTCTGTAATCTGTAGATCAGT
The DNA here is from genome assembly GCF_001447785.1 of Gekko japonicus. Taxonomy (NCBI): domain Eukaryota; kingdom Metazoa; phylum Chordata; class Lepidosauria; order Squamata; family Gekkonidae; genus Gekko; species Gekko japonicus. The sequence continues at coordinate 1,210,893 of NW_015165837.1, read as the reverse complement.
TGTAATTCTGGGAGATATCCAGACCTCCCCTGGATGTTGGCAATCCTAGTTCCAGCCTGTATCCCATGTAAAAGAGTGTTACATGAAATGGCATATCAAGTTAATAAAGCTTTTATTTCTTCTTTTTTTCCCAGGAAACTTTATTTAATCAGAAGGTAAGTTTATCAGGTTTTGACTGCTCAGTAGCATTCTATTAAGCTGTGATTTTGTACTGTTTCGCACGGAGTATCTTTTTTCTGTAAAAATAAGTTCTGTGTAGGGA
>NW_015165837.1:1209788-1210615 GCF_001447785.1 Gekko japonicus | reverse complement strand
TAGGGAAAAGGATGTTCTCATGTATCAAATCGTGTGATTTTTCACAAATAATTGTAAATATGACACACACACACACATATCACGTAACCAGGGCTCTTTTTGTAGAAAAAGCCCAGCAGGAACTCATTAGCATAATAGGCCACACCCAATAGCAAAACCTATTAGCATATTAGGCCACACCCTGACAGCACCGCTCATTAGCACATTAGGCCACACTACTATGTTACCAGAAGTGTGGTCATCCAGCCACACTCACCTTTCCCTTCTTATTCTGTTTACCTTGTTTGTTGTCAAAACCCAGGGCTTTTTTTTGTAGCAGGAACTCCTTTGCATGTTAGGCCACACACCCCTAATGTAGCCAGTCCTAATGAGTTTCTGCTATTGGGTGTGGCCTATTATGCTAATGAGCTCCTGCTGGGCGTGGCCAACTCGGGAGCCAGCCGGAACTCCGTTCCTGTGCGTTCCTGTCCAAAAAGAGCCCTGCACGTAGCAATTGATCTTTTATCCCTGTAATGGGAGTAGTTGCAGAGCCAGCATGGAAGTCTTTGAAAAATCCAGAAAGCTAAAAGTTTAATGGGCAGTGGTGTCCCCTTTGGCAGCAGATGCCTGTTTAAAGGCCACACTGCATATCATATTGGAGATCTTTTATAAGATTTTTGATGTGTCTTTGACTCTGAAAAGCAGCTGTGGTGTCCCTGATTTGAACTGAGGTCATAGCACTGGGCTGGGAAAGGTCAACACTTCCCCACCATGCTGTTTCCCAGCTGAAGCAACCATTTCCTGGTCTCCAGTTATCTCAGTACAGTAAGAAGACAGGCATGGTGTGT
>NW_015165837.1:1187390-1209777 GCF_001447785.1 Gekko japonicus | reverse complement strand
CCCTACCAGGGCTAACTGCAGAACTGGAAAGAGGTTTTGATCAAGAAAATGGTATGGGAGGAAAATTGAAATCTCCCTGATTTTTATTCAAACCCATTTGTATCCTTATCTTTTCAGATTCAATGCAAATCCAGGTGCTCGGATACGAAGTATAACCATCCTAATGAATAATTCTTTAAAAAGAAAATGCAGAGATTAATCAGTACATTGAATCAAAAGGTATAGGTTACAGATTTAAAAGGGCATAAAATTAAGAAGCGTGCATTAATGAAATGGTGCAAAATTAAAAACACAATTTTAAAAATCCTTGAAATGAAAAACACACAGAATCAAGAGCACACAGAATTAGAAGGTGCCAGTGCTGTGTCCCCCAATCTGAAATTATTTCCCTTGCAGCTGTTTTGTAGGATCAAAAGAACACGTTGAAAGGTCTGATCATAGATCTCTACTGTGGTGTGTTGTTTGGCTCCAGGCCTGGAATCTCAACAGCAGCAGATACATGAGTAGGCGATGCAGACCTGACAAGGGTTGAACGTTTTGAGTAGTAAAAGACCAACAAGAATGGGCAGTGGAAGCTGAAAGGAGGGTAGGATTGCCAACTCCGGGTTGGGACATTTCTGGAGATTTGTTAGGGCTGCCAAATCCCCTCGGGGGGCGAATTTCCCCCCGCTTTGGAGGCCCGATTTCCGCCGCCGCGGAATCGGGCCCCGGGGGAAACCCCACCCCGGCGTGCACGTCAGCCGGATGTGACGTGATGACGCCGGGCACGCTGGGGGCAGGGCCACAGCCATTTGAGGGGAAAACTTAGAGTTTTCCCCTCAAATGGCTGTGGCCCTGCCCCCAGCATGCCCGGCGTCATCACGTCACATCCGGCTGACGTGCATGCATGCGCTGAGGACACTGAACGGGAGCCCCCCGCCGCGAGGTAAAAACCATTTGGCAACACTAAGATTTGTAGAGTTGCCAAATTCCAGGTGGTGGCTGGCGATCTCCTGGGATCGCGCCTGACCTCAAGGCGACAGAAATCAATTCACCTGGAGAAAATGGCAGCTTTGGAAGGTGGACTTATATGGCATTCTACCCCAATGAAGTCCCTCCTCTCCCCAAACCCCGCCCTCTTCAGGCTCCACCCCCCAAAGTCTCCAGGTATTTTCTAGCCTGAAGCTGGCAATCCTAGAGATTTGGGAGGTGATCCCTGGGGAGCTCGGGATTGGGAAGGGGAGGGATCATCTCAGGAGGGGCACAGTGCCACAGAGTCCACCCTCCAAAGCAGCCATTTTCTCCAGGCGAACTGATCTCTGTAGTCTGGAGATCAGTTGTAATTCTGGGCGGTCTCCCGGGCACCACCTGGAGGTTGGCAACCCTAAAGTAGGGGAGTCCCTTCATGGAAGTTGGTCACTTGGGACTAAGACTCTACAAGGAGAAGCGTTTCTGTTTAAGGAACAGTGAGTAACCTGTATGTAGGTCATATGTTTTGCTTTTGTGTGCGTTTTGTTTGCCTTCTCAGGTTAGAGACAGACTAACTGCATTAGCCGCAGCGCCATGGGTCAGAAGCATAAATAATAAATGGGGAGGCCTGCAATTTCCTATAAACTGTGGCCGTAAGGTTAATTTGTAGTGTAGCATGGGTAAGCAGCAAGGGTTGTACGCTGAACTCTTTCCCACCTGTGCTTCTTCCCTGAATTCTTCTCCCTAGTTCTTTATTTCCAGAGGGGTGGGGGAGGGCTCTGAAACTGGGTACTGCACTGGGCTTTATAGCTGTTCACAAGCAGAAAGACTTGCTGCAGCTCCTGAGGGTTTTTGAGGCCCAGCATTTTGTGCTAAGGTAGCAAGGTGGACCCCAGGCTTCGAAGACAACGCTTACCACTGGCGACGAGGCAACTAGCTGAAATCTAAGGAGATCTGTTTAGGATTGCTTCCCTATATTTGTAAAAACACCTGGTAGAGAGGGACTTACTTCTGAGTAAACGTGCTAAGGATGGCTCTGTAAAACGGTTAATTTAAAACTCTGGCCCTTGCTTGGGATCTGAAACTCTGTTGCTGATGTTTTTTGTTAATGAACAAAAAGTGCTGTGAGCTGGGTGGCTGCGAAGAGAAGCGCTGCGAATGCCAGAAGGGAGAGCCAGGACCCCCAGGACCTGCCGTGAGTATATTTTTGTTTGGCCTCCAAAATCTTTGCTTATATTTCGTAAGGTAAAACCGTCTCCATTTTCTGTGGTAAAGCTTAAAGGGGAATATATTGATTACTGTAAAAAAAAGTACAAAGTATGTCAGAAGGGGAGGAATGGTTCACATTGTGCTCAGAAAAGAAGAAAAAGCACTGGACTGAAGCTATAGGAAGGTCGATTTAGACTCCTGTATGTACTTCCCCTCCTCTGAGGTCATCTTTGGAAGCTCTTGTCTGTTTGGTCCCACATTCTGAAGTTAGTTCACTATGTCAGAAAGAAGGCTTTGGCGGGATACAAAGGCAGTAGGAAGCCCTTTGAATTGTACCTGAGAGCGTTTGACTCCTTTTGAATTCCAGACAAGACTGGATTTATAAAAGCATCTTATATTGCTTTGTGGCTATTACATCTGTGATAAGTCTTCTTTTCTGACTCTGAGAAAGGACTTTCCTGAAACAGGCGCCAGCTGATCTCCCGTTAGTCAACCTGCGGCAGCCATCCGACTGCTTATGTGGCAGCAGTTCGGCTACCTGTTGGAACACAACAGTGGACTACTTATCTACAGTCAAAATTTAATTAAGATGTAGCGGCCATCCGACTTCTTACAATATAGTGGTTTGGCCTCTTGTTGAAATATAACAGCGAACTGCCCACTAACAGTTCAGCTCGGCTGAAACACTTCACATGCAATGTTCCCTCTAAGCTGTGGAGTCTTGTGAGCAAAAATCCTACTTTGTGAGCTCCTGGCATTAAAGTTGTGAGCGAGTGATTGGGCCGCTGCATAAATTAGTTTGCTCTGGAGCCATCCTTCCTTAGCTGAGACAAAAATGTGTGAGCTGGAGGCTAAAAAACTGTGAGCCAGCTCACACTAACTCAGCTTAGAGGGAACACTGTTCACATGTCTTGTAATTTTTGTAATTTTTTGTTAATTTTTTTGCAAATTTTCATGGTGAAATCTTTTTGGTATTTCTTATGTAATTGGATTTATGTATGGATATAAAATGGTCAGATATGATAGAATACAATGAATTAATTCACACAATGAGCTCTGATGTTACCATATACTTTATTGAATGTTTAAAGAAAACTTAAACATGTACTAATTTGTCTCCCCTGGATTCCACCGAATTTATTAGATTAGTAGTAGGAACAATATGATCATTTTGATTACTAATAACTCCTGCCATCCAAGTACTTAAAAAATATAGGTCATACGTTCTTATAGTTAAAACGTTTTCTCTCTCTTTTGTTTTACCCAAGGGATATCATGGTGAAAGCGGGCAGAAGGGAGAACGAGGATCTAAAGGAGAAAAGGTAAATGAGCCTCCCCTCATTTGTTCTAGGACAAGTTGAGACCTATGAAAAATGTATAGTGTTTTTTGAGGGGGGGGGGGGGGGGGGGGGAAGGAAGGCAGAACTGTCGATCAGCTGATTGAATGGGCCAACCTGCAGCTGCTGAACTGATGACTTGTGGGAGTCAGGCTGTTCTAGGTGTCTCCAATCCTTTTTGGTAAACACAGTGCCAAACCTAAATTCCTGAGAAAGCAATCGAAGCTCTTCAGGAGGCCTAGGCAGGCTTTGGTTGGTTCCAGCCATCAAATGGTTTGGGATCTCTTTGGAAGGTGCTGAAGTCTGCTTTCCACACTCCTCTCCAGTCCTCAGTGCTGTCCTTGCTGCCCTTCCCACTCTGCTTTTCCAGTGACAGGTCCAGCGCTCCCCTCGGCCATTTGAAAGCTCCTCCTCGCTCAAATGACTCACCCTTTCTCCCTTGCTGTCCCTCATGCCTGGAGCTTCTTCCTAGAACATCTACGTGATCCCACATGTCTCATTTTCTCCAAATCCACTTCCTTCCCTACTGAAACAGTCAATTATATGTGACTGGAGTGAACACATGTTGACCCCCCCCCCACTTCCACTTCCCTTCTCTCCTTTGGTTGTCTTTGTTATGCCAGACACTACCTTGTAAGCTCTTTGCACTCTGTAAAGAGTCATGCACATTGATGGCAGTAGGTAAATAATATCACAATCACCGTTGGGCTTTGTATGTGGGTAAATGTAATAACAAAACAAATCATGTATTTATAACATAAAGGCAAATTCTCATTGGTTTATTCTTTCTTTCTAGGGCGAGTTTGTAAAAGGAGACCCCGGAGAAAAGGGTTCTGAGGTAGAAAGAAAATGGCTATTGTTGACTAGCTTACAGTACACTGAGTTATGTTTTTGGTTTCTCATCAACAATATTCTCCAACCTCTGTCCTTTCGGACACCCCTACTTCTCTTGATGTCACTGGCTGCTGTGCTCTTATGTCACCAGCAGATCTTTGCAATCAAGAGTGTCACAACCTTTTGGGCTGCCATTAGCTTGATTTCACAGATTGATGATATTTGCTTTGATCAAGGAAGACTGGAGGACCTTAAAATTGGCATTGTGAAGGCAGCAACTAAACTTTGTTAAATCAAACAGTCATTGGTTCCTGGAAGCCTTTGAATGACATTTAATAATTCTCTTGAGCAACTTTGGACAGATGACATCTGTTCTAATACATTGGGTATACTATGGAAATATAGGGCACATTTTCAGTGGGTGCAAGATGAGTCTATTTCCATTAATTTCAAATGGTCTGTCCAGGAGTATGTATAAACACATGTCCATGTTTACCCCAGCCTTCTCTCTTGGGTGTTTGAACTCTAATGTAAACTCTTTTGCTTCCTTGTGCATTTTGATAGATGGAACCAAGTTGGGCCTTCATTCCTTTGCTTATGATTGGTTCCATTGTTCAAAACAAATGGAGACTTCTGTGTACATGGAGCTTGGTGTTTAGATCAGATGCACACAAAACTCTGGAAAGAGATCCATTGTTTTAACATAATTTGTTTTTAAAGGTTTTACATTGTAACTTTTAACCCCAGTTTACCTCTTCTGGCTACTATTGCCTATCCTGTTCTGATTAAAGAGCCTGGATTGTTCTTTACGTTCATATTTAACTAGACAAGGTCAAATAACTTTATTATCATTATCTTGCAAACAGGGTAGTCCTGGCTTAATGGGCGAAAAGGTAAGATTGTTAAAAAGTGATTCATTGAAACTATGTTAGGCAATGTATGACACATCATAATTAGAAGTTTACATTAAAATTGTTAGGTATGGGTTGTGAAGTCACAGTAGAGTGGGAACAGAATTAAAGTAGCAGAGGATGAGTAAAATCCATAAGTTCAAGGGTCTTCAGTACCATCAGCTTCCATATTCTGGTAGCTATGTAGCTTCTCTGTCACAATCTTCACCTACTAGCTGTTGCCACTAGAGCATCAGTATGCAAAGAAGTCCATTGGATCCTACACATGACGATCTATTGAAAACAACATGGAAATGATTAAGCTGTAGCTTCTTCACAGTTCCTAATTCATTAGGAATTAAAAAAAAATATTTCCAGGAATGCTGTCAGTTTCTATGGGTTCATGAGTTGGGTTCTTCAGAATGTTAGAATTTATTGCAAATAAGGGAAGGGATCAAACTGTAATTTATGAGCTTATTTGATTCCCCAAAATTAAACAGAGCAAATGAAGAAGCAAGCTTGATGTGTGTACTGTACTTTAGAGCACAATAGCAATTTTCCCTTTCTCCCCCCGGACACTTCAGTCTACATGCTTTGGATTGTGGAACGTGGGAGGGGAAACAGGCAAGAGTATCAGAGTGGCCTTTGGCATTTCATGAGGAAAGGTTTTGAAGAACGAAGGAAAAGGAGAGGATGTGTGAGGATGCTGTGACTTTAAGTGGGTGGTACTTAACATGATACAGATCCTAGAGGGCTGGAGCAGATGAGCAGAATCATGGCTGAAGCAGCAAGTATCATACTCTAGACTCATACCTTCGGGACCGCCTCTCCTGGTGTGATCCTCTTCGTCTTCTCCGATCTTCATCTCAGCCTTTATTGAAGGACCCTGGTCCATGAACTGTCTGCCCTGTGTCAACAAAGACAAGGGCCCTCTCAGTAGTGGCCCCTGTCCTGTGGAACCAGCTGCCTGAAGAGGTGCATGCCTTGCAGGACCTCTGTCAGTTTTGTAGGGCATGCAAGGCTGCTCTTTTGGGGTGGCCTTTGGGTGATCGTGATCCACCAGGCAGCTGGTATGCTTCAGCTGTGTCTTCACCATCCACGCATCCTACCCTTCTAGATAGTGGATAGATTTTAGTGGGGGTAGATTTTTAATCATTTTATATTTTTAAAGTTTATTTGTTCTATTGTTTATATCGGGTATATTTTATATGCTGTTAGCTGCTCTGAGTCCCGTTTGGGGGAGAGGGAGCAGGATATACATTTGATAAATAATAATAAGTCAGTCTGTTCCTTGTATTACTGATTTCTAAGTTATATAAATAGTTAATAAAGTTCATCTTATGTCGTACTGCATCTTGGATCCTTAAAGTTTTTCCATAAAGAATGTGACAGCCAGGACTAGGAGCTGGAAGCATCACCATTTCTGATGACACAAATGCATTTTTAGTCGTTATAATGAAGATTAAATATTTCTGCAAAATATCATTGTAAAACCATCCTAACTATATGCATATATTTGTAGGGTAACAAAGGGGAGTGCGGAATACCAGGCGTAAAAGGAGACAGAGTAAGTTGAAATTAGTATCAATTGATTGTCGCTGCTAACCAAGTTGTCTATTTTGCTTGTATTCCAAATTTGTACTAGTTGTCTATTTTGCTTGTATTCCAAATTTGTACTAACAGAAAATGGTGAAGGGTGTCTAAGGGACAAATAGTTAAGGTCCTACAAATAGATCTTGTCTGATTAATTTTCCACTTATATAGAACTACTGACAGTGTATCAGGTCCAACTGACCTTGGGGTTTGCTTCAGCAGGTAAATTTACAGCTCATCAGCAGAAAAGAAACTTTCAGCACACAGCCAAAATATAAGAAAAAAACCTATTTCATTTAATTGAGTAAAAACATTTACACTCACAGGATGTATGCACTGCCAAAATCATCCAGCATCTGAACAATTGGCAATAAAACATTCAAGTGCCAAGATAGGCTAACAGTTCTTAAAAGGGAAGCGTCTTACAAATTAAGTCCTCATAACAAGCTCTGTAGCAAAGTCACATAGCTCAAATACTTTGGCTACCAAATGAGAAGGGAGCACTCACTGGAGAAGACCCTGATGCTGGGAAAGATTGAAGGTCAAAGAAGACAGGGACAGCAAAGGATGAGATGGTTAGACAGTGTCATAGATGCAACGAACATGAAGTTGAGCCAACTTCTGAGGACGGCGGAAGACAGGAAGGCCTGGCGTGATCTGGTCCATGGGGTCGCGAAGAATCGGACTCGACTGTGCGACTGAACAACAAAAATCAAAGTCACAATAGAATGGGAGTCAATTCCATCTTTGGAGGTAGCTTATCACTTCAGTGCCAAATATACTCTGGTCCCTCCTGCAACGTTGACAGCAGTGCTAGCCCGAGCCAAAGGAAGAGAAAAGAAAAAGAAAAGGAAGCTTTTTGGACTGCTGCCACTCCCTTCAGATAAGAACCTTGCAGCTGCCGGCAATTACCACAACCAAGCAATATCCCCCCAACCCCCGTTAGGTCCTGCCAAATTTATGACCCTCTCCCAATTGTCAGGGTTTATCAAATTATAGGCTTATTTGGCCCTCATCCCTTACACAGTGCAGAGTGGAAGGCTAGTTGTTTCTTACCATGAAAGCTTGTGTGCGCTTCTGGAAAGAAAAACTGATCCAGGAGGATACAGTAGATCAGTTTGATTCTCTGAGACCAGCCAGACACTCTTAACACAGCTACAGATGACTGTTACAGGCAGCCTTCAGCTATCCCAGTCCCCATTTTGGATCACCAAGAAACCACCTGTTAAGTGTTTGAGCATGGTTAGAGTACTAAACTTGGAGAAGTGAGACTCAGGTCCAAAAGGTCCGGCTATATCTCTTGTATGAGGAATATCCTTGTAGAACCTTCCCACTGATCTCAAAAAATGGGTAGGATCATTTAGGAGGGGGTGTTGCCCTAGGAATGTGGAGGCCAGGCTATATAGGTAACTGGGGGTAAAACTGCATGTTACATCTACCACCTGATGGCAGAACATCAACTGCAAGTTTCCAGTGGGAATTCAATTCAGAAGTTCCACAGGGGCCTGATTTTGATATAGACGGTGGTGGGATAGGAAGAGAGAAACCTGCCTTCCCTCTGTGCCATTTTCCAGACCTGAATTGTCCCCTATGGAGTGTTATTTGCCCCACTGGGGGGCTATGTATGCACTGAATGCTTGCACATACCACACCCCAATATGGCAAAGAACATGCCTTGGGGCTCTTTCAAGTCAGGAAAACAGCACAAGGGAGAAAGCAGGAGCCCCTCCTCCTCCTGTGCTGCAGTTCCGATCCCAATTGGGCCCCTGCAACACTCCTGAACTGAGTTCCCACAGGGAACTTGCAGTTGGTGTTCTGCTACCAGAACATACCATGTAGTTTTGCTCCCAGATTCCTATATAGCCTGGCCTCCACATTCCTAGGGCAACACCCTCCTAAATAAGCCTACCCATTTTTTAGATCAATGGGAAGGTTTTGCAAAGATATTCCTCATATAAGAGATATGGGGAACTCACACCTGGTATATGGTTGCAAATCCCTATGATGATAATGTGGTAGATGACTTCGCTCTATGAACACCTTGGACTGGGCTTAGAAATAAGTAAGTATATCTGTCATATTATGAGTTGGATATACCAGTTAGGAGGCAAGGTATTAGGACCGTGTGCCAGCTGAAGCTTCCAAACCATTTTCAGCAGAAGTGCCATACAGAAGTAATTGTAGTAGGGTTTACAGAACTGTGCATGACCATTTAATGTAGATGGGATTTTGTTGTTGTTGTTCAGTCACACAGTCGAGTCCGACTCCTCACGACCCCATGGACCACAACACGCCAGGCCCTCCTGTCTTCTGCTTCTGGAGTCTGCTTAATTTCATGTTTGTTGCATCGATAATACTGTCTAACCATCTCATCCTTTGCCGTCTCCTTCTTCTTTTACCTCCAGTCTTTCCCAGCATCAGGGTCTTCTCCAGTGAGTGCTCCCTTCTCATTTGGTGGCCAGAGTATTTGAGCAGATGGGAGAGCATTCTGCAAATCAAGCAGTGAGATGCTACCCCTAGATGCCACCTCTTAAAAGCAGCACCAGATGCCGATACATTGCCATGCTGGGACCCTGGTGCTGTAGGGAGAGACTCTGGTTATTTTATATCTTATTAATTTTAATTTTAATTGAAATATTGACATCCCACCTTGCCTCTTGGTTAAAGATCTTGTTTCCAATGCAATTTGAAAGAGAGAGGACTGATTTTGATATGCACCTGCTTTTGCTTCTAGGTTTTGCAGGGTTTTGTATTGATTCCAAAAATCCTGCGAAGCCTGATTGATCAGTAGGACAAAGGATGTATGCACAATACAGGGAATCCTAGATTGGATTGAACTGCTTTCACCTCTTTGAAAATTATCTCTTGTCAGCCACTGTCACCAACAGGGAATACCACTCCACGAGCATAAACTTTGCTCTTATAGACAGCCTGTTGGGTTTGATCTGCCTAGGTTTTTGCGGCCAAAATTACAGGACCACCAAAAATATACTTATTGCACAATTGTGTGGGTTGCTAAAAAGGAAACAGCGTGAACTGTCAAATTCTTAGCCTGCACATCAACAGTGTGAATTTATACTAGCAGTATATGATGAAGTAGGAGAGTCTGTGAAATGTGTGTATGCAAAGATAAAAGAAAAGGAGAGAGCAGCTGGCAGGAAAATTGGACATAGAAGCCATATGCCAAGATTGCAGAAATGTAAAGAAAGAGCTTGTCTGTCACTCAGTTTTTATTAAGGACAAGGATGAAAAAAAATTAGACATCTGTAAAGGATTAGAAGCCATAATGGATTAAGCACTTGCAGAGATTTCTGAACAGTCCAGGGTTTCTCATCACCCACAGGATTCCCACTTGCAAAAGGAGATGAAAAGACCATGGCCAAACATGAATGAAGAATGTTTTCTCAGAATGGTAGAGATCATGCCAGTGGAAAATAGCTAGACATGGGGCACAGTTTGCAGAAATGAGGAGCAAAAGATCGGGAGCACAGTCTCAATATTAAAAAGTACATTTACAATCTGGACAGATGGGCACAGCAATATAATTGATGGCCCTGTTGTATTTCCTGGCACAGCTTCTTTCTTTCTGTTTAATAAAAAAGATTGATTTTCAGCCTGGAGTTCAGCAGTGTTTACTGGTGTTTCCCACTGGTCAGAAGTCTGGGTATCTCTAAAGGCCAATCAGCACACTGTACTGCTTTCATAATAGCTCACAATGCAAATAACTGCTAATCGCTTGAATTCATTTCAGATATGGATGGTGCATATGTGGCTACAGAGAACAAGCCCAAGACTATTTATATCTGTTAATAATTTTGTTGTCTTGGTGATAGAACTGACTCGGGGTTTTTTCCAAGTAGTAAGCAGAAATCAGTAAAGGAGAAAGTGTCCCCCCTCCCACTCCAGAGGCCCAAGAGAAAGGCATCCACGATGATTTATGCATCGCATCCCACCCCTACCTCCCTAGCAGTTTATCCCATAAAGTGCTTAGGTTTTGGATGGAAGAAATATTCCTATATGGAATTTGCAGATTAGAAAAGATGTGCTGCCCAGTTCTGGGCGTGGTTTACTCAGGGTACAAGCAGGTGAGATGCTGGAACAAGTGTTTTGCAAATGGAAATTGCAGTCACTGGAGGGCTCTGAGTTCTCAAGTGAGTATGGGATTCCAGCCTAAATTTTTGAGTGCAAGAAACAATTGGTATGGGAAAGAAAATATCTTACATACTGATTTGTAAATGAATGAATTCCATCAGTAGTTATTCTTCTTTCTGATTAACCTGTTTTGTTTAAACAGGTCTAATGGCCAGGATTTCTGCCAAGAAACTCCAGAAATTTTAATGTCCTAAGGGTGCCTGAATTCTGTGCCTGAATGCTCATGACAACAATTTCCATATACATCATGACAGATGAACCAGTTTTAATTTGGGAGTGTGGCATGCAGGATAAATTGCAACATCAAAACCGCCCAGAAACACGCTGAACCAAGTGGCCCCAGTAGCACTGTCTGAGTACTACTATAAAACTATATAATTTGAATTACAGTTTGTTACTAATATATACAATTCTGCTGCTTCATTTGCACAGGGGCAGGAAGGTCCATTTGGCCCGAAGGGACCTAGAGGCCTTCAGGTAAGTCTGTTTAATAGTAGTGACTCTAGCAAAGCCAATTGGCTATGTCTGGACTATATCATTTTCAGAGTCCAGTGATGTGGGTTATCTATGACTGGATCAGATTTCCCACTATTTTCAAAAAGCTGCTGTAGGGGGTCCAGTGTGGATCGCAGAAAGAGTTGTAGGGGGAGGTGAAGTTAATCCCACCTTACTACATTGTTTCTCTAATCTAAACAACCACTCCTTTGCAAGAAGAAAGATTCCACCCCCTGCTGTGGAGCCAGTAGCAGCTTTGAGAAAGGGAAATTCAATTCAGGAAAAATAACATGAGGGGAAAGGGTTTTTAAAAAAACAACCCCTCCCATTTAGCACTGTTCTTCTGATTTACTTCAAAGATATGAGGCTGTTTTATGTCAAAATGAAAACAGAGGGTGATCCAGTCATGTATCTCCTGGATCCCATTTAGTTTGAGTCCTCCTTTTGTTGCATCTACATGGGGGCAAGTCCCTATTTCTTCCATGATTTCCTCTCTTGCTGACCATACCCCGCCCCCCCCCCATCTTCAGCAGGTTTTTTGCCTTTTCTATTATTGGTAGCCAAGATATTACTATAGTCTTTATCTCTATAGCAATGTAACTACTACTAACTTTTAAAAAATGGCAAAAAGCTTGCCAGTGGTGATGGAGGTATGGCAGGCATGAGGAGAAATGGTGCTGGATGTAGCACTAGATGTAGGGAGGGAGGTGAAGAAATCTGCACTTTCCACTTCACACTTTCCCCAAATTTGTTTTGGATATGAACTTTTAAGGAAGATACTACCAAAGCAGGTTTGCAGAAAATTGCTGTGGAGTGAGGAAAAATCTAGAAGGGAGATGACCAGACAATATTGTGTGGAATCCCCCAAAAGAACTACTGCAGTTTGAGGCAGACTAGGATTTCCACATGGAACCAACCTTTGAGATATATTTCTGTTCATACATATGTGGGGATAAGTTATTTCTGTCTATCTATTGTTACTTCTAGGCAGGGGTCTTGTTGTAGAAAAAGAGCTGCCGGAGCTCATTAGCATAACTCATTAGCATAACTTATTTGCATATGCCACGCCCCCTGACATCACCGGAAGTGACAGAAGGCCACACCCCCTGACATCACCGGAAGTGTGTCAGAAGGCCCGGCTACTTACCCTCCTGCTTCATCCTCATTCCCAAACAGAATGAGGATCGAAGCAGAGGGCGGGGTAAAGAAGGGGGCGGGGCTTCACCACGTGACCGCCCCGCCCCCTAGAGGTTCTCTTCCGGAGCTCCGTACCTGAGAGCTCCCCCCCGACTAGAGCCCTGCTTCTAGGCATTCCTTATCAGAACGATCTGACAAGGGATGAAATTGTACGACTAACTGAGAAATCAAAAAATTAACAGAACACCCAGAATTGTTAAATAAATGTGAAGCAGCTGATCCTCTACCAAAAATATGCTGTTTATCACTAAAATCAGCCTCCTTACTAGAGGATGGAAGATAGCCTATGTTATATCATTAGAAATAGTCCTAGTTAGTGTGGGGCCTGAAATTAATTAATTACCATATGGCATTGTGTGTAGAATAGCCAGGAGATACTAAGATTGTCTGGCAGCCAGAAGTTTTAGCTCTTTCTGTGTTATGCACCACCAGATGGTGAGCTAGACTTGGTTTTTTTTTAAGGCAAGAGACATTTCAGAAGTGGTTTGCAATTGCCTGCCTCTGTGTCGCAGCCCTGGTATTCCTTGGAGGCCACCCTTCCAAATACTAGCCAAGGCTGACCCTGCTTAGCTTCTGCAATCTGACGGGATTGGGCTAACCCGGGCTATCCAGGTCAGGGCTAGACATCTCTTGAAATTACAGTTGATCTCCAGACAGCAGAGATTAGTTCCCCTGTAGGAAGATGGACTGTATGGCATTATGCCCCACTGAGGTCCACGTTCTCACCAAACCCTGCCCTCCTCAGGCTCCACCTCCAAATCTTCAGGCATTTCCCATCCTGGAGTTGGCAGCCCTTGTCCTGGGAGACCCAAGAAATGACAGAACTGTAAAAGTGCAAGACTTTGCTGTAGAAGAATAAAGGGGATGTTCAAATAATACAGATGGAAAATAAAATATCCTGTATCACAATTTATTTCAGAAATGTATATGCCACCTTTCCAGAGCGTGCTAAAAGGCAGTTCACAAACTAAACCAATACAACAGAACCAATAGTATAAAAATAAGCCATTAAAAACAAGCCAGGGGTATAAAAACAACATACAACAACATTCCAGATCCTAAAATGGTTTGCTGAGGCTAGATGCAGACCGTAAAAGCAACTTTAAAAAAATGGAGCCTCTCTCTTAAAAGACTGAGCAAAACCCAAATGTTTTGACGTGGCATGTGAAGGAAAGTAAGGTAGGTGCCAGGTGGGCCTCAAGGGGGGGGGGCATTCCAAAGGCAAGGTGTCACCACTGAAAAAGCCAGATCTCTAATTGCCACTTGTCTCCCTTTACAAATGGAGGCACTGGAAGCAGTGCTTTGAAGGGGCTCATAACTGCTGGGCTGGACAGTATGAGTGGAGGTGGCACCTCAGGTACTCAGGCTCTGAGTCATTTTGGCTCCTAAAGGTAAGAACCAGCAATTTAAATTGTGCCTAGGCAGCCAGTGCAGATGCTTCAGCAGAAGGGCAATTGGTTATATCAATCAATATTCATGATAACTCAATGGCACATCCCTGTTTAGCGGCATACTGAGTATCAGATGAGGGGAACAAAAGACTGCTTCCTGGCTCTGCTTGCTGGCTTCCTGGAGGCCTTCCTCCACTGGAAGAAGGATGCTGGGCTAGAAGGTTCAATCCAAGAGTGCTCTTGCCTGTGGCAGCGTGAGGACATTAGTGTATCCTAGGAACTTAGTCAACAGTGAGGCTTGTACTGTTATGTTCTTGGGTCGTACAGCTGGCCTTCTGTTGCTTGGTTTTAAAATTATTGCTCTCAAGGGGAATTTCCTTTCATTTTCTTGGTTCTTGTCACTTACTCAAAAGCTCAGCATCTTGTCCTGTACCACAGTGTGTAGCTTGAAGCAGAACTGTGAGAACATTTTTTGCCTTTCTCAGCGGAACTGTTGCCCCCCCCCCCCACCGCCAATTCCTTAGTCTGTAAGTCAGCAGTCAGGAAAATGTCTAATATTTCTCCTTAAATGTTTTCCTGTGACTGAGAGGAGTTCCCAGGGTAGACAGCCTTATGCCACAGGAAAGTCCTGTCTATACCTCAGGGGAAACTGAAACTGGATTTTCTCAGTGCTTTTGACAACTAATTATAGCATTTTGTAATATTATATGGTGGTTGGATCCTAAACCAGATTAAGGTTTTAGTTTAATTATCTTTGAAATATTGGTTAGACTTAGATCAGATTCATCTTTGATAGACACGGGTTCAGGTTCAGCTCCAAATCTAACATCATGGCTCCAAATCTGTTTGCAAATTGTCATATTGAGGAAGGAATAGTGATTCCCAGGGGATATATTCTGAATGGGTTTTGTGACCTGCCAGTATCAAGTCATGGAAGGCCCCTGCCACATGGCAGGGAAAACACGGGGCGAAAAAGAAACGCCGCGGCGGGATCCCACTGATCCCGTTAGCCGCGCGCCGTTGCTCCCCGGCACGATCAGATGCCGGGGAGGAAGAGACGAGTGGGAGGGGGAGGCTGCCGAACTGCGCATGCTCGAGCATGCGCAGTACGGCAGGGGGCAGGGGATGTGCCGGCGAAAAGACGCACCGGCGATCCGACGGCCGCATTTGCCGCGGCCCATTCAATTGAACCACCCAGGTAGGTGATTCTTCTTTGATGCACGTTTTGGGCGGTTGGGACGGATCGGGGACGGCCACGGCACGATTGCCAGATGTTGCTGTGTGATCGCGCCCGTTTGATGCGGCCCCGAGCCGTCCCTCTCTCGGCCCAAAACGCCTTGTGTGAACAGGGCCGAAGTGTTTCAGAATTGGTGCTGTTCCCTAGAGCCTTATTCTCACGCAGTAACTGCAAAGGTAGTTCTGGCTGAAAAGAGCCTTCTGAACATGCCCAGAGCACCCTTCCCCAAATAGTGAACCCCCTTCAGTTGCAAATTAATTGTCTAGGAGTAGACAGCAGAGTCTTTCTACTGTGCCCTGGCATCTCTTTGACTACAAATGGAATATTGCTTTCATATCAGTCTGATGTTTTTGTTGGCAGAGTAATTAACACAGAAATGGTGCACAACCTGATTAAAGAGTAGATAAAGGTTTATTTAGGAATTAATATACTTGACAGGAAAGAGGAGAGACAAAGACAGGTTCCTAACTACGTCTCTAGCTGAGAGAAAGACTGAGTGTGGCACTTTCGAGAAGAAGGGGGAAATTTCCCTAAGAGAAACAATCTGCAGACGGACAACAAGAAGAGAAGGTGCCGGCCTCAATATCTATATATCTAATTCTCAAGTCGCCCCCTGGTGTGTGGATGCTTAAATCTGCACATCGGGGGGACCTGGAGGGGAGGGAGAGGTTTGTGCGCACGTGGGGCGGTCCCCACGTGTGCACAAAAATCCTAAATGTGCAAAAAAACATCGGGGGATGTTTAAATCCCCCTGACACTCACAGAGCGTCCCCTGCGCATGTGCAGGGAACGCTCTGCGAACGCCGACGCCGCCACTGCTTGGAAGGTGAGCGGCGAGCAGGGAGGGGGGCCCCTCCCTTTGGGGCGGGGGGGAGGAGAAAAAGCCGCCGCCGCCACCGCTTGGGAGGGAAGCGGCGAGCGGCTTTTTTATTTTCACGGGTCCCCTTTCTTGTCCTATCTAATTGTCTTCTTGCTGCCCCCTGCAGGTTCTTCTCTTCTTTGTACAACTGACATTGCCTTTTCCAACAGTTTTAAGATAATCATAATGCCTAGGCATGAGTAAAATATGCAGCGATAGTGGGATCGTAATAGTGCAATGCAATCAATACGTTTAGAATGGATTAACTCTGTGTGGGATTCATGTGATAATCAGGGAGCTCCTTTTTTCTCTTTCATTGAAGGGTTTAACAATGTGTGCTTGTTCTTCAGTAATGAAGAGTGGGGGAAAAGATGTGCAAATGAACAGGAGGGGCTGAAAGATGGAACATAGATGATCCACTTTTGAAATGAACTTCAGAATTTTCTTAGTGAAACTGGAATTTAAAAGGGGTGGAATAGAGCACAAAATGAAATTCCTGCACAATAAAAGAGCAGAAATCCTCTCTTTCCTAGTTTTGGAGATTACTTTTGTTATGAACTTTACCTTTTGTGTATATAAAGTCATAGTTTAATTTTAAAATTTGTAGATTAGTGAATCATGTTGAAAAGTAGGACTGTCAGGACAGCAGGAAAGCAGCATGGAATTAAAAACAGCAGATGAAAAACTAATGCACTGGGCACCGCATCCTATTTTCTTAGAAGGATTCACTTACAGCTGTAGAGGTTGCTTTTTGTTATTGAGACTGCACAAGGTTACTCTTTATGTGTCCATTGGGAGAAATCACATTTTGCCTTTGGTATTTTGCTTCAGGGAATTGCTGGCCCTCCAGGTGAGCCTGGTCCAAAAGGTATTCAAGGAAAGAAGGTAAGATATACATAATACATAATTTTATATGAGGTCTAACAAAGTGGGGAGCTACTGTCAAAAGATGGGAAACTGAAAAATTCCATATTCACATGAATTATTTAGTGGTTATTTACATGGCTAGATGTTTTTCTATGGCTAAGATACGTCATGTATATCTTGATATCAATAATCCATGCCTGGGATAAGATGCAACATGTTCATTTGAATGAGCCCATGCTCCTGTTCTTGAAAAACACTGCATCCCTCCCACTTTGTTTTCTTTTAGTGAATCCAGTTTTTGAAAAAAACTGCATCCACTTTGTTTTCTTTTAGTGAATCCAGTAGTTATGAGTTCAGCTGTGTGCACTGAGTCAATCCGTCTTTCAGTGGGTTGATTATCTGTTTGTAGAAGCACCTATTACTGTGTACACATGCCAGATTTTGCTACATCTGGCAGAAGAAGGAAGTTAAACCACCCAAACTCTTGCACCAAAGCCATGAGCCATGGCATGTTATCCAATAGTGTGTTCCAGTTCAAAGGAAAACTCTTTCAGCTGCAGAACTGAAATTATCGTACTCGTAGAGCAGAGTTATATAAAAAAATAGTTCTGCTTGCAGATTAGAACAGACTAGCCATACAACATGGCTTAATAGAGAGTCTGATAAGTGTGAATGATTGCCAATGCGGGCCTATAAGATAACTATACAGGTCAGGAGCTTGAGCAGTTGTTAGAACAAATGAGGCACAACTAAATTAGTATGACATGGTGTGGGTTCACTGCAGGTTGAAAAGCAGTGAGAGTCCAGCAGCCATCCACCCAAGGTAACCCTAGCCTAAGGCCCTTTGACATGACCCAGCAGCTTTCATACTGGGGTTGCATTAGAGTTATAGAGTACTGTTGTTTAACGTGGCTGTTTTCAGTGAGAAGCTAATTTTGTGGGTGATAGCATTGTTTTATTTATTTTACAAAATTTATTCAATTTATACCACTTTTTGCCATCATCAGGGTATCTTAAAAACCATTAAAACCAATGAAAACACATCAGTAAAATAATTAAAACTGGAGCCAGCTCATGCACCACAGTGGCCAGATCTTTTCTACCCAGGAAAGGGTGCAGCTGGCTAACTATTTGAAACTGGTAAAAGGCATTCCTGCATGCCTGGCCACAGCTGCCACCTGCTTATCCAAGTAGGCCTGGGTCCAAGAGTTCCTCCAAACTACAGACCTGTTCCTTCAAGGGGAGTGCAGCCTCATCCACACTTTAAATCCTGGGCTGGACTGAGCAGCAGTCCTTCAACACCACCTTCTGAAACCTACCCTCCATGTAGGACTGGAACCATTGCAAAACAGAATGTCCCAATCCTGGCCCCAAAAGGCAGTCAGGAAGCATACCATGATTGATGGTATCAAAAGGTGCTAGGAGTTCCAGGAGAATCAACACTTTTGTACTGGTTCTATATCGCACCCAAAAGGGCGACCGTCTGTTTCAGTCCCATAACCAGGCCTAATACCAGTTTACAAAGGAGCCAAACGAGTTTCCATCCAGGAAAGCTGAAAGTTCTCCAGCCACCGCTCACTCTGTTACCTTGCTCAAGAATGTATGGTAATGTTTGAGACTGGTTGATAGTTGCCGAGATTTCCTGGTCCAGAATAGGCTTCTTCAGAAGTGGATGCACCACATTCTGTTTCAAGACTGGGGCGACCATCTCCTTTCTCAAGGAGGCATTAACTACCTCTTGGACCCAGTCAGCTAGCCCTCCAGCAGATTTAAATAGCAAGGAAGGGAAAGGGTCATACAAGCAGGTCTCAGGCTTCTAGGGGTCCTATTCACATCCTCAGACTGAATAAACTGAAAAGTATCCCAAACAGGTAGACAAGTTGGCACCCTGGCACCATCTGACCCTGTCACCTTCTGAGAGCCAGTTTGGTGTAGTGGTTAGGAGTGCAGACTGTAATCTGGGAGAACTGAGTTTCATTCCCCACTCCTCCACATGCAGCTGCTGGCGTGACCTTGGGTCAGTTACAAGTTCTTTCAAAGCTGTTCTCTCACGAGCAGTTCTTGAAAGAGCTCTCTCAGCCCCACCTACCTCACAGGGTGTCTGTGGGGGGGGGGAGGGAAAGGAAGATTGTAAACCACTCTGAGACTCCTTAGGTAGTGAAGGACGGGGTATAAATCCAATCTCATCTTCTTCTTCACTGTTAATGTAGAGCTACTGCTAATATAGATTTGTGACATCACAATAGAGTGGATTGCAGATAAAGCACACCATTTCTGCTGAAGTGGCATCTGTTCTTTTTACAATTTTAACACAGGGTATGTTAGATCAATGAAAAATGTGCAAATTACTGGCCACAACAAGCTTTACACATCCCAAAACATATTTTAAATGCTTTGTAAAGCTTTTTGTTTTCTTACCTGGCAGAGTTGCAAACGGGTTTTGAAGTGCTCTGAGTTTGAAAAGGACCTTGTGATACAACAAATGGAAGTTGTTGTCAGATGTGTATTTCTCTGGGACCCAAGCTGTGATGAATTCAGGAGTTGATAGATTCAGGAGTCCCCCCCCCCCCAATCACCAAGTACTGACACACCATTCCTAATTTATATTGTGTTTATTATGCTAATCTTGTATATTTAAACATTTGACAGCTAAACATTTATCAATATAATGGCTGGTATTAATGACACTACTTTACAGTTGACTGTCAAGGCATTGGGAGTCTAATGAATGCAGCTTCTGTTGCCTTAGATGTGGGTGTGCGTTGTGTGAAACATCCTGGCTGTGTTTCTGAGGCAACAAGAACATTTGAAGACACACAGGGAACAGCATTATATGTGGAAAATGTTTGGGATACGAAACGATTTTGGAATCTTGGCCTCCCTTGCACTTTCCCCTTGCATTTTTTTTTCTTTGTTTTCCATCGTTTTACAAACCAATTTTACAGTCTTTCAGCTGGAAAAGAAGAAAAAGGGGAGGAATAAATGTAAATGTCCTGCCTTTGTGGAATTTTTAGTTCTGAATACAATGTATTGTAATAACCCCCAAACACTTGCATTTGTGCAACCGATACTTAGCAGACATGTTCACAAACACAGTGAATTCGTAAAAGAGGAAATATATTTGTATGGAAAGGGAAATGTTAATGTTTATGGGTGTGCATTCTAGAATACTAATAATATATGCGAAAATTGCTGTTTTGGGTTGTTACCATGATTTTTCAGAATGGTTACCCAGATCTGAGATTCTTAGACATTATGAACTCCTCTCCAAAAAATCCATGTAGTATTTCATGTTTGGGCATTTAACATCACCAGCAGGTGTCTTGTTTTTCTTTTACTCTCTAAATTTCCCAGGGAATGGACCAGGGAAGGCAGTGATCCTGCATTGTAAATAATGGTTCCAAAACTCCAGAACCTGGGGGGAAAACCATGGTTTTAAATCACAAACCAATAACGTCCTATCCAATGCTCCCTCTAAGCTGTGGAGTCTTGTGAGCAAAAATTCTACTTTCATGAGCTACTGGCATTAAGGCTGTGAGTGAGCTATTTGGCTACTGCATAAATTAGTTTGCTCTGAAGCTATCCTTCCTGAGCTAAAACAAAAATGTGTGAGCTGGAGGCTAAAAAACTGTGAGCTAGCTCACACTAACTCAGCTTAGAGGGAATGCTGGTCCTATCTGAAAACCAGCAACCACAGTAAAAGTCCCCACTAGTGTTCCCTCTAAGCTGAGTTAGTGTGAGCTAGCTCACAGTTTTTTAGCCTCCAGCTCACACATTTTTGTCTTAGCTCAGGAAGGACGGCTCCAGAGCAAAGTAATTTATGCAGTAGCCAAATCGCTTGCTCACAGCTTTAATGCCAGTAGCTCACAAAGTAGAATTTTTGCTCTCAGGACTCCACAGCTTAGAGGGAACATTGGTCCCCACCCTCATCCCAGATCCAAAATTATAATGAAATTTTTCTCAGAGGACACCCCTGTTAATGTTTATGCCTATGTGGGGTAGTAATTCCCACCCTTCAGTCATAGCAAAGCAACTGAAATAGCATGGGGTCTGCTGTTTTGAAGCGTCGGCTCGTCTTTGTGACAGCATAAAGCCTTGTGAGAGTTCCAGAAGGAGGGAAGGAACGAGCACATATGGATGACATAAAATGTCAGCATCTGGGGGAAAGAGAGGAAAGCTTGAGTATCTTGCTAGCCCTCTTCCATCCAATCTGAGGTCTTTGGGGCATGCATGGCTTGTTTTCAGAAGTCATCAGGAGGAAGGCTGTGCAGGAGAGAGCCAGGGAGGAGGAGGAGGAAGGTGCCAAGAGACCCTCTCCTTTTTCTTAAGGTCTTGTGGGCCCCATCCCTTGAGGATACAAGGGGTCAAATGGACAGAGGAGCAGGGCCTGAACACCACCATCCCTCCCACAACATGTGCCACCACTGCTGGAAAAATGGATTGATGTTCATTTCACTGTGTGAGAAACACTATCAGATGGCCCTTACTGAATCCAGTTCAAGAACGGGAACCTCTTTTTTATTATTCATGTACTATTCACGTTAAAAATTATAAGCAGCTCCAAGCATAGTAAGCAGAAGCTAGAGTTACCAGTTGCCCATTGGGGGCAGGAAGTCCCCAATTTTGTGGGCTCCTGCTTGCCCATGGCCAGCTGGCCGGCAGGAGGGAAGTGATGTCACCCCCCATCCCCCCCAAACAGTGATGTCACATGCAACGTGCCTGCATCACCCGGAAGTGATGTCGGCAACATTGCCGTATAGTTTTGTCCAAAAACCAGACTGTCACCCCTGATGTCACCGATGTGCCAATGTCACTTCTGGGTGTGACATCACTGTTTACGGGGGAATGGGGGGTGATGTCACTTCTCACTCCCGGAACATATCCCAGATTATATTTATTAGTATGATGATGACAGACTGCAGCTTTTAACTTAACAAAGTCAATTTGACTCTGAAGGATAAGGCAGACACTTTTTGCCTAATATTTGTTCATTTTCAATAAAGGTTTGACAAGCCTTTATTTATGTTTGTATAACTCCATTGTTCACTCTCTATGTTCTAAACCGCACAATGGAAACCAGCTCTTTTAGTTAGCATGATCCAGACTGAGGCTCACATCTCTGCATTATTTAGATTTCAGAAGAAAGAACTTGCTTGGGAGGAAGTTACCCAATAAAATGAGTGGTTGTTTACAACTCAATAAATACCCATTCAGCTAGAAAAGGTCAGTGCTTTTTTCATACGAGTACTATGGTAGATAGACACTAAGTGGCCTCTCTAAATTCTGTTGTCTTTATACAAAGACCGTTCATCTACTCTTTTTAAATTAAGTTTCCAGACACTTATGAATGAACTCAAAGTCTGGCAGTTTTTTAAATG
>NW_015165837.1:1187015-1187337 GCF_001447785.1 Gekko japonicus | reverse complement strand
GAGTAAGTCACTTTCCATGGAAGATGTTTCTGTTGTTGTATAGCTGAAATAATGGTGGAATTAATGGAGCCCTGAAGAACCTATGGCTGGTTTTTCAACTGGAGCACAAATATGGCATACAGAAATGCCATTGCATTGCATTGTCATTAAGGACAGAAAGAAAGAAGATTTCATTCTCATGATGCAAGGGCATATTTATAGCCACAGATGTTCCCACACTGAGAAAGAGTTACATTTTGCAGAGGCTGGTATTCTGTGACAATAGTAAACTATGCACATCAATATAGTTAATGCAGATTTTCTAGTTTTGTGGCACCTTGTT